>NC_062283.1:14415710-14732769 GCF_902655055.1 Lutra lutra
GCTGGCCTTTGTAGGCTTCCGCCTTCTCTTTCTGCTCACTTTACACAGGGACCAAGGAACATCTTTGAAAGGCTAGTTGTCATCACATCACTCCACTGCTCAAAACCCTCCAAAGGTTCTCCACTGCCCTGGAAACAGAATCTACGTCCTCATACGCCTTACCTAGTGAACGCTTTCTCAATCCATCCTGAGATGGACCCTCTGCCCCAGCGCGGCCACCTTGTCATGGACTCAACACAAGGCCATCTCTGGGCCTCTGACCAGGGCCTTCCCTTCTGGAATGTTTTCCCCTCATTCTCTATTATACACACCCCTTACGCCTGAAGGGTCAGCTCAAGCTTCAGCCCTTCCATGCCCTTTTATCAGATTGCATGGAATGGGGCGCTTCGGTGGCTCAGTGGGTTAAAGTGGGTTAAAGCCTCTGCCTTTGGCTCAGGTCATGATCCCAGGGTCCTGGGATCGAGCCCCATATCAGGCTCTCTGCTCAGTGGGGAGCCTGCTTCCCCCTCTCTCTCTGCTTGCCTCTCTGCCTACTTGTGATCTCTCTGTCAAATAAATAAACCTTTAAAAAAAAAAGATTGCACGAACTCCAAGTGATGCTGCTGACACTATTTTGGTACTCTACTCTGTGTGTATACATAATATAGATAACATACAAAAATATATATGTAAAATTTATATATTAAACCGTGATTTATTTGCATCTGCTCTGATACCTAGCACATGTGTGACGAATGAATAGGAACTACATATGGGAGTTTATTTTGCAATATTCAATCTTCAGGGAAATTTGGCCTCACAGCCTTCAAAAGCCTATAGCTCTTCAAAGGTATGTAACTGATTTCTAGAATTAGAACAAGCAACTCTAATTGTAGAACAAAATTAGGAGAAATACCGATGCTTCTTAAGCAATGTGTGCTATTGGGGACATTGGCTGCGGTGACAGAAGATGGGAGAGCCCATAGGGGGCCGCACATGTCAGTCCTACTTCACACTGGGCAGCTAACAAAAGCATGTCGGGGAGTATTTGCGGACATGAGAATCCGTTCACCAGATACTACTGCGTGCAAAAAAGCCAGAGAAGAGACTACGTGTAGCAGGTATTTGACCTTCGTTAGACAAACAGACAGTGGTTATCTCTTAGAAGCTGGTTTGAGGGCACTTTCTCCTCCGTGGTTTTCTATGCATTTACATTTTGGAGCACTGGATTGAAGTGTTATTAATGTATTGAATGGTTCCTTGACTGATTGATTTTATTTATTTATTTGAGAAAGAGAGACAGGGAGCATGAGCAGGATGAGGGGCAGAGGGAGAAGCAGGCTCTCCGCTGAGTGGGGGACCCCGACATAGGGCACGATCCTGGGGTTCCAGGATCATGATCTGAGTTGAAGGCAGATGCCCAACCGACTGAGCCACCCAGGCGCCCCAGAACAGTTTCTTTAGGTGGAAATGTTTTCTTTCGAACCACAAACATCTGACTTGGATGGACACACATGTGGATAAAGTAGCTTGACTCAATCTTGTGTTTAAGTTGGACTCCAGTAAAACTCAGCACCACGTGGGAGACATCCTTGTCACAGCGACAGCAGTCCCTGGACAAGGTACTAGGAAGTGTGGGGTGTAAGTGTGCCTCCACTGCATGGCTCCTGCCAGCCCGGCTAAAGGCGCTGATTTTTCTCAAACTTCAGCTTTTCTGCTATAACAGAGGGGAATACTCTGCCCCACCCCCATCCTTGTCACATCTCACAAAAATAAATTAGAAACTGTTAACGAAAATACCAAGCCCACTATAAAAAGGCAGCTGATCAAGGTTGGAGAAACACCCCCTGAAATCTTTACTCTTTTTTTTTTCTTTTTAAAGATTTTATTTATTTATTTGACAGAGATCACAAGTAGGCAGAGAGGCAGGCAGAGAGAGAGGAAGGGAAGCAGACTCCCCACTGAGCAGAGAGCCTGATGCGGGGCTCGATCCCAGGACCCTGAGATTATGACCTTAGCAGAAGGCAGAGGTTTAACCCACTGAGGCACCCAGGCACCCCTCTTTACTCTTTAATGAAACTACAACGTTAAATCAGAAAGCAGTGTCCGGTTCATGGGTGGTGAGGTACCATTTCACCAGATGCCCCGTCTAACGGTGGTGGATGCGTTCATGAGCATTCAACGTGAGAAACGTAAAAATCACTTTAGGACAAAACTTACTCTTCTTTTAAAAGTATTTCCCACGATACTCTGCAGATTGTCTCTATTTTTTTTTTTTTTTTTTTTAAACAGAACAAACAGCACAGACATGAATTTTAATAGAGGAAATACTCCGGGCTTCAGATCAGTAATTTAAAGACAAAAACTTTAAAGCTTTGGCAAACTCATTACAAAGGGAAAAAGGTACTACTCTTCATCTTTGCAAAGACTTTGACATTGAATCTAATTCACCTCGATGGGCCAATAATCCTGAGTCGGTCACACAAATACCAAGGTACATATTTACAGATACACACGACAAAGGTTCTCGGCATGTGGCTGGCAGGTGCGTATCGAACGCTTCTTGACAAAAACACACAAACCCAGGTCACGACTGTGTGTACCAAGACGCACATGGAAACGACCAAATGTCCCACAGAGCAGCCTCGGGGAGAGGTGCAACAGGGCTGATAAAGAGAAAAAGAGCATGAGAGGTTATCCCGTGAAGGGAAGGCAGGGCGGCACGCCCCCAGAAGACGTCTCGACTCACCTGTTAAGTGGTTGGCAATCCTGGCAGTGGGTTTGGGAGGCAGGGCAGGGGGTTGCTTGAGAAGGGACAGCTGCTTCACTGGGGTCTCCTCATGGTCTCCAGAGAAAGCAGCAGGTTTTTTGGGGGGCAGTAGCAGGACTGGTTTGGCTGAAGGATCTTGGGACAGGAGAACTCCAGACTCACTGGCAGAGGGACTCTCTTCAGACACTGAGGGGACAACCACACGACACACAGGAGACATTACACAAAGGCAGCGCAGGTGGGGCCAGCGGGAGCACACAGGACGGGGGTGTGGGTCAGCGACACAGCACAGCGCCCACTGCTTCCGGTCGCCGTGCACGTGGGAGAGTTAAAGAGAAGCCTCTAGAAATCCAGGAAAGAAGGGCGTGTGGGTGGAGGGACACATCAGGGAGGCTGAGGCAGTAAGGGAGAGGTGGGAGGGGGAAGGTGGGGAAAAGGGAAGAGGACCTTTCTCCAAACTATCCCAAGCTTAACCACTTCAATCTTGGCATTTCTACTACACCTTTTGTGAGGGCTCTAAAACGTGACTCATGGGACCACAGCAACAATCGACCGATGGCAGGTGCAGAGGGCCAGGGACAAAGGGCCCCCATCCAAACCAAACCAGCACCCAAGGCTGGCATCTTCCCTTGGGCCCATTTGCCCTTTGTCCAGAGCAAGACAGAGAAGATTCTGGGGCCTTGCTTTTAGCTCACTGGGTCTCCCCGGGTCTGGGACATGAAGTCATGACGGAGCCCCCGGAGGCTGACACCAGGCTGGGTGTCCCCACACGCCTGGAGTGGCTGCTCACCAGCCGAGCTGGGCAGAGGCTGTCAACAGGCACCTTACCATTTTAGGGGTTGCTGTAAACTTTGACCAGACTGAGGGTGCACCAAGACAATGTCTTTCTGTCTCCCTGCTTCCTCTCTCCTCTCACTGGCCGGAATGATGGTTTTTCTGCTTGCTTTCCCCCATTTCTCTTTGCTCGGCACTGGGTCTGGCTCTTCCTTTCCACCACAGGAGACCCCGACTGGCTCTAGTTAAGAGCTATCCCGAGGTGCGGGCGGGGGGCGGCCTGGCCAGCGAGCCTGAAACTCTGGGTTCGTTGGGAAGACAGATCTCCCTCTAACGGTCAAATCTGCACGATCCCAACACCCCAAGAAAGGCTGGATGAGAAACGCAATTCACTGCTTTCGCTAGAATTGTCTTCTCAGCCTCGGAGAGAATGCAACTCCAATGCGTCACCTCCTTCCTTTCATCCCTACTGAGACAGGAATGACTCCAGTGACTCTCCCCTAACCTCTTCCTCCTCCCTGATCTGGGCTGCAGTGTTCCCTGTAGCATCAAAGCCTTCGTGAGCACTGTTCTCTCCCCTCTCCCAAGGGACCCCACTATCATCAGCATCAGAGAAATGATACACTAGGTCCCAAAGAGGAGTATGGCATGGGCTGTGTAACCCAGCTCTCCCGTCCTCCCCCTGAGCTCTGCTGGTGCAGACTTGGCATATGGTGTGGAAAAAGGATGTGGACTTTCTCCCCACACTCTGGAGATCCCAGGAGGTCCCTCCCCCAGGCAGGCTTGCCTCTTGACAACAAGGATCACTCCTTACTGGCTGTTGGGAAGACACCCCCCCCCCACTTCTGCAAACCTTCTGAGGGAGTGAGTACTGACCATTCGGAGGGCTTTGGACCAAAGGAGTCGTGACAGTCCAATGGCACCAAACATCACCTATCGGTAGCATTCACGTTAACTGGGAAAGTGTAGACAATTTAATAGCCAATCAACACATCGATTGTGTGCAGTAAACGGATACAATTTGCTAAATTGATCCAACCATTAGCTGGTATGCCAAGGCTGGGCTTAAGGGCCGTGCTAGGGTTTTACGAACATGTGAATTAGGTATGGTGTAGAACAAGTACAGGATTCCTTAGCTTAGCAGAAACGAGTTCTAGGGGAAAGCAAAACAAAACAAAACAAAACACCAATAACATTTTAAATCCCCCATAGTACAAAAACAGGGCATGTCTTCTTTAAAGACATTAAGATTACAAAAAATCTTTTTGAAACACTATAGCACAGTAAGTGTAAATATGTCCTGATTGGACAATTTCATTCCCATTTCCAGGAGATTCAGAGGCTCGGGGTGGTGCCAAACAGAACTTCAAGTCCGGCCAGGCTACAGGTCCCGAATGCCACAGGCAACTCGACCAGGGGCTTTACCTGTCCCATCCATGATGTCTGAAGGCTGGAGCACCTCGTATGAGCAGGGATCCCTGGGCATGGGGACCGGCTCCATTTCGGATAGGGCTGGCAGAGACAGTTGGCTGGAGCTCAGGGACTGTCCGTTTTCCAGCGAATCATCTTCGTTCGATATGGAGAGCTCCCCGTCTGTGGGCGTGAGAAGGAGACGGCACAGTTAGACAACGCCCACCTTCCAGGGAAGGATGACATTTATCGTCCACTAACTGAATCTAAATGTTTTTGAACAATCTTTATCAAGGTCAGTCTGTAAAATCTGCCCCTGTTCTTTTGCTTTTCAGACACTTGTTTTATTTTTAGACATAAGGCATCTGACCCTGAGGGTGGCAATTTCCAGTGACCTTTAGCAAATTGCCTGTTTTACTCTCCATCTTTCTAACCAAAACCACCTATTTTGTACTTTTTTTTTTTTAAACAAAAGTGAATTAAAATGAACCTCTCTTCCTAATTTTGGAAAACTGGAAAAACTGAGCAGGCCTCAGGGATTGGAAAACCAGGAGTAGGAATGTCTACTTTGGGGAGCCAAGGGCTTCATAACACTGGACAAACACCAGAAGCATGGTTCTCTAAGGCTCGAGGAAAAATTCGTCCTCTTTTGTCTTTTTTCCTCCTGCCAGGATCCAATTTCTCCAGGCAGATAAATGTTTAGGAGTTCGAACCCCCTGCCCCGCCCCCCTCCTGACAACAGGGACCACTCCTCACTAGCACTGGGAAGGTCCCGCCTTCCACAAACCTTATGAGTACTGACCACTCACAGGGGGCTTCAGACCACAGCCGAAGGCTGCGGCATCCTAAGGATGCTGTAAGTGCCAGGATTCTCCCAGTGTCCACCAGTGATCACGCCTGGAGGGGAGCAGACTTTGATCTTACTTAAAGCTCCTCAAAGCCAGGGGCAGCCAGCTAGTTAGCACCCCAGGAGAGGATCAAAGGCTCCCACACAATGGCCATTTGTCAAATCAAAACTCCCCCAGGGTGATCTCATTCTAGCCCAGGGGAGTCCTAAATAACGAGACATTAAAGTCAAATTAATTTTTAAAGAGGATGGAAAGCTGTTCCAGTAAGATGAATAAATATCCAGAGGAAAGACTCCTACGTTATGCTTAGTCAGAAACACAGAACCCGGGAAAGCAATCACCAGCCCCAAAACTGGAAGAAAGAGGATTTACTTGTAGAAATCAAACAGGGAAATGGCTCCAAGGTGGATCTTGTATAAATAATCCTTTTCTTGTGCGATGCTCCTCCCAAGGCTTTAATTTTATACACAACAGTATGTGGTGGCAAAAGGGTGCTCTGCCAGCCCCCTCCCTCCGCAGTTGGAACTGGTCTGATGAAACGTTCAACAGAGTCACTCACACACCAACAGGCTTTCGACGGCATATGGTTCAAGGACATAGGCTATTTGACTTGAATCTTGTGTAAACCCAGAAAAAAATAGGATACCAAAGAATCATCTGAGGCAGATAACGAAAGCACTGACACACTGTTAGATTGTGTTTTTCTCCCCATTTTTTTTTCTTTTTAATTATTTTTTATTTTTTATTTTTTTTTAAAGATTTTATTTATTTGACAGAGAGAGAGAGAGAGATCACAAGTAGGCAGAGAGGCAGGCAGAGAGGGAAGGAGAAGCAGGCTTCCTGCTACGCAGAGAGCCCGACTTGGGGCTTGATCCTAGGACCCTGAGATCATGACCTGCGCCGAAGGCAGAAGCTTTTTTACCCACCGAGCCACCCAGGCGCCCCTCTCCCCATTTTTTTCATTTGGCCCTTCTGTGTGCCTGAAATGGCGTGAGAGTTAGTACAATTGTAATTAACAAAATGATTACTACTCCTTATTGATAAGAGAAGAACAGTGTGGACTCTAGGTCCACAGCCAAACCGAAAGTCTTCAAGAGGAAAGGGCTGTGGGGGTGTGTTAATGCATTGCAGTTCCCTTGGGGACAGTCCCTGGTCCCCTCAACATGCTTGAATTTAGCATGTTCTCATGCATGATGCCATGGGAAGCACCAACACTTCATGTTTCCAGTTGGTGGAACAATGATGCTGCCACTACTCCGTTTAACACATCCCTAGGAAACCACTTTGGTTTTTGATGTTCCTGGTGTAATAAATGTCCCAGTTAAGACAACCCAAAGAGGAGGGGGTTTTCAAGGCCCCCTGCCAAGTTCTGGTTCTTCGGGGTACCAGCAGAATCAAATGACTGTTGTACTTTTGGACAGGTAAAAAGTATCCGAGAAGCAGGACTGGGGGAAAGATACAAGTGTAACTGGATACTTAAGAATCTATGAATCTCGGTTTCATCAAGGTGGCTAGCTTAGTGCTGGCGGCTTTGCTAATGACGGAGAAGCCATCCCAGGCACAGAGCAACTCTCAAAAAATTTAACTCCCCGTAGATTAAACGTAACTTTGCTAAGTCCAAAGATTGTTTGGAGAGGAAACAATCTTGGGAATTCCACTGTCGTAATTTCTAAAAATACATTCCCACCAGAAAAATAAAAACGAAGAAAAAAGGGTAAGACAACATAACGGTTTATTTGTGGGTACATATTGTTGTGATCTTACTAGGCATCAGATTTTATGTGTTTTTTTTTACTATTATAAACGTTATAATTTGCATAATTATAATCTTAATGATTATACTGGATGAATAACTGAATTTTAGTTAGCTATCTTCCTATGGCTGCTCATAAAAGGGTTTCTCGTGTTTTATGATATAATGAAAAAAGGAGGTTCTACCCTGCATAAAGCCTTTTCTGTAAGTAGAGTCCTCCCCTTTTAGGAGAAATTCCAATAGACAAAACTTACGTGTATTAATATTTCAAAATCTAAGTGACACCTACTTGAATCTTGTAAAATTGTTCTGTGAAGGGTTTCTCTATTTACACAGCAGTAATGCACAGACCACGTGAATTTCTTAGCTTTTGATCATTTCTTCAATATTGACCTTGATAACCATATTTTATCTAACTATCTACCTACATATATATGTGTGTGTATACACACACACACACACACACATCAATCTAATGGAAATAAAATTGAAACCAATCAACAAAGATGACAAATCCATTATTAGTATTATTTATGACCAAGAACAGAAGTGACAAAAGTGAAGACCATCGGGGCGCCTGGGTGGCTCAGAGGGTTAAGCCTCTGCCTTCAGCTCAGGTCATGATCTCAGGGTCCTGGGATTGAGTCCCATATTGGGACTCTCTGCTCAGCAGAGGCCTGCTTCACCCGCTCTCTCTGCCTGTCTCTCTGTCTACTTGTGATTTCTCTCTGTGTCAAATAAATAAAATCTTGAAAAAAAAAAAAAAGTGAAGACCATCTGTTTTGAATTCATTTAACATGGGGCTATAATGGTGTTGCCACCGTTAAGTAACTGCTGTTTTAAATTCTTGTGACATGGGTGCCTGGGTGGCTCAGTGGGTTAAAGCCTCTGCCTTTGGCCTGGGATCGAGCCCCACATTGGGCTCTCCGCTTCTTGGGGAGCCTGCTTTCTCCTCTCTCTGCCTACTTGTGATCTCTGTCAAATAAATAAATAAAATATTAAAAAAAATTCTTGTGACATTTTCAAACATACACAAAAGTGGAAATAGTAATGTAACTGACCCCATTTTATGCATCATCAAACTAAGAAATCAGCTGGGGATTCCCAATGTTTGGTCGTTCCAAATCAGATTAATTTGAAGAGTATGTAACAAGCATAATTTATCAGCTTCTTTATTGGCATTTTAACTCAAATTATTTAAAAAAAAAGTTTTACTTTTTTTTAGAAAGAACTTAACCTTCCTGATGAAGGGAAGTCTCATGGATTGGTTATACGTTCATCTATCAAGATCATCACTGTCTCGTTACTGCAGATAAGAAAGAGTTTGCTTTTTACACTAATGTCAGAAATTTTATTAGAAATAATATTGCCCTATATAATATTAGAAATTATTTGGATGTTTTACATGATCTTCTAAAATGATCTGTAATAGTTTTCAAAACTACCGGTAGTAGGAAGGAGTAGTGGGAACAGGAAGAAGGGGGAAGTCCCTTGAGATCCGAGGAACTGAGACAATGTTTCTCCAGCTTCAGTGGGCATTACAATTCCCTGGAGTGGGGCTTGGTTCCACCCCCAGAGTTTCTGTGAATATGCATGGCTAGCAAGTTTTTTTTTTTTTTAAAGATTTTATTTATTTATTTGACAGAGATCACAAGTAGGCAGAGAGGCAGGCAGAGAGAGAGGGGGGAGCAGGCTCCCTGCTGAACAGAGAACCCGACGTGGGGGCTCGATCCCAGGACCCTGGGATCATGACCTGAGCCGAAGGCAGAGGCTTTAACCCACTGAGCAACAAAGGCACCCTGGCTAGCAAGTTCTTGGGGGATACTGGAGCTGCTTTGGCTGGTCAAAGTTCCACAATTTAAGACCACTGGATTGGACATTAGGAATCAGAGATGTAAGAGAATATGGAATGGCAAATGTGCCTAGTCCTGATGAGGTCTGGGACAGGAAAGGCCGTTTATGGAGCTAATGGGGAACATAGTAGGTTTAATCCTCAAAGAGGACAAGAAAGCAGGAGGCTGCATTGTCTAACCAGGGATCGTGAATATGAACTTGTCACAAAGGCATATGGGACTGAGGAGAGCCGTAGGGGAGAGCAGAAAATTAAAATGTGAGCCAGATGCAGACATATTTAACAAGATAAAATCAGGTCGCAGACGTGACAGAGAACATGATGCGGAAGTGAGCACAAGTCAAGGTCGTAAATTTTAAATGATGAGACGTAGAAAGCAACGGATCTAAGCTACAGAACTGGTCCTGGAAACTGTGCCAGCCTTATTCCCCTCTTCTCGTGAGACGTAAGAAATGAAGATGTTGGTAGAGTTATGTTAACAACCAAATCAAGGGGAGTGAAGGGAAAGGTGACGGTGAATTCATTCATTCAGCGGGCAAACATCTGTTGAGGGCCTGTAATTAACAAGAGACATCACGACCCAGAAACCGCATGCTCTCACAGCGATCTTGTGGGTAGGGCCGGCATTTGCTTCCGACCAGCACCTTCTGAAACTTGTAGAAACTCCCACCCGGTCTCCTGTCCTCCACGCCCTGGAGCTTTACCACAGCCCACCCTGCCGCCCCTCCCACAAGCCAGGCATGACGCCAAGTGCTAAGGGAAGACACAGGCAACACAGAGGAAGAAACGCAGAAACACAGACATGGGGAGGAATTAGTGTGAGAGATGGGAAAGGAAGCAAGAGTGGAAAGTAACATCCTGAGAGCTGAAGTAAGACGGAAGATGTGCGCTCTGCACACAGGAGACCACGCGCTTGAGGAAGATTTTGTTATCGCACAGAGTTTTCTGTAGTGCTCTGAAAGTATGATTTACATAACAGTTGCGGTCCAGAGGACTGGCTCAAAAGATACATTAAGAAAAGTTTTGTTTTTGGTTTATTTGGGAGTGGCAGCCATCTCCCTAGAATCGGGTGTCACCTTTGTGCCTATATTTGAGGGCTTTTTTGTTTTAATTTTCCTCGATTATTGTTTTGCTTTAGGAATATTCTCTGGTTTAGGGCAGCGGACACCTTCTGATCAATGAGATTTTCTCAAAGCTGAAGCTTTAACTGAAATTGCTTTTTTAATACATGAAGGTCACATGGTGAATGGATAACAGGAATTCTTTTAGGTTGTCATGGAAAGCCATGGAACAACATCTACATTACATAACATGAAAAATCGCACAAAAGATACTGTGTTCTGAGAGGGCTCACGGTTCATGGCGCTTTGAAGTTGAAGACAAGAAAGTATCAATTTTAATTCTGAAAAAATATTTATTTTTTTTAAAAAGATTTTATTTAATTATTTGAGAGAGAGAGAAAGCACAAGTAGGGGGAGCAGCAGAGGGAGAGGGAGAAGCAGGCTCCCCGCTGAGCAGGGACTCTCTCCCCTACCCATGTGGGGCTGGATCCCAGAACCCTGGAATCATGACCTTAGCAGAAGGCAGGTGTTTAACTGACTGAGCCACCCAGGCACCCCTGAAAAAATACTTTAATATAAACGTAAGCTAGCCCCCCAATCTGATTTTTCTAGGGTATGCATGTGGATTATATAAACACCTATGTTTAAAAATGGATTTCTAGGGGTGCCTGGGTGGCTCCGTCGTTAAGCATCTGCCTTGGCTCAGGCCATTATCCCAGGGTCCTGGGTTCGAGCCCCACATTGGACTCCCTGCTCAGCAGGAAGCCTGCTTCTCCCTCTCCCACTCCCCCTGCTTGTGTTCCCTCTCTCGCTGTGTCTCTGTCAAATAAAAAAATAAAATCTTAAAAAAAATTAAAAAACTAAAATGCATTTCTAGTTGGATAAGACATCTTCAGCTAAATAAATGATAGTTGACGACGAGTATAAAGTATTGCTTCACACCTATACATGCACCATTATGGCAATATTTCACGCGAACCAAAAGAAACAGTAAAGTGTGCACACACATATTTATTTATTCAGATTGCATAACAGGGAAGCCAGATGGCGAATTTTGGCTTACTCATGAAACTTTTTGGTTTTTAATTTGCAAAATAAAGTGCTACATGCCAAGTGTAAGAAAAAGAGCAGTGTCGTGGGGAGACAGGAGCAAACATAGCTAAGACGGACTATTCCGAGTACGAAGAGTATGTGTACAAACAAATTAAAGTCAAGCATTCCTGGGTGCCTCTTGGCAAATGCAGAGCCTTGCCGGGAATGAAAGAAATGCAAACGAAGTGACCATGTGGGCAGTGCCCAGACATTAAAAAAATGTGTCTGGAAAAAAAAATGTGTCTGAAATGATGTCAAATACAAGGGCAGAACAGAGAGCCATGCGTACCTGTGGATCAGGATCACATCAAAATGAAATCCGCACGCAGGCTGGCAAAGTCCCGAAGTAAATTTGGCAAGATGTAAGTGAGTTTAATGATCATTAACTTTTTTTCTGGAAAGATGCTTCCATTTGTAAAACAAACAAGACAACAACATAAACATTTGCGTGCTGCTGTTATATTAAATGAAAATATTATATATATATTATATATTATATTAAATGAATAATAGTTTTTTTTTTTTTTTTTTTTTTGAGGAAAACCTCTTCCTCACCTTTCTGATTACTTGGAGAGGCACTGATTTTCCCTAAGTCCTCATTTTTTTTATTTTTTGGCCTGGCTTCCTACCCTTCTCTGTAGTGACCGCATCACTAGGTCCCTGTTGCTCCACAGGGTAGAGCAAATCTATCCACTGGGGGTGTACTCTGCATTTTTGCTCCTCACCTTGGACCAGTGTTGGTCCAGGACTGAGACCTTCTTCTTAGGGAGCTAATGTGAGGTCCAGGCTTGGGGGGAGGGCATGAATAGAAAGTTGTTGTCAATGATTTCCTCCAGACTAGCCTTTACCAAGAGTGCTAATATTGGACCCTTCCAATCCTTAGGAGTCTGGAGTCTCAGGAGAAGAGAATGCCTTTTCGATCTCAGGTAAAAAAGAAACAGAAGGTGACAGACAGGATGGTGTTTAAACCATGCTGTGTGTGTGTCCTCGGACAGGAGAGCACTGGTGAGCCCCCCAAATCATTCTCGGGAGGGCTGGGTGGGAAGAAAGAAACAGCAGGTATGGTGAAAAGAGCCCAGACTCTCAGTGTAGGGAGAGCAGTGTTCTTGTTTTTGCCATCATTGGTTTGCAACAAGTCACTGAACTCTTGGGACTTCAGTTTCTGTCCCTTGAAAACAAAAAAGGGCTGTGATCTTTCTTCTGAAAGATCAAAGTACTATGTGCAGGACAGTGGGAAGAAATGAGGATAAATACCCTCCCCCCCCAGGAAAAAAAAACAACAACCTTGCAAACAAGCATGAAAAGAGAAGCTATAACAGCAAACCGTGTTTCATTTAGGCTTTCCTTTTCTTGTCTGACTTGCTCTATTTGGGCCTATCGTGAGAACCGGGAAATACACTGATGGGTTTCAGGTTTACTGTTTGCCAATAAAGTGCTATATGTTTTTTTAAAGATTTTATTTATTTATTTGACAGAGATCACAAGTAGACAGAGAGGCAGGCAGAGAGAGGGGGAAGCAGGCTCCCCACTGAGCAGAGAGCCCGATGGGGGCTCGATCCCAGCACCCTGGGATCATGACCTGAGCCGAAGGCAGAGGCTTTAACCCACTGAGCCACCCAGGTGCCCTTAAAGTGCTATATTTTTATTAAGAAAAAAACTATTAAGTAAAGTTTTAGCATAGTACTAGAAGCCTGTGCTCTACCTACAAAGCCTCTATATTCAGTAGAAAGACAAGGAGAAAAAAAAATTGGGACAGTGAAAGGGACGGTCAAAGAAATATTTTTAAGCATTCTGGAGTGCCAAGCACAATGCTGGACATTTTCCATATAATAGTAACAACCCCTTAAACAACATAATGGGAATTTATCTGAGCCAGGTTCTTGTTCATTTAATATATACATAAAACAATTCTGTGGAGTTGGTACAAAAATTCCCCTCCCTGTAAAAAGGAAAGCGAACACCAGATGGTTTCAATAACTTGTGTAAAGTCATACAATTGGCAGGTCATGAGCTCGGAAGTGCTGAGTGCATGCGATCTCATCTAAAATGACTTATTTTGAGATTTCGCTTCCCTAAGGATGGCGAAAGAGCCATAAAGAAATCCTTTATAAGTAAGACCTGTAGACGATAGAGTTAAACCCCAAATTACATCCCTGTTAAGTCCTTGCAGCAGAGAAGGGTGAATGACGTCATGAAATCTTGGCTACACTGAGGCTTCCAGCGTAAAGAACAAAGAATATATAAGCAGGGCTTCACGTGTCAATCTTAGACTCATCGGTGATCCCCAGTGGCTACAATTAAAGCAAAACAAAAAACGAAGCCACCTGCGTTAAAGCAAACCATTCTTGTTGTGAAGCATGTAAGGAGAGCCTGTGTCAACACTGGCTCACTCGTGTTTCCCTTTGAGACAAGAGCTACTTACTATTCAGCTCATTCTATGTTCTCAGTTTAGCTTCCCAGAGAGGCTCTTTGACCAAAAAAAGGGCGCCCCACTGGGGGGCTGATGAATTACAGTGGAAGGTAATTTCCCAAGAAAGTATTCCTCTGGTAGTGGTCTTCCTAAGATTAGTAAGGCACGAAGCGAAGGCTTCATTGACTTTTTTTCTTGCCACTGATAGACTTTTTCCACTAGAGCAGGAAAAAAAATCCACCCCTGCATGTGACGGAGTCATTTTTTGAAACCTACAAAGGTGTCACTTGAGCCGCAATACACAGTTTGGCAAAGCATCCATTAATCCCGATAACCTTTTCAATCACTAATCAAGGCCACTAGCTGCTCTCATAGTCAAATGATCAGCCGAGCAACACTGAACTAAGAAAGACTTTATCTAAGGGTGTCACTGAAAAGGTTAAAAGCTTTAAACCTGAGAAGCTGGGAATGGCTCTCTGGCATGTGTCAACTTTTGTGGGAGATATTTTCTTCCATTTGCCCGAGTTCAGGCAATGGATGTAATTAAACTAAATGGTGCTACAGATAACATTTTGTAGAATTTTAAACACACACAGAAAGCAATACAATTCCTCTCAAATATTGCCTGGTTGGCGAATGAATGCATTTGATTCCCGAGTGTTTAAAAAGACCTGAACTGAACATCTTCTTCGCAAAAGCAAAACAAAAAAACCCCAACCGTCTCTCTCTTTCTCTGTTTTTCTGGGGGCTTTGTTTTCCACTGCGAAAAAGTCATTGTGGGTGTGTTTGTGTGTCTCTGTACCATCAGGATTTGAGGCAGACACAGACAATTTTGGGAATCTACAAGTTAGAGATCTCCCACTTGATTTACAGCTACAAGTCTCTGGATTTTTCTGACCAGCAGAGATACAGAGAAACAACTGTGCAAGAGCCCTGGGGTTCCTTTCTGTCTGATACAAGCATCTGTGTAGCTCAGAGTCTTTTTGAACCTAATACCTTAAAAATCTGTACAAGTTGATCAGTATCAGAATTTAGCCAATACTGCAATACTTGGAATGATTTCTTACATGGAATGGAGCGGCCCATGTTTTTGTGTTTGGAGAATCACCTCACCTTTTTTAGCGTTGCTACTGTTCTGGATTTCACATCCTATTTTGACATTAATAAGAAGGCTTTGCCAAAGCCGTTAAATATGTGAGGTGCAATGACTTCCTGTCACAAAAAAGTCGTTGACCTGGGGAGCCTGTTTTGGCTGCACTTCCCTGCAGCTGTTTTCTGCTGGATTTATCAGCATTTCTGCCTCTACTGGACCTGAGGGTCAACAAATCATTGTTCACGTGGACTCTTGGCTGCTTGCAGGGCCTGCAAATGCCCCACTGCATCCAACAGTGGTGTCTCCTTCCAGAGCTATTTCTTTCATCCATCCTGGGGACAGCTCTGCCTGTCCCCCCATCGTCACACCAAAGGCCAATGGTTCTTCCATCATCTATCCTGATGAAGTATGAAGGCTCTGACCATGATTTCCAATGATGACTCCGCTCCATGGTTTGTCGCTCGAAGAGGATTTGCCATCTTGCTATTCCTGTGCATTTTAATATCAAAAATGCAACTGGGGCAGGGACCGAATATGAAATGAATGGGATGTCACAGCTTCTCCCCTGTGCGATTATGCGATCATGTGACTCTCACGGACTCACCCTGCATCATTGTGCAAGGGGCCTTGCACAGTTATTAGGGTCGCCCAGCTGAAACTGGTATCCAAGATTAAAAAAAAATCCTCAGTGGCTAGAGTTGGGGGGTAGAGGGCAGTGACAGGGACAGAGGTAAGCAACTCTGTTTCTCTAGCTGGGTTCTCCAATAGGGCGCCCACTAGCCACAGGTGGAGATTATTAGTTAAAACTAAACAGAATTTAAAATACAGACCCCCTCAGTCACACTAGCCACACTTGAGGTGCTCAACAAGCGTGTGAGGCTAGTTACAGCCTGCCGGGGTGGCAAGCACAGATGATGACAGAACATTTCTGTCACGGCCGAAAATTCTACCGGACGGCACTGCTCACAATGGCCTTGAAAATCACCATCGTGGCCCTGATGCACGTGAAAGCGGGGACACATTTCTGGAACTGGGAGGCTGAGAGGGTGTGGCTAGCCTGGGCGACATCACGGTAAGCGGGCAATTTAGCGGATAATATTTCCTTCCAAGAAATTAAGAGAGACCTGGGGAGCGAAGTCGTGCTCCAGGGCGCAGGCAGAGGGCAGCAGCAGAGTGACGGGGAGGGCACACCTGCAAAGTCCTGAGGTCTCACACTGGAATCTCCGCTCTCCCGGGGGGCACCAGGGACAGCCGAGGCTCAGGGGAAAGGGAACAGGGAAGGGGAGGCAGGCATCTAAGAAGAGCAGAAAAGCAGTACAGGACAGAAGTCTGGTGGAGAGCACCGCTAACATTTATTGAGCAGGCAAGGGCTTAAAAGGTCAACCTGGACCCCGTCCTTGGATCCTCCCAACCACCCCATAAGAGGCCAAGAAAGGGCAGAATGAAGCTGAAGAACAAGCCATCCCGTGGGTATTCCCTGAGACACTAGGAGGACCCCGATGGTTGGTTAACAGATGCCTTCAATCAAGCAGGATAAGGACTGGGCACAGCGAGAGAGGAAGGAAGGAAAGCAAGGCTTTGCTGGCATGGGCAGTCAGGGTCCTGGGGTTGCATTCATTCTGAAAGCAGAGTCCCAGGAGATGGAAAGCTGCCCTGTGCCTTGTATACACGGAAGACGAGAGGGATGGGACCAGAATCCTGGGTGTGGAGCTCCTAGCAGAATGCTGTTGTTTTACAAGATATTTACATGGGGGTTCAAGTCAAACGCTCCGCTTACCTATCTAAATCTAGCCAAGTCCTCAGCAAGTCAGGAGGGGTTTCCTAAGCATGATCAGCTTTCCTTAAAGAAGGCTAGCTACTAGTCTTCCAAAGTTTGGCTGGCCTTGGCATTGCAAACGTCAGAGCAGACCAAGGACTGTCGAGTGAGCAAGCATGCTAGGCTGCGGCCACGGGGGTGGACGGCCGTGATGCCCCCGTGCCCATGGTAGCCTTCCCTGCCTGGACTGGCAGCTGGAAAGGGTGGTACGGTGATGGGTCTTCCAAGGATAACTCCTACGAGGCAGCAGCCCATGGGAGTTGCCTGCCTATAAAACTTTTGTTTGTGGGAACATCCGTCAAAATTAGGGCAACAAGACATCTTGTGGTTATCTCTTAAAATTCTGGTCAATGAGGGAGGAGTCAAGATGGCGGAGAAGTAGCAGGCTGAGACTACTTCGGGTAGCGGGAGATCAGCTAAATAGCTTATTTAAAGATTGCAAACACCTACAAATCCAACGGGAGATTGAAGAGAAGAAGAACAGCAATTCCAGAAACAGAAAATCAACCACTTTCTGCAAGGTAGGACTGGCGGAGAAGTGAATCCAAAGCGACGGGAAGATAGATCGCGGGGGGAGGGGCCGGGTCCCGGCGAGCGGCGGAGCAACGGAGCACAAAATCGGGACTTTTAAAAGTCTGTTCCGCTGAGGGACATCGCTCCAGAGGCTTAACTGGAAGCCCAGGCGGGGTCAGCGCGGCCTCAGGTCCCGCAGGGTCCCAGAAGGATCGGGGGTGTCTCAGTGTCGCAGAGCTTACCGGTATTAGAACGGGGAAGCCGGTTACAGAGACAGAGCTGAGGAGTGACTCTCAGCTCGGGGTTGCCTTGAACCGGTCGCAGGCTCGGTCAGCTCGGAGCGTGGCCGGAGGCCAGGGTGGCGGGAGTCATTGGGCGCTGTTCTCTGAGGGCGCACTGAGGAGTGGGGCCCCGGGCTCTCGGCTCCTCCGGGCCGGAGACCGGGAGGCCGCCATCTTCATTCCCGTCCTCCGGACTCTACGGAAAGCGCTCAGGGAACAAAAGCTCCCGAAAGCAAACCCGAGCGGATTACTCAGCGCGGCCCCGGGTAAGGCGGTGCAACTCCGCCTGCGGCAAAGACGCTTGAGAATCACTACAACAGGCCCCTCCCCCAGAAGATCAACGGGAAACCCAGCCAGGACCAAGTTCACCTACCAAGGAGAGCGGCGGAATTCCAGAGGAGAAGAAAGCAAAGCACAGAACTCATGGCTTTCTCCCCATGATTTTTTAGCCTTGCAGTTAATTTAATTTTTTTTTCTTTTTCAATTTTTTTTTCTTTTTCTCTTCTTCTGCTGAATTTTTTTTTAACTTTTACCGTTTTCTTTTTTTAACGTTTTTTAAATAGTTTATCTAATATATATATTTTTTTCCTCTTTTTATATTTTTTCTTTATCGGCTTTCTTTTTTTTAATAGTTTCTTTTTTTTTCTTTCTTTCTGAACCCCTTTTTATCCCCTTTCTCCCCCCTCACAATTCGGGATCTCTTCTGATTTGGCTAAAGCATATTTTCCTGGGGTTGTTGCCACCCTTTTAGTATTTTACTTGCTCCTTCATAAACTCTTATCTGGACAAAATGACAAGGCGGAAAAATTCACAACAAAAAAAAGAACAAGAGGCAGTACCAAAGGCTAGGGACCTAATCAATACAGACATTGGTAATATGTCAGATATAGAGTTCAGAATGATGATTCTCAAGGTTCTAGCCGGGCTTGAAAAAGGCATGGAAGATATTAAAGCAACCCTCTCAGGAGATATAAAAGCCCTTTCTGGAGAAATAAAAGAACTAAAATCTAACCAAGTTGAAATCAAAAAAGCTATTAATGAGGTGCAATCAAAAATGGAGGCTATCACTGCTAGGATAAATGAGGCAGAAGAAAGAATTAGCGATAAAGAAGACCAAATGACAGAGAATAAAGAAGCTGAGCAAAAGAGGGACAAACAGCTACTGGACCACGAGGGGAGAATTCGAGAGATAAGTGACACCATAAGATGAAACAACATTAGAATAATTGGGATTCCAGAAGAAGAGGAAAGGGAGAGGGGAGCAGAAGGTATATTGGAGAGAATTATTGGAAAGAATTTCCCCAATATGGCAAAGGGAACAAGCATCAAAATCCAGGAGGTTCAGAGAACCCCCCTCAAAATCAATAAGAATAGGTCCACACCCCGTCACCTAATAGTAAAATTGACAAGTCTTAGTGACAAAGAAAAGATTCTGAAAGCAGCCCGGGAAAAGAAGTCTGTAACGTACAATGGTAAAAATATTAGATTGGCAGCAGACTTATCCACAGAGACCTGGCAGGCCAGAAAGAGCTGGCATGATATATTCAGAGTACTATTCTTTTTTTTTTTTTTTTTAATTTTTTAATTTTTTTCAGCATAACAGTATTCATTATTTTTGCACCACACCCAGTGCTCCATGCAATCCGTGCCCTCTACAATACCCACCACCTGGTGCTCCCAACCTCCCACCCCCCACCCCTTCAAAATTCTCAGATCGTTTTTCAGAGTCCATAGTCTCTCATGGTTCACCTCCCCTTCCAATTTCCCTCAACTCCCTTCTCCTCTCCATCTCCCCTTGTCCTCCATGCTATTTGTTATGCTCCACAAATAAGTGAAACCATATGATAATTGACTCTCTCTGCTTGACTTATTTCACTCAGCATAATCTCTTCCAGTCCCGTCCATGTTGCTACAAAACTTGGGTATTCATCCTTTCTTTCTTTCTTTCTTTCTTTCTTTCTTTCTTTCTTTTTTTTTTTTTTTTTTTTTTTTACAGCTTTATAAACATATATTTTATCCCCAGGGGTACAGGTATGCGAATCGCCAGGTTTACACACTTCACAACCATAGCACATACCCTCCCCAATATCCATAACCCCACGCCCTCTCCCAACCCCCTCCCCCCATCAACCCTCAGTTTGTTTTGTGAGATTAAGAGTCACTTATGGTTTGTCTCCCTCCCAATCCCATCTTGTTTCATTTACTCTTCTCCTACCCCCTCAACCCCCCATGTTGCATCTCCTCTCTATTCAGAGTACTAAATGAGAAAAACATGCAGCCAAGAATACTATATCCAGCTAGGCTATCATTGAAAATAGAAGGAGAGATTAAAAGCTTCCAGGACAAACAAAAACTGAAAGAATTTGCAAATACCAAACCAGCTCTACAGGAAATATTGAAAGGGGTCCTCTAAGCAAAGAGAGACCCTCAAAGTAGTAGATCAGAAAGAAACAGAGACAATATACAATAACAGTCACCTTACAGGCAATACAATGGCACTAAATTCATATCTCTCAATACTTACCCTGAATGTTAATGGGCTAAATGCCCCAATCAAAAGACACAGGGTATCAGAATGGATAAAAAAACAAAAACCATCTATATGTTGCCTACAAGAAACTCATCTTAAACCCGAAGACACCTCCAGGTTTAAAGTGAGGGGGTGGAAAAGAATTTACCATGCTAATGGACATCAGAAGAAAGCAGGAGTGGCAATCCTTATATCAGATCAATTAGATTTTAAGCCAAAGACTATAATAAGAGATGAGGAAGGACACTATAAGGATACTCAAAGGAACTGTCCAACAAGAAGATCTAACAATTTTAAATATCTATGCCCCTAACGTGGGAGCAGCCAACTATATAAACCAATTAATAACAAAATCAAAGAAACACATCGACAAGAATACAATAATAGTAGGGGATTTTAACACTCCCCTCACTGAAATGGACAGATCATCCAAGCAAAAGATCAACAAGGAAATCAAGGCCTTAAATGACACACTGGACCAGATGGACATCACAGATCTATTCAGAACATTTCGTCCCAAAGCAACAGAATACACATTCTTCTCTAGTGCACATGGAACATTCTCCAGAATAGATCACATTCTTGGTCCTAAATCAAGTCTCAACCGGTATCAAAAGATTGGGATCATTCCCTGCATATTTTCAGACCACAATGCTCTAAAGCTAGAACTCAATCACAAGAGGAAATTTGGAAAGAACCCAAATACATGGAGACTAAACAGCATCCTTCTAAAGAATGAATGGGTCAACCAGGAAATTAAAGAAGAATTGAAAAAATTTATGGAAACAAATGATAATGAAAACACAACGGTTCAGAATTTGTGGGACACAACAAAGGCAGTCCTGAGAGGAAAATAGATAGCGGTACAAGCCTTTCTCAAGAAACAAGAAAGATCTCAGGTACACAACCTAACCCTACACCTAAAGGAGCTGGAGAAAGAACAAGAAAGAAACCCTAAACCCAGCAGGAGAAGAGAAATCATAAAGATCAGAGCAGAAATCAATGAAATAGAAACCAAAAAAACAATAGAACAAATCAACGAAACGAGGAGCTGGTTCTTTGAAAGAATTAATAAGATTGATAAACCCCTGGCCAGACTTATCAAAAAGAAAAGAGAAAGGACCCAAATAAATAAAATCATGAATGAAAGAGGAGAGATCACAACGAACACCAAAGAAATACAGACAATTATAAGAACATACTATGAGCAACTCTACGCCAACAAATTTGACAATCTGGAAGAAATGGATGCATTCCTAGAGACATATAAACTACCACAACTCAACCAGGAAGAAATAGAAAGCCTGAACAGACCCATAACCAGTAAGGAGATTGAAACAGTCATCAAAAATCTCCAAACAAACAAAAGCCCAGGGCCAGACGGCTTCCCGGGGGAATTCTACCAAACATTTAAAGAAGAACTAATTCCTATTCTCCTGAAACTGTTCCAAAAAATAGAAATAGAAGGAAAACTTCCAAACTCATTTTATGAGGCCAGCATCACCTTGATCCCAAAACCAGACAAGGATCCCAACAAAAAAGAGAACTACAGACCAATATCCTTGATGAACACAGATGCAAAAATTCTCGCCAAAATACTAGCCAATAGGATTCAACAGTACATTAAAAGGATTATTCACCACGACCAAGTGGGATTTATTCCAGGGCTGCAAGGCTGGTTCAACATCCGCAAATCAATCAATGTGATACAACACATTAATAAAAGAAAGTACAAGAACCATATGATACTCTCCATAGATGCTGAAAAAGCATTTGACAAAGTACAGCATCCCTTCCTGATCAGAACTCTTCAAAGTGTAGGGATAGACGGCACATACCTCAATATTATCAAAGCCATCTATGAAAAACCCACCGCAAATATCATTCTCAATGGAGAAAAACTGAAAGCTTTTCCGCTAAGGTCAGGAACACGGCAGGGATGTCCGTTATCACCACTGCTATTCAACATAGTACTAGAAGTCCTAGCCTCAGCAATCAGACAACAAAAGGAAATTAAAGGCATCCAAATCGGCAAAGAAGAAGTCAAACTATCACTCTTCGCAGATGATATGATACTCTATGTGGAAAACCCAAAAGACTCCACTCCAAAACTGCTAGAACTTGTACAGGAATTCAGTAAAGTGTCAGGATATAAAATCAATGCACAGAAATCAGTTGCATTTCTCTACACCAACAACAAGACAGAAGAAAGAGAAATTAAGGAGTCCATCCCATTTACAATTGCACCCAAAACTATAAGATACCTAGGAATAAACCTAACCAAAGAGACTAAGAATCTATACTCAGAAAACTATAAAGTACTCATGAAAGAAATTGAGGAAGACACAAAGAAATGGAAAAATGTTCCATGCTCCTGGATTGGAAGAATAAATATTGTGAAAATGTCTATGCTACCTAAAGCAGTCTACACATTTAATGCAATTCCTATCAAAGTACCATCCATTTTTTTCAAAGAAATGGAACAAATAATCCTAAAATTTATATGGAACCAGAAAAGACCTCGAATAGCCAAAGGAATATTGAAAAAGAAAGCCAAAGTTGGTGGCATCACAATTCCGGACTTCAAGCTCTATTACAAAGCTGTCATCATCAAGACAGCATGGTACTGGCACAAAAACAGACACATAGATCAATGGAACAGAATAGAGAGCCCAGAAATGGACCCTCAACTCTATGGTCAACTCATCTTCGACAAAGCAGGAAAGAATGTCCAATGGAACAAAGACAGCCTCTTCAATAAATGGTGTTGGGAAAATTGGACAGCCACATGCAGAAAAATGAAATTGGATCATTTCCTTACACCACACACGAAAATAGACTCAAAATGGATGAAGGATCTCAATGTGAGAAAGGAATCCATCAAAATCCTCGAGGAGAACACAGGCAGCAACCTCTTCGACCTCAGCCGCAGCAACATCTTCCTAGGAACATCACCAAAGGCAAGGGAAGCAAGGGCAAAAATGAACTTTTGGGATTTTATCAAGATCAAAAGCTTTTGCACAGCAAAGGAAACAGTGAACAAAACCAAAAGACAACTGACAGAATGGGAGAAGATATTTGCAAATGACATATCAGATAAAGGGCTAGTGTCCAAAATCTATAAAGAACTTAGCAAACTCAACACCCAAAGAACAAATAATCCAATCAAGAAATGGGCAGAGGACATGAACAGACATTTCTGCAAAGAAGACATCCAGATGGCCAACAGTCACATGAAAAAGTGCTCCATATCACTCGGCATCAGGGAAATACAAATCAAAACCACCATGAGATATCACCTCACACCAGTCAGAATGGCTAAAATTAACAAGTCAGGAAATGACAGATGCTGGCGAGGATGCGGAGAAAGGGGAACCCTCCTACACTGTTGGTGGGAATGCAAGCTGGTGCAACCCCTCTGGAAAACAGCATGGAGGTTCCTCAAAATGTTGAAAATAGAACTACCCTATGACCCTGCAATTGCACTGCTGGGTATTTACCCTAAAGATACAAACATAGTGATCCGAAGGGGCACATGCACCCGAATGTTTATAGCAGCAATGTCTACAATAGCCAAACTATGGAAAGAACCTAGATGTCCATCTACAGACGAATGGATAAAGAAGAGGTGGTATATATACACAATGGAATACTATGCAGCCATCAAAAGAAATGAAATCTTGCCATTTGCGACGACGTGGATGGAACTAGAGGGTATCATGCTTAGCGAAATAAGTCAATCGGAGAAAGACAACTATCATATGATCTCCCTGATATGAGGGAGAGGAGATGCAACATGGGGGGTTGAGGGGGTAGGAGAAGAGTAAATGAAACAAGATGGGATTGGGAGGGAGACAAACCATAAGTGACTCTTAATCTCACAAACTGAGGGTTGATGGGGGGAGGGGGTTGGGAGAGGGGGTGGGGTTATGGATATTGGGGAGGGTATGTGCTATGGTGAGTGTTGTGAAGTGTGTAAACCTGGCGATTCGCAGACCTGTACCCCTGGGGATAAAAATATATGTTTATAAAGCTGTAAAAAAAAAAAAAAAAAGAAAGAAAGAAAGAAAGGATGAATACCCAAGTTTTGTAGCAACATGGACGGGACTGGAAGAGATTATGCTGAGTGAAATGAGTCAAGCAGAGAGAGTCAATTATCATATGGTTTCACTTATTTGTGGAGCATAACAAATAGCATGGAGGACAAGGGGAGATGGAGAGGAGAAGGGAGTTGAGGGAAATTGGAAGGGGAGGTGAACCATGAGAGACTATGGACTCTGAAAAACGATCTGGGAATTTTGAAGGGGTGGGGGGTGGGAGGTTGGGGGCACCAGGTGGTGGGTATTGTGGAGGGCACAGATTGCATGGAGCACTGGGTGTGGTGCAAAAATAATGAATACTGTTATGCTGAAAAAATAAAAAAATAGAAAGAAAAAAAAAATTCTGGTCAATGAAAAATGGGAATGATTCTGGAGAAGCTTTGGGGAGAAGGTTTGCTTGCTTTTGGAAAGAGATACCAACAAGAGATAGCCCTCTCTCTTTCCTCTGGATATGGCGTCTGCATGTGATGCTGGGATTCCTGCAGCCGTCTTGTTACCGTGAAGGGCAGGAGCCTGACAATGGCATCCCTTAGCCATGTTCATGAACCAAAGAACTAACCAACCCTGAAGCTGTCCTGCCACTAGCCTTTAATATGTGAGAGTCATTCATTCACTCGGCGACTCAGGAGATAAATATTAAATAAGCACTGAGAAACCCCAACCGTTGCTCGAGGCATTTGGAATACTATAGAGGAGAGAACACAAGAGATAATTGGTCTAAATTTGCTTATTGGACAATAAGCTTCCCCCTCCTTGAGTTAAGTGTTTGTGACCTGAAACCTGAGCCTTTTAACTTATATCCTGCTGACCACACATTGACTTCACAGGTAATTTAAAAGCCTACAATGAAGCATCAAACAAATAATCCAAAGGACACCTCTTGGTCCATATCTCACACAATGTGTCTATATTTGACACTCTTTTTCCCCAAACCACTGCTCCTGGTCTTGGCTTCCATTCTGATACACATTTCCAGTTTACTTTCTATTTTTCTGTCCACTTCTCAGTGTCTGAGGGCTTTTTCTTCTTCCCAGACCATTTTTGCTTCACTCCCAGAACATTTAGTGTTGGGGTTCCACAGGGTTTTCTATCAGGACCATTTAGGTTCCCATTCTACACCCTCTCTGAGAACTACCATCAGCTCATGTTGACTTAATGACCATTTATACAACAGCTCTTCCAGATCTGCATTTCCAATCCAGTTCTCTCTCCTGAGCTCCAGATCTGTATACTTAGTGGTCTGTGTAGACAACTGGGTATATCAGACTCAGTGTGGTCAAACCATGGCAATATTTTGTGCCATCGGCTCACCCATTTTGGGTCATTGGCTCAGTGAATGGCCCCACTATCTGTCCACCCGGTCACCTAAGCCAGAATCCTGAGTATCCGCCATGTCTGTACTCTCCCCTCTTCTTCCCCAAATCTCAGCAGTCCCAGGGCTCTCTTGACTCCATCTCCTCTAATTCTCCAGTCTGTCCTCTCTCCAGCCCCCCTCCATTCCTGCTACCCCCCATCATGTCACTGAATCCCATCAACGGTCTACTATCCTAACCCCCAGACTCATGTCCTGGCCTCTCCTTCCATGTTCTTCTCTGTAGGGAGAGCAAAGAGGCTGCAAATCTGATAGTGCCGAAAACCCTTCCACAGCCCCTCACTGCTCTCACAATAAAGAATAAACAACGAGAATAGTTTTCCTGCCTCTATGATCCGTCCCAGTATCCCCTCACCTTACAGACACACTGAACACACACACACACACTCTCTTCCTTTTCCCCAACTCGGTGCCTCCATGTGGGCTAGTCCTTCCCCTTCTGACATTCCCCCAACCTGTCTAGCTTCTCTGGGATAATTCTCATCACACATCAGATTTCCTGAGACACCACTCTTTGCAGGATGCCTTCCCTAAGTCCTCAGGCCTGGGTGGGCGCTGCTTCCATGTGCCCCCGGACATCCCGTACTTTCCCCGTCATAACTGCGGAGTGCCTGAACCCTAATTCCCAGGACTGTGGGTTCCATCAGCCAGGGAGGCCTGGCTTGTCCCTGCTCAGTACTCCCAGTGCCCAGGATGATGCCCGCAACAGAACAGAACAGGTGTCCAACAAGTACCCAAGAGAGAAGTAAATTGACTGGGGATGCTCACATACGGCTATAACAATAATTTCAGTCATTGTTTGGCTTGGAACGGAGATTTTTTTTTTTTTTTTTAAACCATGTAGGGGTGCCTGGGTGGCTCGGTGGGTTGGGCCGCTGCCTTCAGCTCAGGTCATGGTCTCGGGGTCCTGGGATCGAGTCCAGCATTGGGCTCTCTGCTCAGCAGGGAGCCTGCTTCCCTCTCTGTCTGCCTCTCTGACTACTTGTGATCTCTGTCAAATGAATAAATAAAATCTTAAAAAAAACCCACCATGTAGCTTAAAGGACTTTTTTTTTTAAAGATTTTTTATTTGACAGAGAGAGATCACAAGTAGGCAGAGAGGGAGGCAGAGAGAGAGGGGGAAGCAGGCTCCCCACTGAGCAAGGAACCTGATGTGGGACTTGATCCTAGGACCCTGAGATCATGACATGAGCCAAAGGCAGACGCTTAACCCACAGAGCCACTCAGGTGCTCCGCTTAAAAGAATTTGATCACAACTTCATTTATTCTCTTTATTGTTTAAAGCACTTTCCAACTACCCCACTAGGGCAATCCTTTGTACTGGACTCTGAGATGCTTCACCAAGTGGCTAGACGTCGCTGATGCTCAAGATACACACACTCTTTATTTCCACGCAGCTACTCTATCCCACAGCTTTCGGAAGAGGCCATTTCTAGGTAATGCATCAGAAACAGCAAAAAACATATGACAAAGCATTTGTGCCCAGTAAAGACTGTGAAAAGCATTTCCCACAAACTCCGACTTGACAAGTCTACACATCTACACACCGGGGGTACCAAATAAACAATGGGACTTAAGAAGGGACTTAACAATGGGACTTAAAAAGCCTACTACATTCGTCTCCTTTGATACCCTGGGGAATTTTTATTTTAATTTTTAAAACAGAATGACCTTTTAATTTAAGTATCAGGGTTCCCCCCCCCTACTTTTTCTTCTTCTCTTGAATGCCAGAGAAAGGAAAACTGCAGCCTCGTCCATAAGAGAATTGTCCATTTCAGGGAGCTTCTGTTCATGCTTCTAATTAAAAAGAACACCTTTCAAAATGTTGCTCTCACTCAATTAAGGCAAAAAGCACACCTCAGTGCACTTTACTGTTTGCCGTGAAACGCGGTCTCTAACTCCCAGCACGCGGTGGAAAGGGAGGTTGCTCATCAGCGCCCAGGCTGTTCCATGCTAACACACTCCCAGCTCTTCTTCCCTCTTCTGTGGACTCTCCTTCCCGGGGTCTCAGTGGGACTGCCCAGGAGACTTCTGGGAGAGCTGCCAGGCTTCAGCTACAATTCTCGAATGTTCCAGTTCCCCTTCAGGGTATGGGACGGAGTCCCAGGCAGGGGCGATATCCTGTCATCCCACAGCAGAGAGAGGGTCTCCCTTCCCGCTCCTGCCCGCCTGATCCCTGATATTGACATCCATGTGAATTACACACACCCATCCTCTAAGGACCAGGTGACCTTGGGGGAGAACTGAGGTCTTCTAGGAAAATCCAGCCGCCACCGTTAACCCTGATATTCTTCAAATCTAGCATTATGTTTATTTGTGGAGTATATTTGCTACAATGCCAATAGCCACACTGGCAACATGTTACAAAGTTTTCCTGTGTTCCCATAAATCCCAAATGGAGAACACACAGGTTTTGCAGGGGTTTTAAGGGTCCACGCTCGCTAGGGGCCGTGTATCCATCGACAAGGCAATAACCTCACCAGGCTTCCGCTCCTTAATCTCTATGGTGGAAAAATGACACTAGCTTCGCCAGCTGACCTCTTGAGATTCTTGCTAAATTGGAGAAATATCGCTATTTTACTAATGGCCAAACCATGCACTGTTTTCAGGATACTTTTCTCCTTAACACTTCAAAACCGCTATTTGAAAGGAGAGTATTTAGCATCCATCTAAATAAACATACATACAATAATGATCTCGCCTACTTAAATAACTGGCAATGAAGTTCCATGGCCCATGACGGCTGAATAAACAAGAGGGAGCAGAGAACTAGGAAGTTCACCAACACAGGCGCATCAACAGCGAGCCTCTGGTTTGCACACGTGCTTCTCTCAATAAGCGTTTGCTGAACATCAACTCTGTCCCAGGCACTGTTGGAGGCTCTTGGGCTGCATCCCTGAACAAACCAGGCCAAGATCCCACTCTGTGATGGAGCGTCCGTTTTAGTGGGAGAGAGATAGGTAAGAGACAGGGTAACACAATAAATAGGGAATTTATAGAGCTTATTTGAAGGTGAGAAGAGACAGAAACTAAAAAAAGAAAGAAAACACCTGGGGGAGGGGACGGAGGACTTGGAAGGAAGCAGCAATGTCAAGTCTGGCCGTTGCAGGGTAAGGTTCATCGAGAAGGTGACCTCTGAGCAAAGACTAGAAAAGAGAGTGAGTTATGTGGATGGACATCTGGGGGAAGAGGATTCCAGGAGAGGGAGTGGCCAAGGCCAATCTCAAGGGCTGGAAAGCAGGGCTGGAGATGTGTCACCAAGAGGAAGTTACGAGGGGCATCTGGGTGGCTCAGTCAGTTAAGTGTCTGCCTTCAGCTCAGGTCATGATCCCAGGGTCCTGGGATCGAGCCCCACATGAGGCTTCCTGCTTAGCGGGGAGCCTACTTCTCCTTCTCCTTCTGCTGCTCCCCATGCTTGTACACTCTCTCTCTCTTGCTGTCCAATAAATAAGTAAAATTCTTTAAAAAAAAAAAAAAAAGAGGAAGTTATGAGGAGGTATGGCCAGGGAGTCAAAGCAAACTTAGGGGCTGGAGTGAAAATCACAAAGGGCTTCACACACTGTCACAGGAACTTGGAGTATCTCCTAGTGAGACGGGGAGCCATTACAGGCTCTGAGCAGGGGTGGAGAGTGATGTGCTCTGATTTACAGAGAACTGAGAGAGAGAGAGGCAAATGCAGTACAGAGGCTTGAATTTAAAAAGGTACACACTGAGTGTACCTTTTGGAAGTCAGTGAAAGGACCCATGCCTCCGTTTCAGCCACGAATCACTTAATTTCTGTGTAAGTATCACCTCCTCCAGAAGTTCTCCAGGATTGCATCTCTCTAAAATCATGGCTCCACTTATGACTTTGTCTTTTTTACCCCACTGCTTTGTTATTCTTCATAGGGTTTATCGCTCTTTGACAACATGTCACAGGCTTAATTTTTTCCTATTTCCTTTAGTAGAATAGAAACTCTGAGAAGGTGAAGATTTTGCTCTTTTGGTTATCGCTGTAACTCAACACCTAGGGTACCACCAGGCACAGAGAGGGCACTGAGTACCAATTTGTTGAATGAAGAAATGAATGTGAGTCTAAGAGAACCCTTACGTTCTGATTGAAGCACACAGACCACAAGATGGGGAAAAAAATAGTTAAAAAAATAAACTGCCTATCAAATTACAGATTATTTTCCACCAGTAGTTGGTTTTTACATTTTTACAATTTAGAATGATGAAGGTCCCTCTGAATGTTTACGTTGTGTTCTTCCTAAACATGCTGTACCCACATTGTGGCAACTTTAGAAAATGGGATTAAAATAATTTATGATTTCGTGTCCCTACTACATCATGACTAACAATGAAAAATTTTCTTTTTACGGAGTCTTCAACATGTCCCGCATTCTCCCATGGTCTCCATATACCCAGAGAATAAACTGTTTTTTTGGATTTTAAAACTTTTATCTTAAGGCCCTTCTGGACTCTAAGATTATGTGATTCTACATGGAAATCAATAAAAAAGAAAAAAAAAAAACCCACAAGCTAGTCAGTGCCTTGTGCTTCCTACTTCTAATGCATTTCATTAAATGAAGGATTCCCAACCTTGTTCCTACAGACATTTGAGACACTTTTCCCTCTTCCACCCAATCTCTCATTTTGCTTGATTTGGATGTATGTCCCAGTTTGGGCTTTGTAAACTGCTAAGAAAAAATACAAAGAATTTTGAGAACTGTCAGAGTAATAAAAATCTCATCAATTCTGAGTTCACCCAGCCCAAATATTGATAAAGCTCGCCTTCCTACAGTTTACCTTTATACTTTCTATGAACAAGTGGGGTATTATGATGCAAAATCAATCATGTAAAGAAGTTGGAGGAGGAAAGCTACCTACTACGGGTAAGCGGGCTGATGCCACTGGAGTCGTGTGTGCTAAGGCTGGAGAAGGCACAGAACGAGGAATTACCAGCCAGGCAACAGGGCACGATTGTTCCCGATCTCTGAAATGTCTCTTGGAAACACGCAACTTGGAAAACAATGAAAAAGTCCCTTTGCCACGTGCTGTTGACCCAGGTTGCGGCAACAGAGTTTAATGTGTTTTACCCACCAGAATCCCAGCTACAGCGAGAGGAGTGATGTCCTAGAAAGGGGAGGAGGAAGAGGACGGGAAAACCTAAGTGAGGGTACAGGAGGGAAACTGAATCAGGGTGGCGGGGTGGAGTGGTTCATGTCGGGCCATGGGGGCCATGGCTAAGACAGGGTCGCAGATCCTCGCACCTCAGATAAAAGTAGGCGGTGATGTTCCTCCTGAACTCTTGGGCCCACTGAGTGAGGGTGAGGCATGAAAAGGGTCTTGACACCTGTAAAGGGGGAGGATGACTACTAATAAGGGTGTGTTGTCATGTCTTGAGAATTTATGGGGTGACAGCCACTATTCTCTGTGACATGTCGTTAAGGACTCAGTTGTATCCTCCCCACCTCCCAAATTCCTCTGTTGAATCCCACCCCCCCCCATTGTGACTGTATTTGGAGGAAGGGCCTTGAAGGAGATAATTAAGGTTCAATGAGCTCATAAGGGTGGCACCCCAATCCAATAGGGCCCATGTCCTTCTAGGAAGAGGAAGGGACACCAGGAGTGTGTGTGCCTGGAGGAAAGGCCATGGGGTGACACAGCGAGAAGGCAGCTATCTGCAAACCAAGGAGAGAGACTTCACCAGAAATCAATCCTGCTGACATCATGATCTTGGACTCCTGGCCTCCAGACCAGGGAGGAAGGACATTTCCGTTCTGTTACTCAGCCCTAGCAAACTCCCATCCGTATGTTATCCCATGTAAACCTCACTATGACATTAAACACACTTTACAATAAAGAAACAGAAGCACAGAGAAGGTAAGCAACTTGACCGAAGTTGCACAGCTAGTTGTAGTGGAACTGGAATTGAACCCAGGTAATCGGATGCCAGGGTCTATGTTCCTAACAGCTGATATAAGGTAACATGATTAATATCCAAAGTGGTACAAATGGATACTTTCTTAAAAATTTATTTTAGAAAGAGAGGGAGAGTGAGCGAGAATGCATGAGCCGGGGGGAGGAGGGAGAGAGAGAGAATCTCAAGCAGACTCCCTGTTGAGCATCTTGGTCCCAAGACCCCGAGACTGTGACCTGGGCTGAAACCAAGAGTCGGACGCTTAACTGACAGAGCCACCCAGGCGCCCCTCAAATGCATGCTTTCTATCAGAAAAGCCCGGAGCCAATACAAAGTTCTGCGAGTGCTCTGTGTGATGGATTTCTGATTTTAGTCCCTCGCCTCTTCTCCTCTTCCCATCATCCAAACAACAAACATTTTTGCGAGCCTTCTCTATCTGAAGCATTACGTGAGGCTGGGGAGACCAGGCAGGAGCCTCTGAGGGCCGTGTTCTGGAGGAGAGAGACTGTAAGGAAAGGCGGCCGACAACTGAGCAGAAAAGCACAGAGAGTGACAGCGAAAAGACAAGGAAGTCAGGGAATGTGGTGACAAGTGGGGGCTCAGCTTGTCCCTTCATCCCCAGCCAGTTGCTGAGCACATGAAATAAAGCAGCTGGGAGTTGCTTGCAGCCCCCCTCCTCCCAATTTCTGTCTCTAGAAAATGAGGCTTTTGCTCTAATAACCTATGACTTCTCTGGGTAAGTCAGGAGTTACTTGGACAATCCTTACCTCAACCCCGTTATGAGCTGGAATGGGAATAATAAATGCTATGGTCAAATGTGTTCTCTAGAATGTTCCAGAAGGTTCAGAGTAAGAGATAGAAAGGCTGCAGGAAGACAGGAGGGAGAGGAAGGGATGGTTTCACTGGATCAGAGCAGGCTTTCAACGTGACGGCAGTGTTCATTTAAGCAAGTGGGTGCTTACTACACAGTCTGATATCCGCAGTGGGACACCGACCATCTCTGCCGCGGAGTGCTAAGGAGGAGGCGGGAAGACTTCAGGTCCATGCAGGGGAGGTCTGGGGCTTGGATAGAAAGTAAGACATGGGAGAAACATGATGATGTTGTGGACTCCTTCTCCCGGAGGAGTTTAATCAACCAAAGAATGCTAATCTGGAAAGGCCTTACCCAGGCAGAAGGAGGAAGGGGCTCACGGAAGGGATTTCTTGGCCTCAGGGGGCCCTGCTAGTTCTAGAAGGTAGTCTCAAATAGCACAACTTCCCGCCATCCCTCTAGCATCCCTGCCACATAGGACAGGGCAGGGCCCCTTCCTCCTTGGGGTGGCCATCAGAGCTAAGAAAAAGTCCTTGAGGAGTGCCACCGGGAAGGCCCGGGACGGGAATGGATACAGTGACACGTGCCCCAGGCTTAAGGACCAAGTCACCGATAGCGGTGGAACCTGGGGGGTGGGGGATACCCAAGTAAGAAACACAGGCTGCCTTTCTCTTTTCTTTCTTTCTCTTTCTTTCTTTCTTTCTTTCTTTCTTTCTTTCTCTTTCTTTTTTAAGATTTTATTTATTTATGTGACAGACAGAGAACACAAGTAGGCAGAGAGACAGGCAGAGAGAAAGGAAGGGAAGCAGGCTCCCCGCTGAGCAGAGAGCCCGATGTGGGGCTCGATCCCGGGATGCTGGGATTATGACCTGAGGCGAAGGCAGAGGCTTTAACCCACTGAGCCACCCAGGCACCCCAGCCTGCCTTTTTCTATCAGACTACAAGTCAGGCCTGCAGAAGATTCACAGAAACACGGTCAACGCAGAATTACAGGGTTGCGTTAATTGGCATGATGAATCTTTACAATAGAATATGTGCTTTAATCACCTGGGCCAGCAAATAACACCCGCTTCATGGAACGGTAAGACTTGAAACATACAGTTACTGGTGGCAACCGCATCAAGATGGATGAGGAGAGTTTGTCATTTCATAGAAGGCCTTAAAATGCACAGTGGAAGGGAAGGAGAGAAGCGGGGAGAGGAGGGGAGGGGAAGATGAGGAAGGAGAGGGAAGAGGAGAGGGGAGGAGAGAGGGCGGGGGAGAGGAAGTGGGGGAAAGAGAGGAGGGAGAGGAGAGAAGAAGGAGGAGAGGAGAGGAGAGAGGGGAGGAAAGGGGGAGAGGAAGAGGGCCAGAAAGAAGGGAGGAGAGATGGGCGAGAGGGTAGCTGGGGAGAACGTAGCTAGGGAGAGAAGGAGTGAGGGGAAGGAGAGAAAGCCTAATTCAAAACAGCAAAACTCTCGGGCACCTGGGTGGCTCAGTTGGTTAAGTGACTGCCTTCAGCTCAGGTTGTGATCCTGGAATCATGGGATCGAGTCCCACATCAGGCTCCAAGCTTCTCCCACTGACCTCTCTCCTCTCATGCTCTCTCCCAAATAAATAAATAATTTTTAAAAATAAAAAAATAAAACATCAAAACTCTTAAAAAACAAAAATGAAGAATACTTAATATACCATTTAAACCTCTGCGTACGTTTGTACTGAAAGAGTCGTTCACTAAGCAAAAGACACAGCATTCATTGGCAAACCCTAGCGGACACTTTCACAAACCACCTGCAGCTTCCCAGTCAATGCTACCATTTGAAATATCTTATGTGTACAGTTCTATTTTATAATTTCCTCCATGTTGACTTCTTTTATTGTGGGGAGACAGAAGGCCAGAAAAAAAAAATCTGTTAAGGAAATCCCAGATGCTTGTAGATTTTTAACCTTTGTCTTGGGAACCCCCAGTGCCAGAAAGAGACTGGGCCATTAACTGTGTGTATTTGAACACGAACAGGCTCCCGACCAGGACCTGCACACCGTTCCTGCTGCCCCCCTACTCCACACTACCCACTGTGGTCTGATTCCAACACTGGGAAGAAAGGAGCTTGATTTCTCTCTTCTAAAAGGACACCCACAGCTCTGGCGTGGTCTGCAGAATTCTCTTCTCTCTCCAAAACTATCTGGAGTTTTAAAGGTTCAAATCCTGAGAAGGTGATGCGGAAAACAGAATCCAATTCCAAGAAACGTGCACACACACTCCACACGTGGCTTTCCGGGCCCCATGGAGGGGACCAGTCCTCCTTACCTTTATCATAGATTTCCTTCAGGACCCCTCGTTTTATCAGCTCCTCTCTGCTTTGCCTCATTGATATTTTCCTTTCCAGGGCTACGAGCAAAACACAGAGAAGCAGGTGTGAGTCCGCAACCAAGAGCTTTGCAAAGGAATCACATGTTAACCTGTATTACAAAGTAACACACAGAAAAGCTTCGGTAAATTACATGTTATTAATGTTAATGAAATCCCATACCCATTTTCATCAGATTATTTCTTTTAATCTTCAAAACGATCTTCAAACTACCTGTAAGGCAGGCGCTTCTGTCTCATTTCATCTCACCCCGCCTGATGGTGGAGTAAACCACAGCCGGGAGAAATTCAACCACTTGTCAATGTAACAGAACTGCCGACAAGAGCCAACGGGATTCAATGGAGCAAGTGCTAACTCCAATCTCCGCACGGCATCCTGAGCGTGCCATTCCCTTGTAAGTGGCATTTAATTATGTCGTTCACATAGATCGGGTCTCACAGAGGATTATGTTGCTTCCCAACTATTAAAAAAAATGGTATGCAAATGTCTCCCACAAAGCTCTCTGGATTGAGAGACGGGGTAGGGGCAGGGAGTCGGGGACCCCTGTGGGACAGGCGTCCATTGCTTTCCTCTCTTGGGGTCCAAAGCCAAACAGACAAGTGAGGGGTGAGCTCCCCAGTTATGAAATGCACCTCCAGGGGGACCCAGCTGTGCCTCTGGGCCAAATGCTCAGGCAGGTGGTGCTGGAGGAGGGGAGAGGGGGGCTTCTTTCAGCCCAGGGGGCATGACAGAGGGTGACTTGAGTGAAAACAGAGCCCAGGAGTGGAAAAGTGAGTGGCAGCACCAAGGGCAGGCCTGTGGCTCGAGGTAAGGTGGAGGAAGTCAGCAGAACCCACGCAAGTGAGCGTGAGCGAGCCACCCCAACAGCTGACATTTGTTTCCACGCGAACAGGAGGGGACAGATTATTTTGGTTGCTTTTGTCAGCTTGAAAATCTCCACATTCTTTGCATGCTCGGTTATCCTGCGGGGGCGGGGGGGAGACATTTATAAAATAAAGAAACTTTTATGCAAACAAATTCAAACACAGATTACACACACACACACACACACACACACACACACACACACACACACACACCTTAGGAGAATTTAGTCTGAAAAATACAAGTGAGCACTAGAAAGCAAGCAAGGAAATAGGGACTAGGATTCTGTTACTTACTAGCTGAGTGACCTTGGTCAAGTCACTTTGCCGGTCTGAGAAAACACTGATGCCTCAGCCCCAGCTTCTCTGATTTAGTAAGTCCAGGCTGGGACCTGGACATCTATATTGTCGTGAAAAACTCTGGATTCTTCTCAGTCATATCAAGGTTGAAAATCACATTTTATATATTTTGGGGACTTACTATTTTTAAAAATATTCTAACTCTCTCTTAACTTATAATGAATTCAGTGGTGTGAGGCAGCCAAATAAATCTGAGGTTAGGCTGCTGTCCCACAGAGCTTCCTGAGAACACATTAATAGTAAAACGGATACATATATAAACACCCACAGAAGTGGGGTCAGAAGGGTTGTACGGAGGTCGAACTGTAAAGGTGGGTGTGGGAATCACTGGAATGGTGCTTGTTTGCGGGGGGACGCTGTAGCAGTTTTAGGACTCATACCAAAAGTACTAAATGACATGACATGGTGGGGGGCAGGAGGGCAGAAGGCTGTCCTCTGTGCAGAAGAGGAACGCCCAGAGAAGGGAGAGAGAACTGCTTGCAGTCTGGTTACAAAGTTCTGTCTGCTTTCAGAGGAGTGGGCGGTTAGGGACTCAGGGTCAGGGTCCCCAACAAGAAAATATGGAGTCAGGACAGCTAAGGTCAAACAGCGCTAACGTCCTGATGTGCAGCTTGGACAGGAACGCAGCGACTTTCTGCTCTGCAGCCTTTGCAGAAATGATGGCTGCAAAACGTCCTCAAAGAAGACAATGAACCACAAAGCACTTGTCAATATCACAGGCAAGGGGCAGCTAAGACCTAAGCCCCCAGACGTCAGCAAAGAAAGAGCATCAGCAGAGAGACATTAACCTAATAGGTACACGGATATGTGACCAAAGCCCTTGTTGGCACGACTCAGCACACCGATTGCTGAAGACGGTTCCACGAAAGAGCTCACAAAACCCGAAGGCAGCCCGCTCTGGCCCCCTCCCTCTTCAGGAACTTTAGATGGCTGCTCAGTAAGTTTGCTTTGCTGCCCGCCACCCTTGATCCTGTCTACCTCTTCGTTCTTGGAAGCGGCGGGACCAGTAACTGTAGGCACCAAGGGGGACACAAATCCTGTAACATGTTTAAGCAAAGATGGGTTTGGTGGCGCAGTGGGAAGAGACTGGACGGCAAAGCAAAGCAGGGATTTTTTTTTTAAAGATTTTATTTATTTATTTGACAGACAGAGATCATAAGTAGGCAGAAAGGGAGGCAGAGAGAGGGGGGGGGGGGGAAGCAGGCTCCCTGCTGAGCAGGGCTCGATGCAGGGCTCGATCCCAGGATCCTGAGATCATGACTTGAGCCGAAGGCAGAGGCTTAACCCACTGAGCCACCCAGGCGCCCCAAGCAAAGCAGGGATTTTTAAGCAAGGACTTTGCTAACACATCTTGATGCCACCCAGAAAGCACACAGAGGAGGTGCTTTGCCAATCCTGTATTGAACCACAGATTGGATGGATTTCCCTTAATCAAAATGAGGTTTCTCAGGAGCTTGTCAAAGCCACAGACAGAAGTGGGAGGAGCTAAGGCCCAGCCCTGGAGGAAGAATCCACAGCAAGCTGGGCAAAGCCACGGACTTGGCAGCCGGAGATGGCAAGTTTCAGCAGAACGTGAGCGCTCCTGGGCCAGCCACTCAGCCATACGGATCCCCGCGGGCTCCCCACGCTTGTCCAACAAGGACAGACCCCCTGCCCGTGGCGAAAGGCACTCTGACAGTCCCTACTCTCGCAGAGCTGACAGACTGATATGTGGTTCAGACAGCCGTCAAACAGTATTAGCTAATGTGTGATTACAAATCCAGGTAAGTCCTGCTAAAAGAAAGGGACATGTTCAGGGGCACCTGGGTGGCTCAGTGGGTTAAGCCTCTGCCTTCGGCTCAGGTCATGATACCATGGTCCTGGGATGGAGCCCCACCTCGGGCTCTCTGCTCAGCGGGGAGCTTGCTTCTCGCTTTCTCTCTCTGCTTGCCTCTATGCCTACTTGTGATCTCTGTCAAATAAATAAATAAAATCCTAAAAAAAAAAAAAAGAAAGGGACATGTTCTACCAGATGTGTGATCAGTAATCTCCCCTACAGGGTCATGAGAAAAGGCTTTTCTGAGGAAGGGACCCACAAGCAGAGTTTGAAAGATGAATATGTATTATCTCAAGGACAGTCAGGTAGGGACTGAGGGAGACATTCTAGATGTAGCAAACAGGGCAGTGACTCCGGATGGAGGAGTCATGGTGTCCTTGGTGAGAGAGAGCCCCCAGTGTCACTGCAGCCACCAGCACCAGATGGAGGACTCGAGATGTGGCCAGAGGGATGGGGGCTGGGCCCAGCAGGGCCTCATGGACCATGATGTTCTAAGGACAATGGGAATAAGCCATTTACATTTCATCGTGGAGGATGCATTGGAGGAGGGCCAGTTCTAGGGGCTTCCCCAGTCTAGGCAAGAGATGACGGTCACTTGGACCCAGATACTGGTGATGGAGATGCGGACGGACGATGCATTCAAGTCACATGAAAGTGGTGAGGTGGCTATGGGGTCAAGTGAAGAATGTGAAGGAAAGGGAGGGGTCAAGGGCAACTGCTTGGCTCCTGACTCGTACAGCTGAATGGACAGTGGTGTTGAGAACTCAGTGGGGGACACGGGTTGAGAATCAGGTTTGTAGGGAAGATGGGGAGCCCAGCGTTAGCTGTGCTTTAGAGGAGATGTCAAGTACATGCTGGGGAATGTAGCTGCATACTTTCTAAAACAAGGATTAACTAAGACCGTGCTATACTGGCACGGACTGTGGTAAACTCTTTCAGGCATCAGTGTTTCTCAAACTTTTCCATGGCAACACTCCTAATGGCAAAGCAGTAATACCAGAGGCTCCAAGGATAGGACTGAGCTGGCTGACCCAAGCATGCCATTTCTTTACTGAACTGAGTTTTTCCTTAAGAATTAAGGTGGAAAGGTGCCTGGGTGGCTCAGTCAGTTAAGCGTCTGCCTTTGGCTCAGGCAATGATCCTGGGGTCCTGGGATCGAGTTCCCCATCCGGCTTCCCGCTCAGTGGGAAGTCTGCTTTCTCTCTCTCTGCCTTTCCTCCCCTCCGCCCCCACTCATGCTCTCTCTCTTTCTCTTAAATGAAATCTTTTTCAACAAAAGAACTGAGCTGGAGTTCCCATAATAGATTTGCTCTTCTTCAAACAAGACGATACCCACCCCCAACCAATTTCCAAGTTGAATTGACATTCTGGGAAGAGATGGCTCCTTTATCCTATGGCTTTGTCCATTTCCTAGCACAGAACCCTGTGTCGACAGGGGATACACAATCATTTTGGGAGGGCGGCATAGCACGTTATTTTTTTTTTTTTTTATTTTTTTCAGCATAACAGTATTCATTATTTTTGCAACACACCCAGTGTTCCATGCAATCCGTGCCCTCTACAATACCCACCACCTGGTGCCCCCAACCTCCCACCCCCCACCCCTTCAAAATTCTCAGATCGTTTTTCAGAGTCCATAGTCTCTCATGGTTCACCTCCCCTTCCAATTTCCCTCAACTCCCTTCTCCTCTCCATCTCCCCTTGTCCTCCATGCTATTTGTTATGCTCCACAAATAAGTGAAACCATATGATAATTGACTCTCTCTGCTTGACTTATTTCACTCAGCATAATCTCTTCCAGTCCCTTCCATGTTGCTACAAAACTTGGGGATTCATCCTTTCTTTCTTTTTTTTTTTACAGCTTTATAAACATATATTTTTATCCCCAGGGGTACAGGTCTGCGAATCGCCAGGTTTACACACTTCACAACACTCACCATAGCACATACCCTCCCCGATATCCATAACCCCACCCCCTCTCCCAACCCCCTCCCCCCATCAACCCTCAGTTTGTTTTGTGAGATTAAGAGTCACTTATGGTTTGTCTCCCTCCCAATCCCATCTTGTTTCATTTACTCTTCTCCTACCCCCTCAACCCCCCATGTTGCATCTCCTCTCCCTCATATCAGGGAGATCATATGATAGTTGTCTTTCTCCGATTGACTTATTTCGCTAAGCATGATACCCTCTAGTTCCATCCACGTCGTCGCAAATGGCAAGATTTCATTTCTTTTGATGGCTGCATAGTATTCCATTGTGTATATATACCACATCTTCTTTATCCATTCGTCTGTAGATGGACATCTAGGTTCTTTCCATAGTTTGGCTATTGTAGACATTGCTGCTATAAACATTCGGGTGCACGTGCCCCTTCGGATCACTATGTTTGTATCTTTAGGGTAAATACCCAGCAGTGCAATTGCTGGGTCATAGGGTAGTTCTATTTTCAACATTTTGAGGAACCTCCATGCTGTTTTCCAGAGGGGTTGCACCAGCTTGCATTCCCACCAACAGTGTAGGAGGGTTCCCCTTTCTCCGCATCCTCGCCAGCATCTGTCATTTCCTGACTTGTTAATTTTAGCCATTCTGACTGGTGGGAGGTGATATCTCATGGTGGTTTTGATTTGTATTTCCCTGATGCCGAGTGATATGGAGCACTTTTTCATGTGTCTGTTGGCCATCTGGATGTCTTCTTTGCAGAAATGTCTGTTCATGTCCTCTGCCCATTTCTTGATTGGATTATTTGTTCTTTGGGTGTTGAGTTTGCTAAGTTCTTTATAGATTTTGGACACTAGCCCTTTATCTGATATGTCATTTGCAAATATCTTCTCCCATTCTGTCAGTTGTCTTTTGGTTTTGTTCACTGTTTCCTTTGCTGTGCAAAAGCTTTTGATCTTGATAAAATCCCAAAAGTTCATTTTTGCCCTTGCTTCCCTTGCCTTTGGTGATGTTCCTAGGAAGATGTTGCTGCGGCTGACGTCGAAGAGGTTGCTGCCTGTGTTTTCCTCGAGGATTTTGATGGATTCCTTTCTCACATTGAGATCCTTCATCCATTTTGAGTCTATTTTCGTGTGTGGTGTAAGGAAATGATCCAATTTCATTTTTCTGCATGTGGCTGTCCAATTTTCCCAACACCATTTATTGAAGAGGCTGTCTTTGTTCCATTGGACATTCTTTCCTGCTTTGTCGAAGATGAGTTGACCATAGAGTTGAGGGTCCATTTCTGGGCTCTCTATTCTGTTCCATTGATCTATGTGTCTGTTTTTGTGCCAGTACCATGCTGTCTTGATGATGACAGCTTTGTAATAGAGCTTGAAGTCCGGAATTGTGATGCCACCAACTTTGGCTTTCTTTTTCAATATTCCTTTGGCTATTCTAGGTCTTTTCTGGTTCCATATAAATTTGAGGATTATTTGTTCCATTTCTTTGAAAAAAATGGATGGTATTTTGATAGGAATTGCATTAAATGTGTAGATTGCTTTAGGTAGCATAGACATTTTCACAATATTTATTCTTCCAATCCAGGAGCATGGAACATTTTTCCATTTCTTTGTGTCTTCCTCAATTTCTTTCATGAGTACTTTATAGTTTTCTGAGTATAGATTCTTAGTCTCTTTGGTTAGGTTTATTCCTAGGTATCTTATAGTTTTGGGTGCAATTGTAAATGGGATGGACTCCTTAATTTGTCTTTCTTCTGTCTTGTTGTTGGTGTAGAGAAATGCAACTGATTTCTGTGCATTGATTTTATATCCTGACACTTTACTGAATTCCTGTACAAGTTCTAGCAGTTTTGGAGTGGAGTCTTTTGGGTTTTCCACATAGAGTATCATATCATCTGCGAAGAGTGATAGTTTGACTTCTTCTTTGCTGATTTGGATGCCTTTAATTTCCTTTTGTTGTCTGATTGCTGAGGCTAGGACTTCTAGTACTATGTTGAATAGCAGTGGTGATAACGGACATCCCTGCCGTGTTCCTGACCTTAGCGGAAAAGCTTTCAGTTTTTCTCCATTGAGAATGATATTTGCGGTGGGTTTTTCATAGATGGCTTTGATAATATTGAGGTATGTGCCGTCTATCCCTACACTTTGAAGAGTTTTGATCAGGAAGGGATGCTGTACTTTGTCAAATGCTTTTTCAGCATCTATGGAGAGTATCATATGGTTCTTGTTCTTTCTTTTATTAATGTGTTGTATCACATTGATTGATTTGCGGATGTTGAACCAGCCTTGCAGCCCTGGAATAAATCCCACTTGGTCATGGTGAATAATCCTTTTAACGTACTGTTGAATCCTATTGGCTAGTATTTTGGCGAGAATTTTTGCATCTGTGTTCATCAAGGATATTGGTCTGTAGTTCTCTTTTTTGTTGGGATCCTTGTCTGGTTTTGGGATCAAGGTGATGCTGGCCTCATAAAATGAGTTTGGAAGTTTTCCTTCTATTTCTATTTTTTGGAACAGTTTCAGGAGAATAGGAATTAGTTCTTCTTTAAATGTTTGGTAGAATTCCCCCGGGAAGCCGTCTGGCCCTGGGCTTTTGTTTGTTTGGAGATTTTTGATGACTGTTTCAATCTCCTTACTGGTTATGGGTCTGTTCAGGCTTTCTATTTCTTCCTGGTTCAGTTGTGGTAGTTTATATGTCTCTAGGAATGCATCCATTTCTTCCAGATTGTCAAATTTGTTGGCGTAGAGTTGCTCATAGTATGTTCTTATAATTGTCTGTATTTCTTTGGTGTTCGTTGTGATCTCTCCTCTTTCATTCATGATTTTATTTATTTGGGTCCTCTCTCTTTTCTTTTTGATAAGTCTGGCCAGGGGTTTATCAATCTTATTAATTCTTTCAAAGAACCAGCTCCTCGTTTCGTTGATTTGTTCTATTGTTTTTTTGGTTTCTATTTCATTGATTTCTGCTCTGATCTTTATGATTTCTCTTCTCCTGCTGGGTTTAGGGTTTCTTTCTTGTTCTTTCTCCAGCTCCTTTAGGTGTAGGGTTAGGTTGTGTACCTGAGACCTTTCTTGTTTCTTGAGAAAGGCTTGTACCGCTATATATTTTCCTCTCAGGACTGCCTTTGTTGTGTCCCACAGATTCTGAACTGTTGTGTTTTCATTATCATTTGTTTCCATAATTTTTTTCAATTCTTCTTTGATTTCCTGGTTGACCCATTCATTCTTTAGAAGGATGCTGTTTAGTCTCCATGGATTTGGGTTCTTTCCAAATTTCCTCTTGTTATTGAGTTCTAGCTTTAGAGCATTGTGGTCTGAAAATATGCAGGGAATGATCCCAATCTTTTGATACCGGTTGAGACTTGATTTAGGACCAAGAATGTGATCTATTCTGGAGAACGTTCCATGTGCACTAGAGAAGAATGTGTATTCTGTTGCTTTGGGATGAAATGTTCTGAATATATCGGTGATGTCCATCTGGTCCAGTGTGTCATTTAAGGCCTTGATTTCCTTGTTGATCTTTTGCTTGGATGATCTGTCCATTTCAGTGAGGGGAGTGTTAAAATCCCCTACTATGATTGTATTCTTGTCGATGTGTTTCTTTGATTTTGTTATTAATTGGTTTATATAGTTGGCTGCTCATAGCACGTTATTTAATTTAATCCTCACCACATTCTGTGAAATAGTATCATTCCCATTTCTCAGAGGTACCTGAGACCCTGCAAAACTGACTTGCTCAGCGTCAAACAGCAGTAAGTGGCAGAGGAGAAAGAGATAATAATGCCTGGTGGCTTTTTTTTTCCATTCCACATTGTTGTGAGGACTGTTATGATATGTACAGGCTCTAAATATAATCTAACGTACAAGGCTCTAAAAATGGAAGGTGATCTTATTAGTAGTTTACTTGGGTCTGTAGGTCATGGTACAATGGCATAATTACACTTTATTTTTAGGAGAGTCTTTCTTCTGGGGCACTCTTTACTTACTCTTTTAACAAGATATATGTGATGTCTGCTTTCCAGTCTTATTTTCAGCAGCCCTTCCAAAGTTAGAGCGAAGTTTAACCTCAGACAAAGACAAGCTCACCACTGCTCTGGGAAGTAAAGTTAAGTGGGCTGTTTGGAACAGAAGGATGACTGAGATCCTCTGACCTGGTCTACTACTGAACCACCAAACACTGGGCAGGGGAGGGCTTGATGTAGGAGAAAGAAAACATAATGGTTTCCTGTCCACTGACCAAGACGAGGTCCGATCTGCACTTTCCATCAACTTTGGCTTTGGGTAAGATGAAAAAAAGAAAAACAGAGAAGAAATAACAAAAAGTTAAAGTCAGAGGAAGAGAAGCAACACATCAGGGAAGACAGAAGGTGTAACAGGTACCCCACCTGCCCAAAGGATAGCAGGAACAGATCAGAGAAATGGAGATCCATGGCATGACCGTGAGCTGGTTCACTGGGCAATGCTTGCCTTTGGGACGCAGGAAATGGAAGTTAACAGCACCAAGTCAACCACCTCTTTTAAAAAAAGAAAACTGAAAAAGTCTTGTTAGATGTGTGGTAAAAAGTAGTATTTTTAGGGGCACCTGGGAGGCTCAGTCAGTTGAGCGTCTGACTGCTGATTTCCGTTCAGGCCATGATCTCAGGGTCATGAGATCAAGCTCTGCCTCGGGCTCTGAGCTGGGCGTGGAGCCTGCTTAAGATTCTCTCTCTCCCTCTCCCTTTTCCCCTCCCCCCACTCTCACTCATTCTCTTAAAAAAAAAGGAATATTTTTATATGAAAGAAAAAGTTAAGACTTCTTTTAAAACAAGAAAATATAAAAGACAGGGATCACTCAAACGTTACTGAATTATTAAAGCACAAGGCAGTAAGAAATCTGACAGACCACACATGGGAATGTTCTGGAGTAAGCATTTTTGTTATAAAACTGGACAGCAGTGATGGCTATAAAACTCTTTAAATTTACTGGAATCATCAAGTTATATGCCTTCAATGAGTTACTTGTATGGTATGTAAGGGTATGTAAACAATACCTCCATAAGTTGTTAGGACATGAAAAAAAGTAACCATGAGAGAAAAATTCCCATAATGGAAAAAACATCAGTTAAAAACAAAAACAGTACCTCTAAACAGACAATTAAATAAATGTTAGGCCACCGTAAACAAGAGGACAATGTTAAAATCGAAGGGTTAGGAATTTAACATGTAAAGGTAAATTCCTAAAAAACATTTTTCTAAATCTCTCTAAACAGAACCAAAATAGGAAAAGCACAGAATCTAATTCCCCTCCAAAATGAAGGTACAGCTCAGACAGTGGATCTTTAGAAAAGAACCCATTTTCCAGGCTGCAGTAAATGCAGAACACTGTAATAAGAGTTCGAGGTGGTCCTGTAGCAAGGGAAACATCAAAAACAAAATCGCATAAGCTAGCAAATGTGCAAAAGTCTACTGCAGGGACATCTGATCTAAAATTCTATGCCCAGTGTAAGAGACAGCCTGAGAGGAAAGGGGGCAAACATTACTGATTTGCTTTTATAGACTGACAAAGAATTAGTTGAGTAGATCCAATGTACAAAAGGAAGTTTCCCATACCCCTCTTGCCTGAAATGAATAGGAGATTTCTCCATTACTATACCAAAAATAGCCCCCAAATGCCCCCCACTGCCTGAAACCATAATCAAAGGTTGGGATGTCTAAGGAAGACCTCCAAAGCTTGCCTTCAAACTCAGCCTGAATATAAAAGCCACGTAGAAAACCTTGAGATGCAAAATTATTCTCGCATCTCTATCACTGTTTATTAATCTTATCTTTTTACTTTCTGTATTTTTCCCTTTTAAAATTTAGTCTACATACAATGTTATGTTAGTTTCAGGTGACTCTTGGGGGTCTTGCTAATCCCAGTGAGGCTGCCTCTCCGAGGGCTAGCCAAATAGCGCAGGCAGCACCTGGCTAGCCTGTGAACCTACCTTTCATGATCAAACCACCTGACCCAGAGCCCTTACCCCCAACCACCTCCTTCATGGAGCTCCTACTCTACAGGCCACTATCCACCTGCCCTCATCAGCCCAGGCCCGGGGGCCAGACAACTGGAAATAGTCCCATGCCCCGGAGCCTGCTGAGATGATTCAAACCACCCGGGCAATCTTGCTTCCACTGTCCATTCTTTCCTGCGGGAAACACACTACAGGCTCTTGCCCACATTTTCCGCATTTCCCTCCCACTCTCTGCCTCCTAACCAACCCCGATGTTTCCCCACATGGCCCTCCGTGGCATGGCATGACCCTTTCTCTTGGACCCTGTGAGTGTAACCAACCATCTTTTTAAAATAATTTTTTCAAAGATTTTATTTATTTATTTGAGAGAGAGAGAGAGAGAGAGAGAGAGGGGAGACAGAGCACAAGTGGAGACAGGAACAGACTGGGAGGGAGAGGGGTGAGCGGACTCTGTGCTGAGTGGGGAGCTCGACATGGGGCTCGATCCCAAGACCCTGAGATCATAACCTGAGCTGAAACCGATAGTCAGACACTTAACCCACTGAGTCACCGAGGCATCCCCAAACCATCTTTTTAATGGCAGGCATCTCCTGATCTGTTGGCCTCACCATGCTTAAGTAATAGCAAGACCAACATCTTAAAACACACCTATCCTCGGCGGGGGTTTGTCACATAGGAAAAACTAGGGGTATTTCCCACAGCTTTACGTTCCAACCTCTTGTTCTGAAGTCTGTTCCATTATGAGCGAATGCTTTAGAAAGGCAGAGTCTGGTGAAGAACGGATCCCTGGCAGGGACTTCCACTAAAGCCCAGAGACCAACGCTAATGATGGAGTGGTTCCCGTCCAAGTATTTCTGGGAGCCCTTCTGAGCCAGCACTGCAATCTATGCCACAGTTACCAGCAACCAGGTCCCCAGCATCTCCCATCCAGTGCTCTCCCAGCCTCCCCATCCACAAAGGTGTGTTCTAAGCCAAGGAATCCCATGGTTCTCTGACATCGATGAACTTAGAAGTGACATCGTGGGCAGACTGCTTTCCCTAGTGAATGCCTCGATCGGATGAAATTGTTAAAAATAACTGGCACATTCTCGGGGCACCTGGGTGGCTCCACTGGCTAAGCATAGGACTCTGGATTTCAGCTCAGGTCATAATCTTAGGGTCGTGAGATGGAGCCCCGAGTTGAGCTCCGCACTCAGACTTTGCTGGAGAATCTCTCTCCTTCCCTTTCCCTCCTCCTCCCTCTGCTCCCTCTCTCTCTCTAAAGTAAATAAAATCTTTAACATAACTGGCACATTCTCTTTTTATTTTTTGTGCATGTGCACCACCCACACATATATGCTTTTATTTATGAAAATTGATGAAAATATTTCCCTGTAAACAATTCAAGAAATAACACTGAAAAGAAAGCCCTTTTTACACTGCCCTTCCTTCCCTCGGCACAACTCCCCAAATCTCACTGCTGCTTTCCTTTGATATTTTCCTTCTGTTTCTCTCTCTCTTCACCCCCCTTCTGCTCCCATCCTCCCACTCAACCCCCCACTATGCATAAATGCAGTTTTTAAAAACATAAATGGGATCGTTCTGCTTATATTATAGCTCTTTCTTCCCCCTCAAGGATCAATATATCTTAGAGCTCTCCCCATCAGCACCTACAGAAATGCCTCATTCTCTTTGAATACTAGATACCATTACATGGGGCAGAAGTGTCATAATTTGTCTACCCATCTGCAACTGAAGGAAATTTAAGTTATTTCAACTTTGGGGCAAACATTCGTGCTGTAAATATATTTTTTTCTGGCATTCATGTGAATAGGTGGAAGAATTTTTCTAGAATATGTCACTTGAGGTACAATTTCTGGGTAGCACATTCTTTTTTTAAAAAGATTTATTTATTTCAGAGAAAGAGAGAGTAGGAGGGAGGGGCAGAGGAAGAGCGAGGGAGAGAATCTTAAGCAGCCTCCCCTCTGAGCCTGGAGCCCCACGTGGGGCTTGATCCCATGACCTTGAGATCACCACCTGAGCAGAAACCAAGAGCCAAGTGCTTAGCCGACTGAGCCACCCAGGTACTCCATGGGCAGCGCACTTTTTTAATATGCTCCCAGTACTGATGTAAGAAAAAAAAAGTATGTTTCATAACTTTTAAGTACTGCTTTTTTATTTAAAGGAAAAAATGAGGTGGTTGGGGCGCCTGGGTGGCTCATTGGGTTAAAGCCTCTGCCTTTGGCTCAGGTCATGATTTCAGAGTCCTGGGATTGGGCCCCGCATCGGGCTCTCTGCTCAGCAGGGAGCCTGCCCCCGCCCCCGCACCTGCCTCTCTGCCTACTTGTGATCTCTGTCAAATAAATAAATAAAATCTTAAAAAAAACATGAGGTGGGGGAAGCAGTCTTGATGCTGGAGCAAGTTATTTGGTTCCGCTCAGAGTACCAGTGCAGGAACTTGTTCAGCTCATACTCTAGGAAAATCGTCTCTGTTGAATTCTCTGCTCAGCTGCTTTTAAATTACATTCTCGAGGAGCTAGACGTTTGAAGTGGGAAAAACAATTGAGCAACGATGAAATTTGCAGCAGCTTACTACAGAGTCTTATACTTTTGGCTGTTAAAATAGTCAACTTGTACTTAAAATCAGTGGCTTTCATCCCTTTGAAATTTTACAACCCCGGAGACCGTGAATTTAGCCTAGAAATCTACAAGTGACAAGCGGAATGAACCTCGAGAGCCTAGAACATATCCCTGCTTCCCATGTGACTTATGAACAATGGGGATTGTTAATCTAATACAACTATAGCCTGGGAAACCCAGCCCAAAATAATCAGTCCACATTCACACGATCTTCGTGTGAAATGCTTTCATTTTTTAAAGATGAAGAGACGGTTTCGAAATTAAATTGATGTACAATATATAAAATACATAAAATATGTACAATATATTAAATATATAAAAGGGGAGAAAGGCAAGGAAGAAGAAGTAGGATAAACCTGGAAATCTTCCGTTTTGAAAAACTAGATGGCAAATGGCCAGCTGATCGGTTCCTTCATAAGGAAATTCATGAGCAAAGCCAACAAGGTTGTCGATCTAAGGGCTATACTGAAAAAGAAGGGAAAGTAGAATTGAATGCACCTCTAAATGTCTCGTTTCAGATAGAATGGTATGACCAACGTATTCAAGAAGTCACGTTAGTCTAGAAGCAATTGGAAGGAACACCAGATACTGTGCCTTTTACTATCAAAGACATTCAAGTCCTAGGAATATCCAAACATTTTACCAAATGCAGAATAATGAAGCAAGGTTTGATTATCTGGTCATCTGAAGAAAGCTTATTGAATTGCCCATTCAAAACAAAATTAAAAAAAAAAAAAAATTTGGCAGGGCTTCCGGATGGCTCAGTTGCTTAAGCGTTTAAGTCTTGATTCTGACTCCGATCATGATCTCAGGGCCTGTGAGATCGAGCCCTGCATGGGTTCTGTGCTTGGCGTGGAGTCTGCTTGAGATTCTTTCTTCCTCTCTCTCCCTTCCCCTCTAGTCTCCTCCCGCCACCCATGTGTGCACATGCACATACACATACATGCACGCGCGTGCACTCAAAAATAAATAAATTTTTAAAAACTCTTAAAAAAATATTTAGCAGTTAAGGTCACGTGATCCTCAAAATCAGAGAGGTTGACCAGTACGGAATTTTTTTTCCCTTTAGAAGTCCAAACCATGAGGAAATTCCACCTGTAAGATAGAATTTAAGTAACTGTCCTTGTTACATGCACAGATCCTGATTTCCCCATGGTTCCAGGATGAGCAGAAGTCCAAGAGGAACAAAGTTCCTCGTCTCCAACATGGTAACTCAGACCCTGTTCTTGTGTAACGCCATGCAGCTAGCTTGGATAAAGACTTCATGACCCCTGAGGTAGGTGAGACTGTTTATTTGTTATTGCTCGTGATTCTATCCAAGTCCTCAAATCAGCACTTTCTAAAGTCTGTTCTGCAGAACAGTAACCTCCAGAGATGCTCTGAGGAAAAGGCTGTGAGAACAATAATTTGGCGATTTGTTCATTAGCACAAAAGGACACACAGTAAGGAAACCAGCTTAACTCTGTTGAACCCGGTGTTTTTCCCAAATTCGATGGACAATATGGTCCTTTTATGGAGACTATGGGACTTGCATTCTGAGGAAAATCTTCTGGGAAATGCTGATCTAAATAAATACCAGATCACATGGGACGAATGTGGTGTTCTTCCGTAAAAAAAGGAATCAGGGAGGTCCGCCTGTCTTACCTTAGCAGGGTCACAGAGACCTTCATAAAGAGGTTTCTGGCAAAGGAATCAAACACAACCAAAAACCCAAAGCCTTGAAATACCGAGTGGCTGACCAAGAAGATCCCAATCGAGCCAAGGGACCAGTCATCCATCTACCTGTCCTCCTGGGGTCCTGGTCAGAACGGCAGCTGATAGAGATTGGAGCTGCGTCCCAGTGAGCTCCCCGGATAGGCTGCCCCCCCATGAATGCTTTCCCCCAGATAAGTATAACTAGACTTGTTTAACCTTGAGCAGACCAGTATCGCAGAGTATCTGCCCCAAATAACATTTTTGGCTTTGACATAATTGGTATCAGACGCTTCTTCCTGAAAGCAATTCAGACAGTGCAATTTCCTCTGGAGTCATAGAGCAAAAGAGGAGGACCATGTCATTATCAGAGATGAGGTGATTCGTTTTCCTCGTTCCCATGGGTGACATGCCTGCAGCCAGGTCCCATGAGAGCTCTACCCACTGATTAAGTGTATGGGGGAAAAAGGCAGGATCACCCACTCATTATCAGCTGCAAGTTGCACGGTTAAAACCTCTTCAAAAATTCTTCATGCATCTTGATTGGATCCTGGTTTGAACAAACCAGCTAGAAAAGTGTCTTGGGGTCAGCTGTAAATGCCTGAATGTGGACGGGGTATTAGATGATATTAGGGAATTATTATTCATTCTGCTATATAGGATAAGGGTCTTGTGGTTACACAGGACATTTCCCTTATTTTTCAGAGATGCATGATTAGAAATGTAATCGGGGCGCCTGGGTGGCTCAGTCGGTTAAGTGTCCGACTTCGTTTCAGCTCAGGCCATGATTTCGGGGTCATGAGATCGAGCCCCTCATTGGGGTCCATGCTTGAGATTCTCTCTCTCCCTCTGCCCCTCCCCATGCTCCCCTTAAAAAAAAAAGTCTGTAATTAGCTTTAAAACACTTCAAGAGGGGGGAAAAAAAGCAACAAATACGGCCAAATCTCTGTAACTATTAGGTGGCAATCCAACAATTATATTAAAATACTGGTATATAATCCTCCCAATTTCTCTTACAAATTTTTCAAAATAAAAAGTCAACACACAAAGGGATAAATCTTACAAGTAAGAGAAAAAGAGCAAGAGAAAACACGCATCCTGTGATTTTATTTACATAAAGTTCAAAAACAGGCAAGAGTCAACTATGCTGCAGAGATGCCTCGCCAACCTTGAACACTACAAAGCAAGGATACAATCACAGCATAAACTGAGTCAGGGTCTACCTTTGGCGGGGAGGAGGACTGCAATCAGAAAGGCATATCAAGGGGACGCCCGGGTGGCTCAGTCAGCTGTGTCCAACTGTTGATTTCGGCTCAGATCATGATCTCAGGGTCCTGAGACTGAGCCCCACGCTGTGCTCCCAGCTGGGTGTGCCAAGGACACCAAGGACACTTGGGGTGTCCCAAATTGGCTTGGGATTCTCTCTCCCTCTCCCTCCCGCCCCAATAAGTAAATAAAATCTTAAAAAGAAAGGAAAGAAGGAAGGAAGAAAAAGATAAGAAAGAAAATGAAGGATGGAAGGATGGAAGGAAGGAAGGAAGGAAGGAAGGAAAGAAGGAGCACACCGAGGGGCTTCCGCGGGCTGTCAGTAACTTTCCTGCCGTGGCCAGGGGTTATACAGAACTGGCTTTATAACCACCTGTTAAACTGTACGTCAACGCTCCACTTAATGCATTTTCTGAACGTATTTTATTTTCCAAAATAAAACAGTAAAAGGGCCTTATCAGTAATGCTGCTTCCTTTTGCACTGCTCCAATGGTCTCTGAAGGAGAATAAAAAAACTCAGCCACCAGAAAATGAAATCGTGCTGTCGGCCAGCAGACTCTCTCTGGTTAATGAAAGGAAGGGTGATTATAAGGCAAGAGAGGCTGCACATCTTTTCCTGGTCATTTCTTCAAATAGGTCAGACCAGAGTGTGGAAGGGCTGTTCTCGATGCTCGGAGGTCTCCAGGGAGCCGGGCAGGGACTGGGAGTTGTAGGCAGGACGTTGTGGGTGATTTTACAGCAGCAAGGATTTTGAATTTTGAATTCAGAATTTTGAATTCAAAATTTGAATTTTGAAAGCAGGGTGCACTGAGTGACAAGGAAGGAGCAACCGAGGGGAAGTCACTTTGCAGGGATCAGGCTCAGCACTCCTGGGGGCGCGCAGAGGAAAGTTTCCATGTTCTGGCTCCATGAGCCCCAGTCTGCCCAGGAAAACTTCAGATTGAATTCTAATGGAATAAGTATCAGTTTTCTCTTCTGAGGCCGACGAGGCACAAAAGAAATAATTCCTTGTCCTTTGATTGGCCCCCTGGGATGGGAACATGCTAGAACATGATTTAATAAGCTGTGAGATCTGAAAAACAATTTACGTTGAGCTCCACTGACAACCTTCGCCTGTCCCCTCCCCTATAGATCACCTATGGTGACAGCCATTTTTATTAAATGTGAAACAGGTGGCCCTCCAGTGATAGAGAATGCAATGTGATGAAAGCGTTTATGTCAGAAATCAAGACTCGGTGTTTCGGGGCTTGCTTCTGTTACTTGCAGCAACGTGTGTCGTAACAGCTAATTTTTTTGTGCGATGAGGCACCGAGCCACAGTTCACATCTCCACCGTGTTCTCTGCTGCCCCGAACGCTGCCGCCCCCAGGAATAAAGAGAGAATGCACTGATTTAAGGCTGGTTAAGTGAGTTTCTCTTTCCAGATGTAGGAAGCATAATACTGTACTGCATTTCATTCCAGACACCTAATTATTATTGATCACTCTGTGATAGAAGGGGACTGCCCAAGGCACTGAAGAACGGAAATCTGAAATCATGCCCAGAAAGAGCTTAATACCCCAGCTACCACCTGTTACCTACGAGATAATAGGGCCCTTGTTCCAAGTGTTCTGTAGTGCCAACTTAATGCAAATCAGCTTGCCTGCTCCATGGCTTGTTTCTCTACCCAGGGTCAGATCAACGCTGCTGAATGAAGTCTTCGAAAAAAAAGCAGTATTAAGACATTTAGGCTTTACGATCTCACTTCTCTGGCACTTTATAAATCAGAGGAAGACAGCAGCATTAGATAGTGAGTTTTTATTTGTGCTTTTTACCTACAGTCAGAACGCAAGTCAGCTAATAATTTGGAGCAAAGTTTTTAAAAATTTTACCCAGGCAGGGGCACCCGGGTGGCTCAGTGGGTTAAGCATCTGACTCTCGATTTCGGTTCAGGTCATGATCTCAGGGATGGTGAGAAGGAGTCACATGTTGGGTTCCCCACTCAGCGGGGAGTCTGCTTGGGATTCTCTCTCTCCATCTCCCTCTGCCCCTCCCCCCACTCGCACTCTCTAAAATAAATAAATTTTTTTAAAAAGATTTTATTTATTTGAGAGAGAGAGAGAGACAGTGAGAGAGGGAACACAAGCAGGGGGAGTGAGAGAGGGAGAAGCAGGCTTCCTGCTGAGCAGGGAGCCCGATGCAGGGCTTGATCCCAGGACTCCAGGATCATGACCTGAACCAAAGGCAGACGATGAATGACTAAGCCACCCACATGCCCCAATAAATCAATCTTTAAAAATAATTACAGTTATGCATAGTTATGTCAGACATCTAACTCAGACAGATACATTGCCCGAAAGGGACATTTTGAGTTGAAGACCCGATTGCTCCCTTCTGTTGCCATGGTAACACTTAACTATGCATTAGGGGCTGCTCTACTTGTTTTCCATGCGGTAGTTCATGTAAATCTCAGCTCAGCTCTACAAGGTCAGTAATACTGTCTCCATCACCTAGAAAAGGAAGATGGTCGGGAACTTGTCCAAAGTGCAAAGATGGACTTCAACCCAAGCCGAATGAACACTTAAGCATGCCATTACACTGCCCACCTGTACCTTTAAGAACGAAGAATACCTCTCACAACTCGTCCAGCCTGTGAATGCACAAACCTGTAGAGATGGGCTACCGTGGATAAACAGAAGAACGAAATTTTTGCTATATCCCAGACAGAATTCTGCGGCTTGTAAAAACTATGATTATTTCTTAAATCGTTTTATTAAATTCAGCCATTATTTACTTATCATTGAATGAGGTTTCAGGTACTAAGCACACTGCCTCTGGGCATAAAACTGATAAACCATGTGACTGTCACTATTGCCACACTCTCCTTACTGGAAAAACTTCACCCGGCCAGAGGAAATATAGAGTCACACATCCATGTATAATTTCACACTCTGATATGTATACAAAGGTTCAGAAGGTGCGAATCACCACTTCAGGTGGAGAGGATTATGTAGGAAAGCATGCGAAGATATGGCATGGACTTCGATGTGCATATTGAAATAGCTATATGGAGACTTTTACACCAAAACAGAATAGAAATGCTCATTTAGAAAAAAAAAATGCATAATAATTGCTTATAATTAAATAACAAAATCCTCCAAATCTAAGAAAAAGTCCAAAACAATTTAGGAACGTCCCTTCCTAGTTTGCAGACAAAACATTTTTTTCATTTCTGTCTCAATCTTCTCTTGCATAAGTAAGATGCTTCACCCAGAAAAGAGGGACTGGGTTTGACTATACTTCAGGCATTTGCCAACTAATGATAAAATATTACAAAAACAATATGGTGAGGGACACCTGGGTGGCTCAGTCCACTAAGTGTCTGCCTTTGGCTCAGGTCATGATCCCAGGGTCCTAGGATCGAGTCCTACATTGGACTCCTTGCTCAGTGTGGAGCCTGCTTCTCCCTCTGCATGTGCTCGCTCTCTCTTTCTGTCTGGCAAATAAATAAAATCTTAAAAACAACAACAACACTATGGTGAAATAGCCATTATTTTCAAAGAATTGAAGTGAATTGTTTTTCTGTATGGGGGGGGGGTTGGAATCAACTTATAGGACCTAGATGTTATCCTTGAAAAATAAATCCCAGAATAGTTAAATAGCAGACTTGTAAGTCAAACACTTGTCATAACAGCAATTGGGAAAATGGAAAAACACAACCACCGCAAAAAGAAGAAATCTCATAACATATGCAATAGAAAAGAAAGGGCTGGAAGCAGAATGCTCCTCGAGGCGCTGCTCCTTCCTACGGAATGCCATCAGTCCTCACAGCTATGACAAGGCAGGGAGACGTGGCAGGCAGCATGTCGCTCCCTTAAAGGAATGCTCAGCCTCTCAGCTCGTCTCTTGTGACTGCCACTTGTGCGTTTTGTCTCTGATGGGTACTTCTGCACTTCTTTTCAAATAACCGCAGCATGTGCAGTAGAGCCGACAAAGGTACAATCCTGCCTTCACGAATAAAAACGGCAGAATCCAGTTTCTCTCATTTGCTTGAGACGGATTATTTAGGACATCCCGAATGGAACTTTGTTCCAGAATCCTGTCTGGCAGTTGCCCAATGGTCGGGATCGAGTCCCAGGGATGGGCTGATGGGAACAAAGGTCTGGGCTGGGGTGTGGAGGGGAACGCCGCTGATCTCAGCGGCGTTCCAAAGGCAAATGCCCATCATCGACCCATTTTCTTCCTTCCTGGTAACCCCATAAGAGGTGCCATGCTGGCCTTGTCATCAGGTGAATAGAAAATCTTGCCCAAGGATGTACTCACGCAATATTACAAGAACAAGTGATGAGAACAGATCAACCAACTCCTTTGTTTCCCTTATTAAAATACCCTGTCACCTGGCAGAATGAGGTAAATAAACAAAATGCTGCAGAACCATGAAGACAGACTCTAAACAGAAGCTGTCCGGACTCTGTCATGTGTTGTGTCAAAGCTCTGAGCTCGGTGATGCCATCAGCTTAGTGTTATTAACACCAGGAGTATAATAACACACAACAGAAAATCTGGCATCTTTCTTAGTCCTAAGCATAAGTTCAGTAGCCTTAAATCCACATTATCGGGCAACAGATCTCCAGAACTTTTTCATCCTGTGCAACTGAAATTCTATACCCATGAAACAACTCCTCTCTGTTCCCCAGCCCCTGGCAGTCACTGTTCTACTTTCTCTGTGAATCTGACTGCTCTGGGTATCTCATTAATTTTTTTTTAAGATTGATTATTTATCTGAGAGAAAGAGAGAGAGAGAAAGAGAGAGATGAGAGAGAGAGAGAGAGAGATCATGAGCAGCGGGGGGAGGATAGAGGGAGAAGCAGATTCTCCACTGAGCAGGGAGCCCAATGACTGACTTGATCCCAGGACCCCGGGATCATGACCTGAGCTGAAGGCAGACGCTTAACCGACTGAGCCACTCAGGTGCCCTGAGTATCTCATTCTAAGTGGAACTGTAGAGTATCTTTTGGGGGACTGACTTCTTTTACTTAGCATGATGTCAACAAGGTTCACCTATCTTGTAGGATGTGACAAAGTCTCCTCCCTTTTTAAGGATGAATAATATTCCACTGTATGTCTATACCACATTTCCTTTATCCATTCATCTGTTGATGGATGCTTGGGTTACTTCCCCTCTTGGTCATTATGAATAGTGCTTCATATGAACATGGGAGTACACATTTCTCTTTGAGATACTGCTTCAGTTCTTTTGGATATATACCAGAAGTGGCATTGCTGGATCATATGGTAATTTTACTTTTAATTTTCTGAGCAAGCACTACACTGTTTTCCACGGTGGAAACATCATTTTATATTCCCACCAACAATTCACAAGAGTTTCAATGTCTCCAGATTCTTTCAACACTTGTTAGTTTCTAGGTTCTCTTTCTCCTTTTTTTCTTTTTTGATAATAGCCATCCTAATGGGAGTGCGGTGATAAGCTTTGTTTTAAGATGTCAAAACTCACAGAGGGAAATTGTGGAAATCTAGAGATAGGATATTTGGTTATGAGCTTAAATGTCTCTACAAGTTGCTGATTCATCAGCTAAGGTCACAGAAATCCTATCAGAAACTCAAGACCTCCTTTGACCCTTTGGGATTATAAGACTTGATTTCTCTATAGAGGAACACGGGGGATGAATTTTATGGAGAGGTTAAATAAGTTAAGAGGAAGGGTTCTATTGTTTTTCAGAGAAACAAGGTTTTGTTATTATTGCGGTTTTTATTTTATTTCCAAAGTAGACACTTACCCTTGCATTTCCACAGTTAAGGAAGGACTGAAACTTCACAGAGGATAAGTACATCTCCCTCCAGTGTGTGTGAAGGTCTTTCAATACGTGAGCCAAAGTTCCTAGTTTTTGAGGAAACCTGCCTGCCTGGTATGCACTTGGTCTCTTTCTTGACGCTGTGCTGGGACTTAAAACAAGGATGTGCCTTCAAGTTGAATCTCTCAAATGAAAATTTGGGAAGTTGAAGGGATATACAATGGAGTCCAAAAGTATCAGTCTGGATTCTGCAAGCCTTCCAGCTTCATGTTTCGAATAGATAGAAAACATATTTACAATGGAAAAAAGAATTTCTGAGTACATAGAGTGGGTGTTGGCAAACTTTTTCTGCAAGGGGATAGAGAGCCCTGGTCTCTGAGGAAACTGCTCAGCTCTACACAATAGCTACAGATAGTGTGCAAATGAAGGAGTAGGGCTGTGTTCCAATAAAACTTTATTTACAAAACAGGCTGGGAGATGGATTTGGCCTCTGTATCAAAATTTGCTGAAGCCTGCTTTAAAAATCAGGGTTTTCGGGGAGTCCGGGTGGCTCAGTGGGTTAAGCCTCTGCCTTCAGCTCAGGTCATGATCTCAGGGTCCTGGGATCGAGCCCCGTGTTGGGCTCTCTGCTCCATGGGGAGCCTGCTTCCCCAACTCTCTGCCTGCCTCTCTGTCTACTTGTGATCTATCAAATAAATAAAATCTTTTTTAAAAATTAGAGTTTTCAGGCTGCTTGGGTGGCTCAGTCTGTTGGGCGGCTGACTCTTGATTTCAGCTCAGGTCATGATCTCATGGTCCTGGAACTAAGCCTGTGTAGGACACCATGTTCAGCATGGGGTTTGCTTGAGAATCCCTCTTCTGCTCTTTCACCTGCTCACTCACTCCCTACTTCCCTCTTTCTGAAATAAATAAAATCTTTATAAAAAAATAGTTTTCTCACAAGTTGGAGGAGGAGGAAAAACCTTCAACTCCTGTGACAAAAAAAAAAAAAAAAAAAGAAAGAAAGAAAGAAAGAAAGAAGAAGAAAGACAAGTAGCAAAGCAAATCCTCTTGACATGATTTCTTTTAAAACTAAGTATAAAATTGTGGCCTTCATGGAAAAAATGCATTTAATGGCCCATGTCACGTTCATGCTTTTGATCCTTGATCTAACAAAGCTTATGATAGGTGAAAATCACCGTAACTTTAAAATCCTAAATGCCTTAAAAGCTAATGTTTGATTTTATGAAGAAGAAAATCTCTGGTAGAAATTGTACCCTTAGTCACAAGTCACTTAAATTCTGTTGTCTAAGGAAATGACATTTTCCTTATTAACATAACTAGAGGCCTCAAGGTAAACACAGAAGGAAGTGCTCCTTCTTAGGGGTTGGCTTTGTGAGTGTTCCTCTGACATCCATCCTGTTTTCCCTTTGGAGTTTTTCCCAAAGTGGAGACAATGACTCTCCTTGACTAAACTCTACTGAGGTGCTTCTGAGCCTTCTTCTTGACTAACTTCAATCCTGGTCTATAAGAACTCAATTTTTAATACAAATGATCCATAAGAGACTTGAGGAAACACTAACACACTCTCTGGGAGCTCAAGGTCATGTTCCTAGGATGGTGAGGATTCTAGCCCCATTTTCAGGGGTCTGAGAAAGCTCAAGGCTGCCAAGAGAACTGTTTGTTCTGGCCAACATCTGACAGAAGGCCCTGAGCTCTCTTTTCGTAGAGCATTTACTTCAGAAAACTTAAATAGAAAATCCTTTCTCTGTTCCTTGGAGATGTTTATGTAACTTCCATAACCCAAGTGTCTTTCTTAAGGAGGTTATTCCTTAGAAATGTAAACATCAACAAAAAGTCTCTGGGGTGCCTGGGTGGCTCAGTTGGTTAAGTCTCAAACTCTTCGTTTCAGCTCAGGTCATGATCTCAGGCTCATGAGATTGAACCTTTGCGTCAGGCTCTGCACTGGGCATGGGGCCTGCTTAAGATTCCTTCTCTCCCTCTTCCTCTGCCCCTCCCCCCCACCCCACCTCAGTCACACTCTCTCTCTAAAACAAACAAACAAACAAACAAACAAACAAAAAAAGCCTCTGTCTCCCAATCTCTGTGGAGGGAAGGAGCCTAATTTCATTAAGACCCAGTCATCAGACACAGATGGCCTCCTCACAGTCCATAAGGTCCTTTGTTATCTTTCCCTCAGCACATCCCAGGGTTTATAAGGCCTCCTGCCTTCTGTTTCCATGGAGATGAGGTCGGGGTACACTGGGGTCTCTCCTCCAAGGCACTAGTAAGTAATAAAATCTGTCTTACTGCCTTAGTGTCCAGCTTTCTTTTTGACAGTGATTACTACTTATTATTACTTTCAAGGGACACTGTTCCAACTTTAATGCTCAGACGCTGTGAAAGATGAAACTCTTATTTTCCTTAGCAGATCACCCCTTCCAGTCCCAGGAGGCCCAGCAGACTCTCTGACTTCAGAGGTGAGACCAAGAGACATATTTATTCTCCTACCACCTGGTAGTCTGCCCTCTGTGTTTCAGTTTCTGGAGAGAGAGGCCTCTTTGCTTAGGTGAAAGACAACAGAAACGACTCACCCACTCCTATTTCCAGTCCACAAGGACGGGGGCCCCTGTGTCGTATCACCACATTTTAGTACAATATAAGTAGTAAAGACACAAACTATAGGAATTAATGAATATAGAAACCCAAGAGTTATTTTAATTTTATTTTGTACCAAAGAGGAAGAGAGAAGATATACAGATGACTTAATCCAATCAGTTTAAATCTACCAGTGAGGCAACTCTTGAAAGTACCATTTTATGTGAAAATTTCTGATCTACGATGGCTGTGTCCAAAGCTAGTTCACTCCTTTGGTCATTCATTAACTTGATCACCAAATACTAAATATTTTCATAGGTAAGATGCTGACTAGCTCTAGGTTGTAGGTCCATTCCATTCACCTGATTTCTAGGTACACTTTGAAAATTTGCTTCTTATCATCCGTATTTACTAAAACAAACAAAAAACCCAGAACTGAACAAAAATCAAACCAAAATTGAATCCTTCCAGTTTCCAGGCTTAAGCTTGGACATCCTGGACACAAAAGATTGTCCACTGATTAACTCAGCACTCTTAACTGCTAATTTTCCTCTAGTGCTTCCCCAAGATACTTAGTACCCCATAATAAAATAAATACAGTTGTCACTGTCTCGCAGATCACAACTTCGTGAATAGACGTGTGCTAAGTATATACCATGTAAAGGATGCAGAGGTGGTGGAGACCTTGGTCTACATGAGGCCATGGGTCCCTGGAGACGGCTGATTCACTGAGAACCAAGTGATGGGGGAGAGAGAGCTGGGAGGAGTCCCCTGGTAGGTGCAGGCAGGTACTGCTTGGGCCGGAAAGGCAGAGCTCAGCTCCATGATCCCAGGGGCCAGAAAGTTCCTCTAGTTAATCAGAACTATAACTAAGGTCGCAACAAGCACCCCCACCAACTTACCGCAACCCTTTCTGAGTTACAGGGTTACATGAGCATCTGATATAAGAACCAGGTTCCTGGGATGTGAGTCAGTCTTCAAAGTTTCATGTCTATTTCAGTCATGTGGCAAGGAGCTATCTGGATTTCTTTTCCTGAGGTGGGGTGTTGTCTAATGCACTATTTTCCTTAAAATGGTTCTTGAAAAGGATTTGGAAAAAAAAAGATTAGAAAATATGACAAAGCTCAAAGTTTGAGTGACATCTGAGTTCAGGCTTCTCTTCCTAAACTGACTTTGTGAAAGCTCTTTTCTGTATCATTAAAGGAACAGGAGAAGGTTTTAGGTCTCGCATTCACTCATATCACTGATGAGATAAATCCTTTAAACTATTTAACAGGTTGACCCAACAGGTGTAAGAAGCTGAGAAGACTTTTAAGATACTGAAATTATTATTTTAAAAGCAGAATGCCACACATTATCAAATTAAGTGAAAGCAAAATTTCTCAAAAATTTGAACTGGCTGTGAAATGGGGAAACACTAACTGAAGATTTGTTTTGCTTTTTTAGTGGTGGGAGGCAATCAAATTTTATCAAGTGATAGTAAAGTGATAGTACAAAGTTCCTGAAGCAGGAGGGGACCCAGGAAGTTTGCCTAACTGAAGAAATTTTTTAAAAGTAAGCCTTGTTCTGGACTGAGAGTTCTAGAAATTAAACGTAGGATCTACATCACATGACTAAAGTTAGCTTTAGAGAAATACCAGAAACAGATCTCAGTAGATGGGCTCTATTTCAACGTCAAGACTCATTCCCACTGTAGACAGATTCTGCCAGGGCTCTCACGCCCTCCGTCTTGAGGACAGGATTTCCTACGATCCCCGAAGGACAACCAGATCTCAACTGCCTGTTGCTTCAAGTCAATGAGTAAATTCTGAGTACTTCCTCTGTGGATTTCATCCATTCTTTCTTCTGACAATTTGTTTTGGTTTTAGCACATCCTGTGTTCTAGGCACGAAGTGAGGCTTTGGGGTAGAGTGGAGAATACGTTCCTAATCTGGTATTAAAAATCAGGGCAAATGCTTGAATATTCTGATGATGGAACCCCAGTTATAGTAACTTGGTCCCTTTCTCAATTTTATTCTTGAACCTTCTATTCATAGCGACTAAGATTCTCCTGTTTCTTTACTTTTGCCACAGATATCCATCCCTACCCCTCACCCCAAGGATTTTTGCTAGGGATTGCAATCATGCACTTAAATCTTCAGCCCTGTATCTGAGTTTACGCTCTGTACCAACCTGACTCTGATTACGTACCCACTGGTATGTATTCAGATAACTTTGTTACGTTTTCATTCTTCTAGTGATAAAAGCACCTAATTTCCTAAATTAAATTCTTTTCTGCATTAAACTTGAGTCATGCCCCCATCATGATGGTAAGTTTGGGCAAAGTGTCTGCTTTGGGCTAGGGGTGGGATAGAAGAGTTGGCATTATCTTTTGAATGAGGTGGTGTATCTAAATGAAAATGTTGACGGTCAACCGAATATACATAATTGGAGAACTAACAAGAAATCAGAAGCAAAGAGACAACGAGAGTTCAGTACACAATGAACAGAGGGGAGGGGCTTCCTAGGGAATTTGAAATTAAATGGGAAGCAACAGAAGGGAAATCACTGAGCCTTAGAGACAACCGCGGTGAGGAGGCTGGAGGCAAAATCTTTACCATAAGTTAGAGGGGAGAAAACAAAGCTGCTTGAAGCTGGGCTTTGTCAAATTCTTGGTATTCTGTACACCATATGTAAGTGGTACTACTATCCTGTCTCCTACAGGTACTCTATGTCACCCAAAGTTGTGTAGCCAGTGTTTGAATGACACAATTAGTGGGATTTACTATGTCATTCCTAATTTTTACCTTATTACATGTTCATTTCAAAGTTACTGTCGTTTCCTAATTTGCACAGCTGAGGAAAGGCAGCTTAATTTTCCAAATAAGGCAATGACACTCTCCAAACTTACATGGATACTCCATTTATGAACATTGTCTTTATAAACATGGACTTATTCAGAGATAGAGAATTTTTTTTTTTATTCCACTACCAGGACTCCCGAAGAAAGAGATCTGTAAAGGAAAGAAGGATTTTAAAAAATCCAAGTCTCAGCTTACAAATTCGAGATGGGAATTTTATAGGACTGTCTTCATTTAAAGCATATAGGTATCCCTTGCTTTTTGAAATTTCGCATTATGTCACTTCATTTTTAGGAAAGATCTGCGTTAGTACCTGTTTTTGTTAACGGAGAGGAATCCAAAGATAATTTTCACTTAAAAAAAAAAAAAAGCCAAAAGTGAAAACAGCGTTTAGCATGCTTTGCGGCAAGGTATTAAACAGAGGCCGCGTACGCCCTGGGTAGCAAGAGTGGCGCCACCAAGCTCCTTCCCCAGGAACTACACCCAGCTTCTTAGCATCAAGCTGCCCGAGTTTTGAACTGTGTGTTTGTACTGCGTTCATTCTTTGTGTCCGTTAGCAAGGTGGGTCCCAAAGTATCATAAAAGCCTAAAGAGGTTATTTTGGGGTTCCAGGAATGCTCAGAAATGTTAATATATAAATTAATGGTATATTAATGGTACAGCTGACGCTTGAATAACCTGAATTTGAACTTCATAGGTCTACTCATAGTAGAGCCCTATAAATGTATTTTCTCTTCCTTAGGATTTTCTCAATCACATTCTTTTTTCTAGCTTACTGTGTTGTAAGAATACAGTTTATAATATATACGACATACAAAATGTGGTTAATCGACTGTTCATTTTACTGGTAAGGCTCCCAGTCAGTAGTAGGTTATTTGTGGTGAAGTGTTTGGGGAGTTGAAAGTCATATGTGGATTTCTGACTGCATGTGTCGGGGGTGGTCAGTGCCCCTTACTCCCTGTTGTTCAAAGGTAAACTGTAACTAGTTCTTTGCTTTATGCCATTCCAGCTTATAAAAGATCTCACAGAGAATGTCATACTTTCAGTTGGGGGAGGGGCGTGCAGACAGACCTATACCAAGCTCTGTTAATTTAGAATGCACCTAAAAAGTTATTTTAAAATGCACCTGTCTAAAAGTACAGGTTGGATGAATTTTCAAATGAGATCATTAAACCCCTTTCAAGCCTCATGTTACGGGTTAATGAGAAGGTTCAGTTAAAATTTTAATTTGCCTCAATGGAGTTGAGCTCGCGGCTGCTCAACAAAATTATGCAAGAAAAATAGAAGTCCTGCCAACAGTGAGCTGAAGCTAAAGAATGAAGTCTTCCATATCGGTGTCATTTAAAGAAACCACTGGAAGACAGATGATCCAATGGGGGTAGGATTCTGAAACTCAGCTAATAATTGTTCTTTATGTTGATGTACTTAAAATTAGAGGGATTTCACTTTTACTAATGACTTAAAATACAGTCAACCTTTGCTGCCCTCCATTTGACTCCAGGAATTAGTTTGAAATACTTTCCAGAGCTTGAAGTCACTACAGCATTCGCTTATCTAAACTGCAGTTCAAGTTGCTAGCTAGCTAGCCAGAAGCCAGAAAAGCAACGCAGACAGTAGAAAGGATGGCACAAATCCACGCATTAAAACTCATGCAGTTAATCATTTTGAGAGCTCCCCAAACTCCCACACCTAGCTAGTTTACTTTAATTGTAGTTACAATTTAAATGGGTTTTGGTAGTCTGGTTTCCTAACCCTTTCCAGATTGGAAACATAAATCACAAAGCAAGAGGCAGGCTGGTAGGAATAGTAAGCTTCCAGAAATGGAGACGGGGGAGGGGATTTTAAAGAAACAGGCTAAGTTGTTCTATACCGTTTATTAGCCCCTATGAGCATCATCATTCAGTGTATGGCAATAGTAAAAAAAAAAAAAAAAAAAAAAAAAAAAAAAAAAAAACTGTTTTAATAAGAGCCCTGAAGCATCAAGAAAACATAAAATTAGGTTTGCTTTACTCTAAGGAGAAATGGGAAAGCATAGATTTTCAAGAGACTACTATTGAGATTGATTTAAAAAATTCTCTAAGACATTCAGAAGAGATAATCTTTTGGTGAAATCACTCATACAGAACACCTAATTTCCTAATGCTTAATGAAGCATTATGATATTTCCATAATGATGTAAGCTGACATCAATCACACGGAGACCTGATTACCTATAGAGCTATAACACTGTGTGCTAATGCCTGATTGAAAGTATCAATCAAGGAAATTAACAATTTAATAAAGGTGTATTGATGTTCCTGTTTTCTAAGCTCTTCAATGACGGACATGTATTTTCAAAGTTCAGAATAACTTTGGAAGTGAGGAAGCCAGAAGACAGTTCTAATTCCCCAACATAATGCCCATCAAGCCAGGGTTCATCTAAATGGAGGTTCCTGAAGGCCAGTGGCAGTTAAAATTTCTAGTAGCTGTCAACTAAAGCCATCTACCATTTAGAGAGTGAGGGAGAAAGAGTCTCTAACTCTGAGTAATGTCATCTTCGGTCAAACATAAAAGAATGCACATGGCCCCAAATCACCAAGCCCTAATTTACGTAGATCACTCTGTGCAAAGACGAGGCCAAGACTAGTGTAGAAAAACAATGTCACACCATTCAAACATAATGAATCACCTGTACACGAAAGATCAGAGGTTCATCTGTCTATATTTTCATACATATAAGCCACTTTAAATTCTCTCTACAAGTTATGTGAGTAATGTACATTCCTATATGGTAAACACCAAGGAGATAGGTCTTTCTCTCCGCCATGGGAGGACACGCCGGGAAGGTGGCCATCTACAAGTTAGAAAGGGAGTCCTCACCAGAACATGACCTTGCTAGGACCCCAATCTTGGGCTTCTGGCCTCCAGAACTGTGAGAAAATCAATTTCTGTTGTTGAAGACCCCCGTCTGTGGTCTTTTGTTATGGCCACCCAAGTTGACGATACAAATTCTAGCTATATACAAATCTATATATATACAATCTATACAAATCTATCTATATACAAATCTATTTACAAATTATATCTCTAAAGGCCTTAATCCAAAGGCCTTTAGAGATATAAAGGAAACAATAGAGAACCCAGAATAAAATCAGTTTTGAACTGTCTTCATAGCCACAATGCCCACAGGTATGCAGGGTAAACTATAAGCTTATCCAGTGACTGAGCATAATGAGCCCGCACATGCATGCTTGAAGGCTTTCAGATGGTTTCATTTGATAGGGAACTCACCGATACAATTATTTCACGGATTCATTTAAGAAAATAAATGGAAACAGACATTACAACTGCTTTTAATGACCAGAACCCCAGGAAACACCACTGCTCAGGGAACACCACGGTATGCTCTATGGTTCTCCCAAGTTGGCTGGAGAGGCGGCCCAGTCCCAGCATCCACCAGCCCGAGGTCCCAGGGGTGTGCTTCTGGTTAAGACACTGCAGAGAGGCAGACTTGCACAGGGGAAGGGTCACTGCTCACGAGCCAGCTCTCGATGGTTCAAGACCCCAAGACCCCTTGGATCTTTCCAATGAGGGTCTTACTCAGCCTTTTGGATACTGGGGGTGGGGTGGGGAGGGGAGCAAATCTGTCTCCTTGGGTCATTTGCATATAGCAGGACCTGTCCCTCTCCTGAACTCCAGATGGCAACCTCCCTTACCCCTTTGAGACCTGCGCTATCTGACCTCAAGTCAGAATTCACTTCCTTCAATCTAAAAACCAGCAATTTGCACCAGAATTTCTCAGGGGTGTCTTAACTCCCTTGCCCCTGCCTTCAGACCATCCATTACTTTGACGGCCCTTGTGCAAGTGCCCTCCACCTGGCTGGGCCCACAGGTAATGAAACAGGTGTGATGGGGCCAGCATCTGCAGCGTACAATTTAAAACTGTTTTTTACTTCAACGTGGTGTTATTTTATCTGTTTTAGAGGAATGGTTATGGACACTGAGGCCCTGGCCAAAATTTCGGAGATTAATAACAATAACACACTCCATGCATCCCCATCCCCCCCCCCAAATCAGCAAGAAGGACAGATGTCTGACAATTCGATGGAGGATATTAATGACTTTCATCTTCCCCCAGCAGAGCTGACTATAGGATCTAAATTTAAGTGCCCTTCCAGTTCTCATTTTAAGAGAAACATACCCTTGATCAGCCTTTCCATGTTCAACACTTTGCACATGGGTGAGAGAAAGGGACAATCCATTAAGCTTCTCTCTCCTTCTTCTTCTTGACCTTCATTTATATTCCTGTGATAACCCCACTCAGTACTCACTATTCTTCCAATTGTAAAAATAAGCAGATTTAGATTCCCTCAATGTCTTTAAAACATTCTTATTTTGAAAGGATCCAATGTTCCCATGGGAGCCCAGTAGTATCCTGGCCAGTCCGAGAAGAAAAAAGCAATAAAATTCTCTTGTAAACCATTATCCACTCCCGGGAGCCGGATCCAGGCTGACCTGGCTTTAGGTAAAATTAAAGAAGAAACGTTTGTCTTCAGCATCTAAATGATTCTTTCACATTTTAAGGACCCTTTCCTCCTTCCAAGTTCTGCGAGCCACACTCCGTGGGAAGTTTGCAAAGTTCTTGATCCTTCCTTTGTGTTACTTCTTCAAAATTCATCCCATGAGCCATTTCCACAGAGGCCCAAACTTTGCCTCTGGCTTTTAAGATGACTCCTAATTAATCAAAATGACACAAACCAGAGACACCCGAAATGCACTACTGTCCAGTGGCTATTTGTAAACTCACTGGCTACCCTCGTTCATTAAACAGACTAAAGGCAATGACCTTAACCAACGGGGTCAATCTAGTGGTGGGTCAGTGGTCCGGTGGCCCTAAAATCACACCACATATTCTCTAGGCAACGGTTCTCAACAGTATTTTCCCATTTCCAAAAGCTCAATTCTCCTTAAAAAATGAAAGAATAGGGAAGGTTTTAAGTATTTAAAAGTCAAGAGATCAGTACAACGAAGCCGCACCTGCTCATCCCCCACTTTCATTAACCATCACTCTAATTTTTTAAAAAAGATTTTTCTTATTTATTTGATAGACAGAGACCACAGGTAGGCAGAGGGGCAGGCACAGAGAGAAGGGGAGGCAGGCTCCCCACTGAGTGGAGAGCCCGATGCGGGGCTCGATCCCAGGACCCTGAGATCACGACCTGAGCCGAAGGCAGAGGCTTTAACCCACTGAACCACCCAGGCGCCCTCATCACTCTAATTCTTACACAACTCTGGTAAACCAGTTTAGCACATCTCTCAAAGTCCTGTATTTGGGTAGAACAATGTATAGGTCATTTGACATTGTCAGGATGTCTTACTGTGAGAGCCAGTGCTGAGCGCATGGGTATTTTAACAGCTTTGTTTCTATAACAATTACAAAGCTCATCTCGATCAGGTGTGGAGGGAGCCCCCCCAAACCCACCCCTATTTCAGGGGAGTTATTATACTTCATCTAATTACATAATAAGCTGAAGATGTATTGGGGGGTTTAATCAGTACCCCTCATTAAAAACTTGTGAAAACACAAGACACCTGGATGTAAACAATAGAATCCTTCTCTACTGAAACCCTGAAAAGTGACTTTTCTCAAAGGGATTTTGTTATCCAATTGTTCGCTGTTTAGAGAGTGCTGGCAAATATCCCAACACCGCGATGAATCCTCCGTGAGGGCTGGTGGCCGTGGGGCTGAGGAACAGATTGTTTCTGTATCACACGGGGACAAATGGGCAAGCACACTGTGAACACGTGGCTGGCCACCATTCTGCCTGCGATGTTTCATACAAGACTGCATGTGGACACACACACACACACACGTATGTAAATCCATGCATTTAAAGCCTACAGGAGCTCTGGGCTTCACTGTATGACAGACATCTGAATGCACTCTCTCCTGTTTCCCTCGTCAATTCGCTGTAAAATCTGGTTTATATGATCTCCGCCACTTCTTACATGGCCCGGCTTCCCATGCGGGCCTCCGCGGCTCTGGTGGCGGCCCTTCCGGCAATCCATCCTGATGGGAGGAGGCGTCTGCTGGGCCTTCCTGCTGCCAGCCTCACCTCTACCCTCCCGTCCTTCACGCTGTTGCCAGAGTTATCTTCTAGAAAACACGTCAGATCATGTAAAATATACTCTGAGCCTCTGTTGAGCCTCCCCAGCGTTTACCAATTGAATTGGCTGACAGTCACTAAATTGGCATAGTAGACCCTATGCCACTGAGCCTCAAATTATAATATATATATTATAACAGCTATCATAACAGCTAACAGCTATGTTATAATATAAACTACAGTTACATTATACAGCTATGATACTATACATAGTATTATAAATTCTTATGTAATGATTACATATCATAGGATCAATAATACAGGATTCACCGTCTATAGTAGAGCTTATTACACAAGAATCCCGTGAAGGAGGTACAATGATTTCCGTTTCACTGAGAACACAGAAGCACAGAGTGGTTAAGTCACCTTCCCCAGATCTCCCAGCTCTTCAGTGACAGAACTGGGAGTCTGGCTCTGGAACGGTGCCCTTGACCGCTAGGCTCTACATCATTTCCCCTGCCAGGCTCCCCCAGCGCCCTGGGCTTCTCTGCTGCATTGCTCTCCCACCGGGAAAACATCCACCTTGAACTAGGTAGAAATTCTTTCCTGGGGCTGCCCAAAGCCTCAGGCAATACCACCCCCCTCTGAGCATCCCTGCCTGCCTTACACGCTTATCTGGTCCTGCCTTGTGAAGCCGTAGTCTGCATACCCGTCCATCACAGACCGACACCCTTTAGATTAGAAAGTACTTGGTCTTTGTCAGGCTGTTCAACTGTTGGCCACTCAGCTGAATTATAAAAACGTGGAGGGGCACAGCGACACCAATGCCGCAACGCCGGGAAAGTTTTCTTCAAAAGGGGCTAACAGACACTTTTAAAATGCCATCAGCAACAAGGGCTGCTTATTCCTTAGGGGCAATGCCTTGTCTCTCCTCCAACCTTGGGTTTCCCAACACATAACTGGGTGGTGATGGGAAGGCGGGGGAAGGTGGCGTGTCCTTGGCGGGATCGCTCTCCTGGTGCCGCAATATTAAATGACGGAGATGAACACAGCTGTCTACAGAAGAAACATGGTCCTGTGCTCGGTGGCTTGCCGGAAGAAAGAAAACCAAGGCTCCCTGCGTAGTGCCTCCTTCTAAAAGCGACCCTCCACCTGCTCTGGCTCTGGCTCTGGCTCCCGGCTCCCCTCTTCCACCCATGAGGATGGAAGCAGGCCAGCACCACGCTTCAGTGGGCAGACCTTCCTGAGTGTGCACCGAGTTCCTTCAAGGTCATCATTTTCCTATTAACTCTCCGTGCCCACACATGGGACCTCAGCAGCGTGGGTTTGCGACACCCCGCGGGGCGCCTCGTGGTTCAAGTTTGCCAGGTCTTCGCTATTCCTAGTTTGTTCCAACGGATTGTTTTCCTTTTAGGAAGGGAGGAAAGGAGTGAGGCGAGAAGAGGAGGTTTGTTTAGGAAACTGGATTGCAGAGCTGGAGGAAGTCCTCTATCACATTTCTGCATTTACTCTTTCTATATGGTAACAATTTATAAAAGATTTGTACGACCGAGGGGCGACTGGGTGGCTCGGATGGTGAAGCAACTGCCTTCCACTCAGGTCACCATCCCAGGTCCTGGAATGGAGTCCCCCATGGGGCTCCCTGCTCAGCAGGGAGTCTGCTTCTCCTTCTCCTCCCTGCTCGTTCTCATTACCTCCCTCTTGCTCTCTGTCACTATCTTTGTCTTTCTCCCTCTCAAATAAATAGAACCTTAAGGGGAAAAAAAAAAAAGATTTGTACTTGTATGCTTGAGACACGGCCCAGGGGAAGTGTTCTCCCCAGGGGGAAAGGGGCAAAGGCACCTCCAAAATCAAGAGGAACCAGAAGTTGAGATGAGAGATGGGCCACGCGACCTCGGGCCCCTCCGTCAGGTATTTCGCAGCACAAGTGGACATGACCTTCCTGTGAGGGTGCATCTTCAGTGTGCAAGTCCGCAATCAGGGCCAAAGTTTGGCTCAGCTTCCTCCATGCAGTGGAAACCCTCCGGCACACTCTCTTGCCACTCGAGTTTCTCTCTACAAGTTTAGATCCCTCTGAGGTGACTCAAGCAATAGTGAGGAGAGAGGAAAAGTGCCAGGTTTTCATGGAAACCTCCATCTGCTGGAAGTGTTCCTGTAGCTTAAGGAGTGGTGTTTGAGATCAAGAGGGCGGATCCTTCAGCATCTGTGGGGTGGGAACCTTCTCCTTGGAAGGAAAAGGGACAGAAATGCAGGCAGCTCTGTGCTGCAAGCTGTAGGCAGGGGATGGGGGGAAGGGGGGAATGGACAGACTCTTTCTCCTGTGCCTTCCTGCATGCAGGGGCGGGGGTGGGCAGCAGGGAGCCAGTCCCTGTGCCTCTTGCAGCATCAACTTCCTCCAACTTGGGGGACCATCACTTTAGCACTGAAAAAAAAGCTCCACATGAGCAGGACTGTGGTGTTCTAAGTGACTGGTTATCATGAAATTGGTAATCTCCCCCGACACACACACCAAATGAGAGAGAGAGAGTCTGTGCATGAGCGGGGGCGGGGGGGGGTTGGGGGGTGGGAGTTGGGAGGTTGAAGGTAGAGGCAGAGTGAGCAGCAAACTCCTGGCTGAGCATGTAGTCCAATGTGGGGCTTGATCCCAGAACCCTGGGATCATGAGCTGAGCGGAAGGCAGATGCTTAACTGAATGAGCCACCCAGGTGCCCCCCCGCAACCGACAAGTGTTGCAAGCTTAAACTAATCTCATGGGTTTTCACAAACACACTGCCTTACACTGGAATTTCTCTGGAAGAGATGCTTTCCTCCTCATGAGCAAGTCTTATTTTCTATCTTCTACCATCTGAAAAATACGCTTGGGGGAAAAAAGAAGTGATATAAAACAAACCAACAAAAAAACACAAAAACTACTCTGTTCCTTAGGAATTAGGAAAAAACAGAGAAAGCCTGAAAATGGAACCCTTAGTAAGGGGAGAAGAAATGCTTGTTCAGGGCCTATCGTGGAGGCTAGGTACCCTCACTAGGACTTAGTACTGTAAGTACTCTGCTTACCAAGTTTCAGCGCTGTAGGAATGGTTTCAAAGAACAAGTCTAGGGGCTCCCGGGTGGCTCAGTCGGTTAAGGGTCTGACGCTTAATTTCGGCTCTAGTCATGATCTCAGGGTTCTGGGATGGAGCCCCACATTGGGCTCCATGCTGGGCATGGATCGTGCTTAAGAGTCTCTCTTTCCTTCTTCCTCTGTCCCTCCCCGTGCTTGCACATGCTCTTATGCTCTCTCAAATAAATAAGTCTTAAAAACAATGAGTCTAAAATGTGGTTGGGCAGAGGTGCAAAACCCCAGTAGTTCTAGCACCAAGGATGGTAGGCTCTTTCCCATGTGCAGTACTGTCCCTCTTAGAAGGCTTCTTGGGGCACGCATCAGAGCAGTGACCTCATGGAGGCTTAGGAAAAGGATGCTATTTAATAGACCATCAGGACTTGGGTAAAAATCTCAGGCAAGTGGCTTTTTGATGACCTTGCTTCCCCAAAATCAAAGCCTCCATTCTGGCCTTTCCGAAACACGGGAGGGGAGCCCCAGCCACCTGAGCATAACTTGGAGGGGGGCATGTATAATTCTTCATGCACATCCACGCAGCCTAGAAGCTTCTGGGCAGTAAAAATGGATAAGACAGAAAATCTGTCAACACATTCAGTTCACTTTCCTTCTTCATTTTAGAAAAGTCTGAAATACTTCCTGTAAAGTTTTCATGCACGGGTAGGAAAGGACTGAATATTGAATTGTTTGAGTCCACGTAGCTTCTGGGACCAGCCCAGAGGACCACACGTTGGTTTAAGGAAGAGAGTGATAGCAGATTTTACATTCGACATGAATATTTAAAATTATCCTCATGCTCGTAAAAGTGAAGAGTTGAACAGAGAGGCTACGGTGTGCATTCATTTATCTGAGACATCTGTTGATGCTTACCAGGTGCAGAATTCTGTGCTAGGTGCCGTGAGAATGAATAAAAAAGAAGAGAAGGTGGTTAAAAAAAGATGACAATACCCAGAGGGTGACAGAAGGATATGGCACTACAATCACTACTGAACATAAAGGAAAAAGAAAGTGTTAGGAGATACGTGGGCTAAGCTTACAGGGCGAATTACGGAACATTATGTTACACACCGATTCAAAAGCCTGGCTCGGTAGGAGCTCAAATACACACACGTTCAAGTATATCCCATCCTTCCGACCAAAGAGCTCGTTTTTGTGAAACCTGCAATATGTGCTAACAGAGCACAAGACAGATGCCGAATAAATACTTGTTTGGTTGAGTAGAGCAAGTGAGATGTCGACCGGGATTCAAATTGTGGCCTTTAAAGATTTAAGGATATATTTGGATATCTCCTACCCTCTATTTTTTTTTTAAGATTTTATTTATTTATTTGACAGACAGAGATCACAAGTAGGCAGAGAGGCAGGCAGAGAGAGAGGAAGGGAAGCAGGCTCCCTGCCGAGCAGAGAGCCTGACGCGGGGCTCGATCCCAGGACCCTGGGATCATGACCCAAGCTGAAGGCAGAGGCTTTAACCCACTGAGCCACCCAGATGCCCCTCTCCTACCCTCTATTAACAGTCTTCCAAGATTGGGGTGCCTGGGTGGCTCAGTGGTTTAAGCTTCTGTCTTTGGCCCAGGTCATGATCTCAGGGTCCTGGGATTGAGACCCGCATCAGGCTCTCTGCTGGGTGGGGAGCCTGCTTCCCCCCCTCTCTCTGCCTGCCTGGCTGCCTACTTGTGATCTCTCTCTCTCTGTCTCTGTCAAATAAATAAACAAATAAATAAAATCTTAAAAAAATATATTGAAAAAAAAAAAAAAAACAACAGCCTTCCAAGATTATTCATAGACATCCATTGCACAAACACATCCAACATGACATCAGTACTGAGGAAGAGCCCAAATTAAAAAAAAAAAAATAAAAAATAAAACCCAGACCAGACATAAGATAAAAAAAATGTCAACTGGAATCAAACCCCAAAACCCATTAAACATGGCACCTTGCAGGGGTCGAGTATGCAGACGCTAGAGTAAGGGGGAACCAGACTAAGGCTATCTTGGACCATTCTACCTCAACGACTGCTCTATGACCTGAAGCCTTCTAGAACACAGCCCCCCCCCCCCAGTCTTTCCCTTGGTTTAACCAAAGCCTTAAGCACACCCTCTAGGCTTAAGCTCCTTGATCTGTCATGGAGAAATGACTGACAACACCTGTTCTCATTCTCCTCCCAGAAGTCCCTCAGCCTGTACTCTCAGCCTCTAGGGCCATAAAAACAGGTTTTAGAGGAAGAGGGTTTGGGGAGATCTATCAGTCTTGAAGCCCCCAAGACACCCTTCAAAATGGCCTTTATAAACCCTTTCTCAAGGATCTGGACTTGTGGCCCTATCCCTTCAGCCTTCCAGCGCCTTCAGCTTTTGGAGGTCCCTTTGCAAATACCTCCCTTCATGTAACACTTGTCTTTAACACTCTGATTGACTGGTGGCTTTTTTTTTTTTTAAGATTTTATTTATTTATTTGACAGAGCGAGATCACAAGTAGGCAGAGAGGCAGGCAGAGGGAGAGGGGGAAGCAGGCTCCCTGCCGAGCAGAAAGCCTGACGTGGGGCTCGACCCCAGAACCCTGGGATCATGACCTGAGCTGAAGGCAGAGGCTTAATGACTGAGCCACCCAGGAGCCCCTGATTGGTACCTTTTAATTTAATTTAAAGGAAAAATCAAGAGACTGAGGAAAGTGGCAAGTTTCTGGAGAAAAATATCAGCAGCTCTGAAACAACATGGTGGCCAACTTCCTCCTATGGGGCACTGTGACCTTGTCACATTGGGTTTCAAGGTTCTGAGGGTCTAAGGCCCGGTCAGCAAATAATTGGGCCAGTGCAGTCTAGCCCCAGTTTTGAGTAAACCAAGAGGCTGTCGAGCACTTGACAGTCCATGGGCCAGCTCTGACACTCTGAAAAGCGAAAGCATCAGGTTTAAATAAAAAAACTTGTCACCTGCCAGAAGTGTGACCTGGGACAGGTCATTTAACCTCTGTGTGCCTCAGTTTCCTCCTCTGACAATGGGGATAATACACCTGTCATTACTTGATCGGCAGTCACAGGGATATAAGGAGATAATGCCAAGAGCAGGCTGAAAGTTCTCTCATGATTCCCTCCTCCTCAGAAGTTACAGTTCAACAAAGTATCAATATTTTCACCTTCTTTAAGCTGCAAAAATATACTTACAAAAAGGTATTCGCAGTTGAATGCATCGCTCATTATAAAGAGCCCTTCTCTGTAGCCACCCAAAGAAATCTTTCCGATTTCTCAAATCAGTGCTCTATGAATGTTGGCTACTGTTTTTCTTTTTTAAGGACAAAAAAAGGTGCACTTGAGAAGTCTTGTGCTTATGTCATGTGACTCTCGTTTCATAATTGCACTTGGATGTGATGCCTCTCCCTTCTTGGCCTGTCTTGGGGTACGAGCAGCTTGCACTTGTCATTCTGAATGCAGCCACCAGACTCCATAGCGTGCTGGGTTTGTAAAAATGGACTAATTTAGAGCCCATCTCTCCAATTTCAATCTACTTCAACGTTATCCTCAAGAGTAGCTTCCTCGAGAATAGCAATGAGGAATGGGAGCCTTTAGGATTATCTCTTGTTGATTTTATTCGTCCAGAACTTTTATTAAAGCAGGTAATTCAAGCACCGTTTTGAAAGGAAAAAGTGGAGAGCTCATGTGTCAAGGAAGAGGTCTGGCCATAGCACATCCACCATGGGGGGGCATCGGATCACATACCCTGACAGCTCCATGTTACCCCAGCAAATCTCCTATTTCTGTGAAGCAGAAGGATAGTCAAAGTTAGTTGAGAAATCGCTTTGCACCTGCTGTTTCGCCATTGTGCTTGGTGAACCCTTCACTGGTAGTGGGTTCATATCCCTTAGGCCTAACTCTGAATTCACTCATACCTGCAGAGCTAAACCCACTACCAGTGAAATCACTCCTTCTCAGGCATGCAGCATGTGTCTGCATTTTCCAATTACCTGCTCCAAGCCCTTTTATGCTCAGCCCAAGTGCAAGTACAGCTCGGAAAGGCATGGATTTAAGCAACGGGGACAGGAGCTCCCATTGCTTGCAGTGGCAACCTGAATTGGCTTCTCTTTCTCCCTGATTTACTCTGCTTCTTTCCTGTTTCCTGAGATCACCTCCCAAATAAACCACCTGCATCCAAATCCTTGCCTCAGGCTCTGCTTTCAGGCTAACCCAAACTAAGGCACTGATAGAAGGGAGAAGAAGGTGTAGCTTCAGAAGGGAGGCCTTTTGTGTTTGTGTATGTGTGTGGGGGGGAATTAACTGCCATAAAGCCTGATACCTGCGTGTGTGTGATGGGGTGGGGGGCAGTTCTCAGTTCTACCTTCCGCCAGCTGTATGGCTTTAGTGAGGTCATTTTATGTTAGGTCAAGTAGTGGTAAGACAATTAAAGTGATACCTAGGTCTTCAACCAAACAGTTCTCTAGCAGTATAAAAATAATTCTGAGCTAAACCTGTCCCACATCATTAGCGTACTTAACTATAAGGACTGAAAGAGGAACAAGCCTCCATCAAGATCCTATAGTCTCTCGTCTGTAAGATGAGGGCACTGGCCTTACTCCAGAGACAGTCTAGCTTAGTTTGCCTGGTCTGGCCCTGGAGTCAGAGAGACCAGTTTGAATTCTAGCCTTATTCCTTAGTCCCTGAATTATCTTGCGTGTGTGTGTGCGCGCATGCGCATGCGTATGTGTATATGTGTGTTTCAGTCTCCCTAAGCTCAGTTTGTTTTTTTTTTTTTCAGATGTAAAGTAGGTACCAAAATAGTACCGTCCTCACAGGAGAAGCTCTGAAGTTTCCGTAAGAATAAGTATCTGCAATTTATCTAACATTCCGTCTGGGATATCCTAAGTACTCAATAAATGCTAATTGTTATTACCATGATGACAGTTCAGACTTATAACTTTGGGATGAGTTATTGATTTTACTGATATTTCGAGCCAGGCCATTCATCACTCTGGGGGCTGTCCTCTATATTCTAGGATGCTTAGCAAGTTCCTTGGCTTCTCCCCACCAGATGCCAGGAGCACCTCTCCTCACCACCACCACCCCCTTACACTGTGACAACCAATAGTGCCTCCAGACATTGCAAAACACTCCCCTGGAGGCAAAAAATGCCCCAGTTGGAAACTACTCAGCAAGAGAAATGAGGCCCGAACTCTAAACCTGTTGATCACTGTTCTAAGACTCATTGTGTCATATGATGAAACATCTTCCTGCTACTTTTTTTTTTTTAAAGATTTATTTATTTGATAGACAGAGATCACAAATAGGCAGAGAAGCAGGCAGAGAGAGAGGAAGGGAAGCAGGCTGCCTGCTGAGCAGAGAGCCCAATGTGGGACTCGATCCCAGGACCCTAGGATCATGACCTGAGCCGAAAGAAGAGGCTTAACTCACTGAGCCACCCAGGCGCCCCTTCCTGCTACTTCTTAATACTTTTGGTATCTGGATACTCTCTCTCATCCTTTAATAGAATAACATTTCCTGGGGAATTAGGGGGAACATTTAACTAGATGCCCCAGATCAGGTCAGGAGGGAGCACCTGTACCTGAAAAGACCAAGCACTTAGTCCTGTGAATGTACCCATAACAGCTCTAGGGACGAACTCAGACCTGATGGCTTCTCCACTCTAGAGACTTGAGGAACTCAGGTCTCAAGGGATCACAGAGTTTTTGGAAAGAAAATAACTGTAGTCCTTCTGTGCTTGAGCCAACACATGGGAGCAATTAAAATAGCTCCTGGCAGAAGGAAGAGGGAGAAAATGAAGCCATCAGGGCATCCCAGCTTCTGGGAACTGGGGGACACAGAAGCCAAGCTTGAAGGGTACCGGCAACCTGGGCCTAGCACTCAGCTACTTGTAGGACCAGAAATCTGTGCCCTGCATGGCTGAGAGCAAAATGTTTGTGCAGATCTATTACTTCCCTTTTCGGATTTTCTAAGTATTTCTGTCTTTCCAAAAATCAATATAGTTTTATCGCTTTTTATCCAGTTGGAATGTGGTTACTTAGAGCTTATCCTGGTCGTTATTTCTAGTAACTAGTCTATAGCATGTATATTTACCTAAGTTTATATAATCTGCAAACTTCCCCTTCCAATCTTGTTTTTTTTTTTTAAAGATTTATTTATTTGAGAGGGAGAACAGGAGTAGGAAGGGCAGAGGGAGAAGGAGAGAGAATCTCAAACGGACTCCATGCTGAGCACAGAGCCTGACGCGGGGCTCGATCTCATGACACCGAGATCAGGACCTGAGCCGAAACCGAGTCGGAGGCTTAACGAACTGTGCCACAGAGGCGCTCCACCAATCTTATAATTTTAATTGAATTTTCGTGACTTACTGCATAGCCTGGGGCCCCTGGTAAGAGGATGAAATGAAAACCTGGATAGTGGGCATTTTTTTTCCTGATTTTAAATGCTTTTTAACATTTCAGCATTAAAAATGATGCTTACCAAAAAAATGAAGCCTACTCCTGTTATTTAGTCATGTTTTTGTTGCTGTTGTTATGGTTTATTAATGTAAGGAAGCTCCCTTTCTAGTGTTTTTCTTGTTGTTAATCATGAGTAGATGTTAAATTTCATGCCACAATTTTCTGTGTCGACTGGACTGATCACATGTATTTTATCCTGTAATTTTTTGTTAGTGTGAATTATGAACTGGGCCCAGCAGAATCAGGTAGCACGTATCCCTCCTTTTTCCCTGCTCGTGAAGAGAAAGGGAAGTTTATAATAATCTCTTAAATTTATAATAATCTGTTTCTTGAAAGTCTGGTAAAACTTGCTTTAAAATCTTTGATGTATTCTTTGTGGAAAGATTTTTATCTATTGAGTCATCTTATTTAATGGTTATAGATTTATTCATGCTTTTATTCTTGGATCAGTTTTTTTTTTTTTTTCCTGAATTCATTTCATCTACGTTTTAGGGCTTATCTTCATAAAGATGTATACTGTATTCTCATTACCTTTTTAAACTTTGCACCTCATTCATTTCATTTATACACTTTTTCTTCTCATCTGGTGGTTCTATTTGTTGATCCCCTACATTACTAACTTTTCTATTTTATTAATTTCTGTCTCTGTATCTTTGGAATCTCCTTCCTTCTACTTTCTTTGATTTATTTTGCTATTCTTTTGCTCAGTTTCTTAAACTGGATATTTTAATTTCTGTTCTCTTCTCTATGAACACTTAAAGCTATGAATTTCCCTGCATTCCAAATGTTTTAATATGTAGTGTTTACTTTTTGTTCTAGGTATTTTAATTATAATTTAATTTATAACTAGTTAAATTATACTTATAATTTAATTATTATAATTTATTTTTTGCCCATGAGCTATTTAAATACATGTTTGCAAGTTTCACACTTAACAGATATTTTTATTTTATTTTCAAATTATTTATTTATTTATTTTAGAGAGAGGGGAAGTGAGCACGAGCAGGGGGAGAACCTCAAGCAGACTCTGTACTAAGCAGAAAGCCAGGCATGGGGTTGATCTCACAACCCTGAGATTATGACTTGAGCTGAAAGCAAGAGTAGGACACTTAACCGACTGAGCTACCCGCAGGCACCCCTTAACAGAAATTTTTAAATGTATCTTTAATTGCTGCCTTTGACCAGTATTTTTTTTTTTTTTTCATTTTTTACATTGCACTCAACAGATTCTGCCCAGGTATCAGCATAAGGCTTTTAGGTCTTTAATTTTGATTGCAGTGGTTGCTTTATGGAGGGGGGGGGGGGGGACTCAAGATTTTTGTCACTTCCTGAAAACTCAGCATGTGTTATAATAGGATTCATCTAAGATCTAATTGGTTTTTTGTTCTTTTTGCAGGAGAGCCCTTCAGAGAATTTAGTTCAAATACAGCTGGAGGGCACCTGGGTGGCTCAGTTGGTTAAGCCACTGCCTTCGACTCATGTCATGATCCTGGAGTCCTGGGATTGAGTCCCACATCAGGCTCCCAGCTCTGCAGGGAGTCTGCTTCTCCCTCTGATCTTCTCCCCTATCATGCTCTCTCTCAATCTCTCGCTCTCAAATAAATAAATAAATTCTTTAAAAAAATACAGTTGGAAATTGAAGTCTCAAGGTCTCACTCTTAAATATAAATTCATAGCCAGTGGCCACTTGGAATGTGAGGGAAAATTCCTATATGAAAGAGAGATACCACGGCAAATAAATCAAAAATTAATAATTGATCTTAGGAGAAACAGATAATACAAAGACCAACAAGAAAGAATACCATAAAATATCTTTGAGTAAAGATGAACTGTATGCTATGAAAAAGAAACAGAAAACAGGAAAGAGCTCTTGAAAATAAAAAATGATTAGCAAAACAAATGAAGTCATATGCATATGAGTTAGAATACAAAGTCAAAGAACTATCTAAGACATTAGAAACAAAAGACAAAAGATGGAAAATAAGAGAGTAAAAAGATAGAATTCCTCAGTGAAATCTAACATTTAACTGACAAAATTTCCAGAACGAGAGAGCAAAGAAAGTCAAAGGGAGTAAAGTTTTAAAAGAAATAATGTAAGAGAAGTTCCCAGAGCTGAAAGACAAGGGTCTTTAGATTGAAACTATCAGCTGGATTCCATGCACAGTGAATGTCAAGGTGCACAATCAGGAGATTCTAAAACATCAATAATAAAGTCACTATCTTGGGGCTCTTGGGTGGCTCAGTGGGTTAAAACCTCTGCCTTCGGCTCGGGTCATGATCCCAGGGTTCTGGGATCAAGCCCCACATCGGGCTTTCTGCTTGGCAGGGAGACTGCTTCCTCCTCTCTCTCTCTCTGCCTGCCTCTCTGCCTACTTGTGATCTCTATCTGTCAAATAAATAAATAAAATCTTAAAAAAAAAAAAATAAAGTCACTATCTCCAGATATTCCAAAGAATGAAAGGCCATACCCAAAAGCATAAAAATCAGAATGCATTCAACTTCTCAAAACTACTCAGTGCTACAAAATAATAATATCCTCAGATTTTCATAAAAACTAACTTGAACTTGGAATTCCATGTTTAATAAAACAAATTGTGTGGGCTCCCTGCTTGGCAGGAAGCCTGCTTCTCTCTCCCCCACTCCCCCTGCTTGTGTTCCCTCTCTCGCTGTATCTCTCTGTTAAATAAATAAAATCTTAAAAAAAATTTTTTTTAAATGTGTGAGGTTCTTTACAGTTACTTTAGAAAGTGCTGCAGCAAAGCCATCAAAAAACAGAGTAAAGATGTGGAATCTAGAAAACAGTGAGATGAAAGCAGAGAACAGGTAAAGAAGTCTCCTGATGAAAAAAATGGTGATCTAGACAGTAAACATCCTATACTTAAAACAGGAAGGTGAAAATAAGGCAGTCTGACAGCAAATGAGCGCACTCAACAAATATAAAATGCCAGAGCTAAAAAATAAAATTGTTTTAGGGAAGATATTACAGGAAGAAAAAAATAACAAAGAACAACTTAACACTTTAGGAAGAGAAAAAATGCTCTGCAAGAATGAGAATTGTAATAACACACTAGCATCTCTGCAGAGAAGGTCATTACAGAGTCCCACAGATGTAAGTACTGTTCACTGATTTAACCATATAAGGATACTAGAGGGATGGGGAAAGGGGGGTAGAGCATTAAGAGTCTAACCTAAAACAGTAGGAAGTAAAGAATAAATATTGAATTTAGTAACTGAAATGATAACACTATAAGATCTAAGTTAGAAATCTAGAGTTAAAACTTGCTTTCTGTGAGCAGTGAAACTGGCATGATGGAGTATGGGACAGGGAATGACTGTTCTTATTATAAGAACTACTCCACTATTGATATTTTAAAACATATACATATTTTAAGTTAATAGGTTTTCAATAAACAAATGTGAACAGCCAATAGATGTTATACAAACTCAAGTGCTGAAAAAATAAAAATGAACCTCTAGAAAAATGATATTCCAACAATAAGATATCAATTTTTACTTAAATTGAATATTTAAAAATATTTTAATATCCAGTACTAGCAAGGTCATGGAGATATGCACACTTTCATATAGCGTTGCTGGGTTTAAACTAAAATAATCTTTCTGGATGGCAACTTGGTAATTTGTGCAAAGAACCATGCAAATGTCTATTTCCTTTGACACAGTAATTTCATTTTATCCTATAGAAATAATAAAAAAAAGTACATTAATATTAATGTACAACTGGGGTCTATGTGCTTATGTAAATTATGGGGAATTCTAATGCAAATGATGGTATATCTATTCAAAGGACTGTTCTCCAGTCATTTAAAGGAGAATTTCTGAAGAGCATGGAAAACACTTAAAAGACTGAGAGAGCAAAAGAAAAAAGTATGGTGCAGAACTTTGCAGGAAGGGCAGAATTTCAGTTTCCAGCTATGACAGAGTAACCAGATTTGCCTTTGACTGTAAAAAACTAAAAGTGAAGATAAAACTTAGAAGACAACTGTTTTTGGACAGTACAGACAAGCAGGACATGACTGTGATCTATGAGAAAAGGAAAACAAATGAGGTGAGCCCTATGATCTCCCCAGCTTTCTGTCTGAAGACACTTTCCAGAGTGTGATACAGAAATATGGGTTTCAAGTAAAGCTTAATAGGCCTGTTGAATTGAAGAGACAGATTGGCGGCAATGGGGAGGCTGAGGCAGCTGGGATATGAGAACAGAAATCCTTTTGAGTTTTTAATTAAGATTTGAAGCTTTCGAGCAAACTACAACTTCCAGGGGAAGAAAGACTACAGAAAGCTGGACTCATTCAAACTCTGACTGTTAAGAATAGAGAAAATTCGCTGAACACCTGCATTCTGTAGAGACTCCAGAGGGACTTAGTAGATGGGCTACACTCACCCTAAAAGGAGAACTACTCTGGACCCACTCAAAACAAACTTACAAAGCAACCTTTGGAAGGATCATGCAAATAGCAATTGTTAGCTAGAACAAAACTCAGTACTCTATAATGGAATAAAACAAAATCCAGACAGTCACCAACATCACACCATAGTGGTCTGTATTCAATCAAAAACTACTAGGTAGGGGCACCTGGGTGACTCAGTGTGTTAAGCCTCTGCCTTTGGCTCAGGTCATGGTCTCACGGTCCTGGGATCGAGTCCCGCATCGGGCTCTCTGCTTGGCAGGGAGCCTGCTTCCCCCTACTCTCTGCCTATTTGTAATCTCTCTCTCTCTGTCAAATAATTAAATAAAATCTTAAAAAAAAAAAACCACAAAACTACTAGGTAAATGAAAAAGGGAAGTGTAAACTATAATTAGAAGGAAAACTAATCAATAGAAACAGAGCCAGAAATAACAGGTATTATGGAATTTGCAAACAAGGACTTAAAAAATATTTTATTTATGGCCAAGGATTGAAAAGTAAACAAACATAAGAGAAATTGAGAAAATTTTAAGATATAAGAAAGAACAAAGACCCATAGAGCTGAAAAATACTATATCTGAATTAAAAGTTTCACTGGATGGGATTAAAAGGAGATCAGACAATGCAGAAGAAAAGAATGGTGAACTTGAAGACATAGTTCAAGTTTCAAGTTCATATTTTCTATGTCTTTTTATGAAGACATAGAAACTCCAAACTGAAAAACTAGATGAGAAAGGGCTGAAAAAAATGAGCAGAGCCTAGGAATACTATGGAACAATATGAAATATCCTAATACACAAGTAAGTTGAGTTTCAAAAGACAAGTATGAGGGGAAGGAGCAGAACATTTTTGTAAAAATAACTTAAGTTCTTCCAAATTTAGTAAAGAAAAAAAAGCTATAAAGGAATAAAACCACAGATCCAAAAAGCTTAATAAACTTCAAGAAAGAGAAATACTTAAAAAGTGACACACCATAATCAATTATTCTAATTAAGAAGAAGAAAGTCTTTAAAAAATAACCAGTAAAATTAAGAGTCACTTATGGTTTGTCTCCCTCCCAATCCCATCTTGTTTCATTTACTCTTCTCCTACCCCCTTAACCCCCCATGTTGCACAAACTGAGGGTTGATGGGGGGAGGGGGGTTGGGAGAGGGGGGGTGGGGTTATGGATATTGGGGAGGGTATGTGCTATAGTGAGTGCTGTGAAGTGTTTAAACCTGGCGATTCGCAGACCTGTACCCCTGGGGATAAAAATATATGTTTATAAAAAAATAAAATTTAAAAAAGAAAAAAAAAACAGTAAAAAGGACATATTAACTACATAAAGGTGAACAAAAATGTGATCTGACTTCTCATCAGAAATAAGGCAGTCTAGAAGACAATGGAATAATAGCTTTAAATTGCAAAAGGAAAAATAAATCCATCACCTATTACTCTATGCCCAGAGAAAATATCCCAGAAAGTTGAAGATAAAATAAAAAAATTTTCAGATAAATAAAGATATGCAAATTTATCTCCAGCAAGCCTGAACTCTATAAGACACAGTAAGGGAGTTTTTTTAGGCGAAAGAAAATTTATCAGATAAAACTCAGATTTACATAAAAGAATAAAGAGTAACAAAGTGGAACAACTTCTTAATCTCAGTTTTTAATTTATTTAAAATGTAACTATAAAAAAGTAATAAAAATGCCTTGTGAGTTTTATACTGTATATAGAAATACAGCATATTTTAAGACTAGCACAAGGACTGAGGAGGGAAATGAAAGTTTTTGTGTAAAGGTTCTTACATTACATATAAAGTGGCACCATATTAAGTAAAGATAGACTGTGAAAAAATAAAAGTGAATATAGTAAATCCCAGAGAAATAAATGAAATCAATAAGTAAAACAAGGGAATATAGCTAATAAACAAATGATTAAACAATTAGTCCAAAAGAAGGCAGGAAATGTAGGAAAATGGAACAAAGAACAGGCGGGACAAGTGGGAAACAAGTAGAAAGAATGTAGATTAAATGCAACCACATTGATAATTACATGAAAAAATACCCTAAAATGCAGGGACCCAACTATATGCTGTCTACTACAAACAAAGCACATTTTAATATAAAGACATAGAGAGAATTTCTCTACTTGCTAGATGGGGCACTGCCCAATTCACGAATTGCCTAATAAAACCCAACACATGTTCAAAAAGTATAGCAAATAAATAAATACATATATATAGACTGGCTACAAGTAAAAGGGCAGAAGAAAGATAACCTATTCAGACACTAATGCTTGGAAGCTGGAATAGCTATATTGGTTTCAGGCAAAATAACCTTCATGTCGAGGAATAGTGCCAGATATAAAGAAGGCCATTACATTATGAAATAAGTCAATTTTTGCAGAAGAGCTATGTAACAATCCTGAACAACAGAGTTCCAAAATACATTCATTAAAGACTGACAGTATGGAAAGGAGAAATATACAAATTCATAATTTTACTTGGAAATTTTAATGTTCCTTTTGCAGTATTTGCTAGAAAGGTAAACTAAACATATTTACAGTACACAAAATTTGAACACTATCAATCAGCTTGACCTAAATGCCATTTATAGGATACTTGACCCCCAAACTGCAAAATATACTTCTTTTTAGGGCACATAAAACATTGACCCAGAGGGGCTTCTGGCTGGCTCAGGTGGTTAAGCATCTGCTTTCAGCTCAGGTTATCTCTGTGTCCTGGGACTGAGCCCCATGTCAGACTCCCAGCTCAGTGGGGAGCCTGCTTTTTCCCTCTCTCTGTCCCTCCTGCTCCTGTTGTCTCTCTCTCCCAAATGAATAAATTAAATCTTAAAACAAACAAAAACAAACACTGATCCCGATATTCTATATGCTGTACTATAAATCTTGATAAATGTAAAATAGTTAAAACCATTCTGAATATGTTCTGTGACTACAGTGATATTAAATCAGAAGTCAAAAACAAAAATTTTTTTAAATTTATCATTTTTTTAAAGAAGATTTTATTTATTTGACAGAGAGAGACAGAGAGAGAGAGAGGGAATACAAGCAGGGGGAGTCGAAGAAGGAGAAGAAGTTCTTCCGCTGAGCAGGGAGCCCAATATGGGCTCTGTCCAAGGACCCTGGGATCAGATACAATAGACACTAAAAAGGATTATAAGCAAATATTGTGAAAAACTTTAGGTCAATAATTCAACTAGTTATATGAAATAATAGATTGCCTGGAAGACAAATCATTATAAATTAGATACCAGAAGAAAGAGAAATTGAAAATAGTCCTATATCTATTAAAGATACTGAATTTGAAATTGAAACCTGTTCTACAAAGAAAACACCAGGTTCAAATGGCTTTACTGCTGAATTCCATAAAATATTTATAGAAGAAAGAATAACAATTTTACACAGACTCATTCACAACATAGGAGGGAAGGATAGTTTTCCTAAGCTCCTAAGTTTGGTTTGACCCTGATGGGAAAACCAAACAAAGACATTACAGAAATATTACAGACCAGTATCTCCCATGATCATAGACATGAAAATCCTTAAGAAATCTAGCAATATATATATATATATATATATATATATATATATATATAAAAGGTATAATACAACATGACCAAATGATACTTATGCCAGAAAATTGCAAGGCTGGTATTACATTCAAAAGTAATCCAACTGTTTTCCATCACACTAACAGAAAAAAGGAAAAAATAATCATAAAAGGTGAAAAAATGTTTGAAAATATGCAAATCCATTTATGATTTAAAAAAAATCTTATAGGAAAGCAGGAATTGAAGGAAATTTCCTTAATAAGAGGGCATCTGTGAATAACCTACAGTTAACATCATACTTAACAGTGAAAGCCTGGACACATTTACCTTAAGATCAGGAATGCGGGGCAAAGTCATATACCTCCTACTATTTCTATTTAATACTATATTGTATTATAAAATGCTTTTAAAAACATCTAAATGGCCAATAGACACATGAAAAAGTCCTCAACCTCTCTCAATATCAGGGAAATACAAATCAAAACTTCAATGAGATGCCACCTCACGCCAGTCAGAATGGCTAAAATTAACAAGTTAGGAAACGACAGATGCTGGCGAGGATACAGAGAAAGGGGAATCCTCCTACACTGTTAGTGGGAATGCAAGCTGGTGCAGCCACTCTGGAAAACAGTATGGAGGGTCCTCAGAAAGTTGAAAATAGAGCTTACCCTACGACCCACCAATTGCACAGGGGTATTACCCCAAAGATACAACAGTAGTGATTCGAAGGGAAACATGCACCCCAATGTTTATAGCAGCAATGTCCATAACAGCCAAACTATGGAAAGAGCATAGATGTCCTTCAACAGACGAATGGATAAAGAAAATGTGAGATAGATAGATAGATATACATGTATGAATGATGGAATGTTATGCAGCCATAAAAAAAATGAAATCTTGCCCTTTGCAATGATGTGGATGGAACTAGAGGGTATTATGCTGAGCGAAATAAGTCAATCAGAGAAAGACAATTATCATATGATCTCACTGATATGAGGAATTTGAGAAACAAGACAGAAGATCATAGGGGAAGGGAGGGAAAAATGAAACAAGATGAAACCAGAGAGGGAGACAAACCATAAAAGAGTCTTAATCTCAGGAATCAAACTGAGGGTTGCTGGAGTATAGTGTGTGGGAAGGATGGGGTGACTGGATGACGGACACTGGGGAAGGTATGTGTTGTAGTGAGTGCTGTGAATTGTGTAAGACTGATGATTCACAGACCTGTACCCCCGAAACAAATAATACATTATATGTTAATTAAAAAAGTGGAATCATCCCCCCCCCAAAAAAAATCTTCAGTGACCAGCACAATGAAGCCGGACAGGACAGGACAAGGAAATGGAAAAAAGAAAAGGGAAAATGGAAAATGGGAAATGGAAAATGGGAAATGGAAGGAAGGAAAGGAAAGGAAAAATGCAGGTTGGAAAAGAAGAAGTAAAACTTTATATGCAGGCAACATGACCACATATTTGGCATATTCTAAGGACAATGTCAATATACAGAATATAACTACATTTCTACAAAAAAAAAATAAGTAGTTGGGGAATGAAGTTTCTTAAAATACTATGTACAACAGCATCCAAACACCAAATATTTAGGGATAAATTTCACAAATTATGAAAAAAAAATCTATAAACTATGCTTCAACATTGTTTAAAATGCAGAGCAAAAATACTGCTAAAATCATAGGCCAGAGTATTCATAGTAGTGTTACCACTGTGTAGGATTATGTATACTTTTTATTTCCCTCCTGATACTTTTCCTATTTTCCAAACAGTATGCAATATCCTGTTTTTTACTCTCAGAGAGAAAGAAAAAAAATTAAAGAAGAAAAACACCCAAAGAATTTGGCCTTTGTCCTGAGGGAAAGACTGTATCCCTGCAATTTCCTGAGTCATGGGCATGTCTTTGTTATTCCTGGCTGGCCCAGATAGTTTATGCTAATGAGGGAACTCACTGTGGGTCTCCAGATAATTTCAGGATGGTCAGGCTGGAAAGACCCAGTGATGAGAAGATTGGGGCTTTGAGCCACCAGATATGAGCGTAAACTTCCTAGTTCTGGGGAGGGAGGAGAGGGCTAGAAACTGAGTTCAGTCCAGGGGTCAATGTTCGGCATAATGAAACTCTAATACAAATGCCCTTCAGCAGAGCTTTCTGGTTGGTTGAATACACTGACGGGGCGTGGGAGGGTGACATGCCCTGATACTGATGGGCCATGAGAGGGTGACATGCCCTGATTCCAAGAGGAGAGCGTGTATGAGTTCCTCGTTCAGGACCCTGCCCAGACCCCACCCTATGCTTCCTTTATTCCTGTGGTTGCTTCTCATCTGTGTCCTTTATAATAAAACTGTAAGTCTGAGTGCTTTCCAGAGTTCTGGGGGATCTTTCCAACAATTACCAAGCCGAGATGGGAAGCCCGGGGTTTGTAGGGATTCAATGAAATGTGCAGGAGACCCGTGTTGCAGGCGTCTGAAGCTGGGGCGGGGGGGGGGGGGGGGTCTTGTGGTCTGTGACCTTTCACTGGCAGGGTCTGAGCTCACTCTGGGGGCTTAGTGTCACAAGTGAACTACGTGACAAATACTACGTGACAAATAAAGCAGAGCTCAAACGGAAGGAAAAAAATAAACAATGTTTGTGGAGCTGGTGTGTGTGTGTGTGTGTGTGTGTACGTATCTTCAACAATCATTTGTAAAGAGAGGTGAAGCATAGAGAATTCCTGCTCTTTTTTTTTTTTAAAGATTTTATTTATTTATCTGACAGACAGAGATCACAAGTAGGCAGAGAGAGGGGGAAGCAGGCTCCCTGCTGAGCAGAGAGCTGATGCAGGGCTTGATCCCAGGACTCTGGGATCATGACCTGAGCCGAAGGCAGAGGCTTTAACCCACTGAGTCACCCAAGCACCCCATTCCTGCTCTTTTTTACCCGGAAGGCCCAAGGTACTGAGAATAGATTAGTTAATATATTGTTCAACTGCTCTCCAAAATCATATTTTGGTAACAACGTTAAGTTTCTCGTACAACTTATTAATTTGAGTCATACTCAATTGAAATCTATAGAATCTAGGCAGGATTCCAGCTGCAATTTATCTTTGCTTAGCCAATTTTTTTTTTTTTTATAGTGAAGGAAAAAAAGAAAAAAAAAAAAAAAAAGAAGATCCTTCCTGGGGAGGATATTTAAGGAACAGAATTATTTATGAAGTTGAAAGAATACAAAGTACAAATAATATTTACATTAATTATAAATTTGCCTTTCATATTCAATAAGATCTCCTAGACAACAATTAGAATGAAAAATCTACATCAATGGAGAGTTTTATAAAAATGAATGGACTAAAAACCCATAGATTTTTAAAACGTCAGATTTTAAAATGAACATTCAGCCTTTGTTTTTAACCAAACCTGTGTGGTTTTTTTCTGTGAATCTGAATTAGTAAAGTGTACTGAATAAGCCTAGATTGTCATAGATTATTTTTTTTAAGATTTTATTTATTTGTCAGAGAGAGAGAGAGCGAGCACAGGCAGACAGAATGGCAGCAGAGGCAGAGGGAGAGCAGGCTCCCCGCCGAGCAAGGAGCCCAATGTGGGACTCGATCCCAGGACACTGGGATCATGACCTGAGCCAAAGGCAGCCGCTCAACCAACTGAGCCACCCAGGCGTCCCCGAGATTGTCATAGATTATTAATGTATTGGGAAGGACTCCTTAAAATTTTTCAAGCAAACAAGCATTCCAAGAGTCTCCTGTTCAGCTGCCATCCCACCCCCCAAAACACACACGACCTTACCACATCTCACCAAATACCCAAACAATTTGCTTTAAGGAACAGTTTATGTGATGAATTATTACAGACTATAGGGTACTAAGAAGAAATGTTTATAAAACTTAACTTGAGGGGCGCCTGGGTGGCTCAGTGGGTTAAAGCCTCTGCCTTCGGCTCAGGTCATGGTCTCAGGGTCCTGGGATCGAGCCCCGCATCGGGCTCTCTGCTCAGCGGGGAACCTGCTTCCTCCTCTCTCTCTGCCTACTTGTAATCTCTATCAAATAAATAAATAAAATCTTAAAAAAAAAAAAACAAAAACCTTGAGGTCCTAGATGGGATCCAGAAAAGAAAAGAAAAGAAAAAAAAAAAAAAGGAAAAATAGGTGAAATGTGAATTAAGTCTGTAGTTTAGTTGATAATGTGGTACCAACATTAACATCCCGCCCTTGATCATGTACTATGGTTGTATAAGATGTCAACATTGGCGGAAGCAAGGTGTAGGGTCTGGAGAGACTCTGTGCTACATGTGCAAATTTTCTATAGGTCTGCAATCAGTTGCAATTTAAAAGTTCAAAGCAAAGAAACATTTCTACCCCATATTAACATGTTTACATTTTTAAAAATACAGTTTCGGAAAGAGGAAAGGTTCCTTTCAAGAGGTTACTGCAGGTACTGGGATGATGGCAAAGTAATGGCAATTGTGTAAATTTGTCACATCTGTTACTGCTACTATGATTTCTTATTCCCAAGTAATACAGTCACCATTCCAGCACTGTGGAAAACATTTGCCAACTCTCACAATTAACAAACGACTGTTAGGGCTTAGTGCGACTCTCCTGTTTTTCCTTGGAGGACAACTCAGATCTGTCTTCCTAGATCTAAAGCTGGTATAGATTTTGTGTTCAACAGGAGTCATGTCTAACTTATAATATGCCCCCAATTATATCTACTGCTTAACAGTAAGGTGCTTGCCAGAAAAACAATAAAATTAACAGCATGGCACTTTTTCCAACAGGGCAAAGTAATTTATTTAGAATGTTTCCAAGTTGTATTTGTGATAAACCTTAATAGGTGGAAGTAAGTGGAAAAGTATCTCTTTTTGCTTTGATGGCGTCATAAGACAAATTCCAATCACATTTGAGCCTGGCCAAGCTGAGCCTCTCAGTGAAGTAATAAAATAGTTTGGACTGCCTTACACTGCGAAGAATGAAGTAAAGGTCAAAAGTTCCTTTAAGAAGTGACCTGTTTGGTTAGAGGTGGATTGGTCAGAATGGAGGCAGAAGACATCCGTCCATCTGTCACTTTGGAGATTATTTTAAAAGGCATGACTTGCATATGCATAATGCATAATGCAACATCAATTACATTTTCATCACAGTCTACACTGCGATTACACCAGGATGTTTTGCGAGCTTTTCAAAATAAGAACAGATTTTGCTGCTAAAAGCAGATATATATAGAAACAGGTTTTTTCTCCCAGCACAATCCTACACACCTTTGAGGTTGTACCCAGTGGAGCTACGTACCTACAATAGATGTAGCAGCAACCGTAATTGCTCTGCGATGTTCCCAAGCACACCACACACACACACACACACCCCGACAAAAGATACACATAATTTATAGTGTAATGGTTGTAAATGTACAGGCTATGCTGTTAAATATGAAAATTCTCCCTGCCTTTCATTTCTTTCTTTTTTTTTTTTAAGATTTTATTTATCTATTTGAGAGACAGACAGCTAGAACAGGAACACAAGCAGGGGGAATGGAAGAGGGAGAGCAGGCATCCCCGCCAAGCAGGGAGCCCGATGCGGGGATCGATCCCAAGACCCTGAGATCATGACCTGAGCAGAAGGCAGAAGCCCATTGACTGAGCCACCCAGGCACCCCTCTGTCTTTCATTTCTAATTACAGAACCTTCTGTGGAGATTTACAATGTTTGTTCATTTTTGTTTTGATCCCGTGAGAGTAAGAAAATATTCCAAATTGCTAAACCATTTTTTTTTTTTCTACATTGGCAATGACCCTTTCCCAATGCACCCGGAAACTCCATTACTCCAAGCCAAGTGGAGGGGTTTTAATGAATCCCTGGAACAACTGGGTCAAAGTTGAACTCTGATGATTAGTCTGAAACTTAATTGTATTGTTTTTCCTTCAGCCCAATCGATTGCTCCTTCCACCGGGCTTGTTAGAAGCTGATTGTTAAATACTTGGCAACTGCTTCCCCCTCAGGGAAAACAAAGCAAAGTGCGATTCTAATTGCAGAGGTGCAACTCTGGGTCAACTGAGCAATACAAATGTTTTCCCAGTTAGCCAAATTCTGACAAGCATGCTCTCGCTGGTGGAAAAAGGCTTTTCAGAGGCTCTCTGGGATATCGAGAGAGTGGGTGTCCCGCGGGAGGGGACCTCCTGGAAACCTGGTGGGATGTTTACCCAACGGCAGCAAGAAGCCCCCAGTGAAATCCAGCACTCCAAGCATCAGACTTTACCCAAAGAAGGAGTGGCGGGGCCGGGGGGGGGGGGTGCTCTTTGTTGATTTTAAGCAGCATTGCAGAGCTGTACCCCTGAGAGGGTGAAGGGCATTCTTACTGAGAAAGTTAAGTGTTTTCTCTTCCACGAGGTCTTGTCCTTTCCTACCTCTTCAGATTGTGGAGACACAATGCAGCTTCTGTAAGTTTCTACCCCCATCAGCCTAAGTGCTGTACCCATGGTGGAACGCAGTCACCACCGAATACGGTGTCTTGAGTTCCGTGCCCATCACATTTTGATGCTGTGAGTTCCATGACTAAAGGTTCCACTGTCATTTCTTAGTTCTTAGTTCTTAACACAGGTTTATTGTAAAAGTGGCCAAGGAGGGAGGTGAGGGAAATTATGGGTCAGCTCTTCCCACTGTTGGCTGGGCTAACCCAGTTCCCACTGTTACTGGCTAGGCTAACCCAGTTCCTGCTGTTGGCTGGCTGGGCTACGCCAGCTCCACCATTTCCACTCCAAGTGTGGTCAGGCTGCTAGCAGCGGCATCACTAGGAAGCTTCTAAAAATGAAAATGTTTGGGACTTATCTAGGATTTACTGAGTCAGAATCTCTGGAGGACTGTGTGTGTGGGGGGGGTGCGGTGGGCAGGAACACGAGTTTTAACGAGATCTTCAAAAGATTCGGATATACAAGAGAAGAACCGGGAGAAATAAACTCAGGTCATTACAATTGCAATCTGGGACATCTCTTCACCTCTTGTCTCTGCCCTTTCCTTTATCCCAATTACCTGAGCCTCACCAAGTACCTGGGGAGGTATGAACAGGGCTGGAGCATCAATCTTTTCATCTCCTAGAGAATCGTTCCTCACAGCTCACGGTTGTGCGGTAAGTGCTTGTCGATTGATTAGTTCATTTCCATGGAGGGTTTCCTGAAGCTGATTATCACACAACTTGGTGAAGGCAATTATATTAAAATACCAACCAACCAGCCGGTTCACAATTTGGGATTTAAGACTGTGGGAAATAGGAATATCAAGAATGTCATTAAAGGGTAGAGGAGGAATAAATGAATAAACATAATAGGCATAATCGTGAATAGGAACACGGAATTCTGGAGGTCGGTTGGGGAAAGCTCAAAGAAGCATTTTCTTCTTCAGTCACTGACAGAATGGTATATGTCCATGGTTGTGTGACACATTACCACAGGCAAACCACTGATCACAATCCAGTGTTGGAAATTAAACAGTTGGCCAGGTCTTCATTGGAGTCTGGTAATTCTCTTCTGCAAATCCAGGAAAAAAAATTTTATTCTGAGAGCCTGTGTTGTTGAATGTGATTGTTCAGACGTTGCAAGACGTACCTTGACTCAAATGGTTGCGTAACGTGAGACAGGTGGAAAGAAGATTCGAATGGAAATGACTTGAAATTTTCATGACATTCCTTAATCAAGAGAGAATGAGACTTTCTGCTGGTGATCAGCCTCGTACAACAGTATGGCTTGCAGCTTCTTCAGTCTTTGGTGATAGCGTATAACTTCCTTTCCTCCATTTTGTTATTCCTTCCTTCACCGCGAGGGTTTCACAGCGCGATCCATGTTTGTGTATTTGAGTATTACTGATTGTAATGCAGTCGAGCAGAGGAACACTGACCGTGGTTGTGACACCAAATCAGCCAGCCATCCTTCCTGACTGACCATCATCCACAGCAATTAGAAATTATAGAGGACTTTCAATAGGGTAGGGACTAACTTTCAAATGTGTATTCTATTTCTTTCCCAGCTTAAAAAAAAAAAAAGGGCAACTATAAACTATCACAGTAAAGTATAAACTGAAAAGTTGTGTTCAATGAATCACGCTTGTTGAAACATTCCAAGGTAATGTCATTTTACTAGTTCAATACAATTGGATTTTAGCAGATCCCTTCATGTCTACTTCGAAATTCTTAAACACTCTTCAGAGGCAGAAGGTAAAAGGGTTCACATACATATACACAGAACATTGCCATTAGGAGTGATTTTTGGATGGGAAGCAGGAACACTCAGAAGCAGCTGCACACAAAGGAGTAGGGCCTGTCCCATCACCAGCAGCACTAAAGAAGCCAGCCTGAGCCACCAGAGCTCTAGGTCAGTTTCAGGAGGTGTTTCTATTTATCTGTCACTCATGGATTCATTCAGCAACGATCCCTGGGCACCTCTCCTGTGCCAGCAGCATCTAGGGCATCTAGGACTGCACAGAGGAAGGCCCCCCGGTGGCTGTCTGCTGTGGGTGAAAGATGTCTGATGATCAGAAGAGGAGATGCAGGGCGGTGAAGTGAGAGTTGTTCTACAGAAACACAAAGGCATAGTGAAGGACTATAGCAGGGGTGTCTGATTTAAACTGGAGGATATCTGAGCAAGGGACATTTGGACAAGTCTGAAGAGATAAGTGTTGAAGACTGGGAGGACATGCGCCAGAGCCATGGCTCTGGAGTGGGAACTACAAGCATAGGAAAGGCCGTGTGGCTGGAGCAACTATGTTGGGGAGGGTGGCTGGGATGGCAGGAGGGTTTCAGGCAGTGCTAGCTCAAGCAGGGCCTCGTGGCATGTGTCAAGGATTCTGGACTGTATAAGCTGGAAGCTTTGCAAATATTTTAAAGGGGGAACATGACTGTTCCCTAACGTTCCCCAATGGTGGCTGTTGCGTCAGGGCAGAGAACGGACAGCAAGGTGCCAAAGTGAATGGTAGGAGACCAGAAGAGGCTATTGCCATAGTTCTGACAAGAGACCATGGAGGTTGGCTTAGGAAAGAGTCATGGGAACTAGAGACAAGTGAAAAAGTCCAACAAATAAATAGGATTTCAAGACCCAATGTGGTAGAGAGGGAGGTGCTCAGAATCACGCTGTGTTCACCTTGAGTAAGGGTGAGGATGGCAGAAGGAAGCACAGGAGACGGATATGGTTTGCGGAGGTAGATGATAATGAGCCTGATTTTGGCCATCATGGATTTGAGTCCTTATAAGACAGACTGGAGATACCAAGTGTGAGTCTGGACCTTCGGAGAAAATCTGGATGAAAGTGGATAGAAATCTAAACTTAGGGTGTTTCAGCACATAGGTGATATATAGAGCCACGTTTATGATGAAGATGTTCTAGAGACGGGGTACAGAGGAGCTCAGGATCAAAGCTGTACAGACTATAATAGTTAGGCACTGGGGAAAAAAACAAAGAAAAGCAGGAGAGGCATGAAACCAAAGCCAAGAGAAGAGGGGCTGGTCCTTATGATGTGGGAAAAAAAGGCAGATGGAGAATTAAATCTCCTTATGACTTACAGCCCACTGACAAGTCCTTGGGACAGATGGACATTCCTCCAGGAACACCCAACTGCCTTAACATTAATGTTTTGCTAGAGGAAAACCAAGTGGTTAACAGCTAGAGATCACAGTCATGCAGGACATGAGGCTCTATCAGGTTATAAGTGTCTTAATGATTTACAAGGGAAAAAGCAATTTTATCAATAGCAAAACTTCCAGAAACCTATAGATTAAATTTCCTGGAACCCTGACATCACCCTCCCACCACAGGAGAGAAAATCTTACATAATCAGCCACTCCTTACGGCCCCAGTGTAGCAATTTCTGCCCATGCCAATTCCTGTCCCCATCATAAAACCACCTTTTTGCACCAAAGACATCTTGGGAATTCTTTCTTGGCCATTGGCTCTCGACCCCAACACTCCAGACCACATGCCTTATGCAGAAGAGGAACTGGTCTGCTGGGAAAAAGTCCTTGGGATGTTAAGGAAAAATAAAACTGGAAGTAGTCATGAGAAGGGATGGGACCTCCAGGGAGCAGGTACAGGAGAGAAAAGGACAGCACCCCAAGCAGCAGGGTCCGGGCAGAGTTTCTGAACAAGGAAGGCACAGCAGCATCTTTGCATAGGGGCAAGAGTGAAAACGGAACCTAGGAGAGAAAGAAGGTGATACGAGATTCTATCTAGGTGGAAAAGTTGGGTCCAGACAGATCATTAGAAGGCAGTGGGACCTTCTTCCTGCTCCAGGGGAGCAGGAGGAGGCAAAGAACGGGTAGAGGGTAGGAACCTGGGAGCATTTTTGCCTTAGGGCTGCTGCTGTCTACACCAGGCTTCTAAGGTAAAATTGTGTGTGGAGACGGTAGGAGTCAGGGAGGAAGTACTGAGATGCTGGAGAAAAGTAGAATCACTGAGGACAGTAAGGACATGAACGTTCTGGAAATGAGATTATGGTTACTAGAGCGGAACTGAGGACCCAGGTGAGGCTACCGGGTTTACGTTTTCAGTAGGGCAATCCCCCACGGTTGGAGGGGAGTCTGGTTCTGAACTCCTCAGGGCCCACCAGCCAGGATGAAAGGGACATTCTTCAGCCTTAAACCAGTTTCCTAGTAGAAAGGTGCGTGGGTTCTTAAAGCTCAAAAGTAAAAGAGCTTTCCTCTGCTCTAACACCCAAGAAAATAAAATCGTCGAATAGTACTACAAATAACTCATGACAGAGTGTAAAATTAACAGTAAGTTACACCAAATTATTTTATTTTTATTTTTTATTTTTAAAGATGTTATTTAACAGAGAGAGATCACAAGCAGGCAGAGTCAGGCAGAGAGAGAGGGGGAAACAGGCTCCCTGCTCTCGATCCAGGATCCCGGGATCACGACCCGAGCTGAAGGCAGAGGCTTTAACCCACTGAGCCACACAGGCGCCCCACACCCAATTATTTTAGAGTACAATCTCTCCTTTATACCATTGCTGGGGGCAGCGGGGGCAGGAGGATGAGAGAAGGAAAGAAGGAATTAGGGAGGACAAAGCAGAGATTAATTTGCATCAACACAGATAATACTTTCTTGGAAATAAACCCATCTTTAATTGGTTTAAGGCTTTCCAGTCTCCCTAGAAAACATATAAAGTTATCATCCAGTAGACCACTTGGAGATTTATAAACATTATTCCTTACCTAGAATAAAAGCAGAGCTCAAGAGAGCTCAAACGGACCATATTTGGAACCATCTAGGTTGAAAGGGATTAACTGGTGTATGCCTGGCCTCTAAATTTGCATTTATAGGAAATTCAATTTCTAATTATTTTCCTTCTACATTATAAATGCTTACCAGTGAAAAGCCCGAGCTTTTTTTTTCTTTTTTTTTTTCTTTTTAAATATCAGATGAGTTCTCCCCCAGCCATCTAAAAACTTGTGCTCCCCTGCCTTTCCACACTAACTTTGTTTTTCTTTTGGAGCGCAGATACAATACAATACCTTCTCAGCATGCCGGTGGTCACGAGTGACCAGTAGGAGAAGCCACGTGCTTCTAGAAACTATTCATAGAAGAGATCCAATCTTTACTTGTTATTTTTCCTGGCACCTCTTCATAGAGAGACCTTCCCTAAAAGCAATACTCACAAAAGCTTTGCTTAAAAAACAAAACTGCTTCAATCCTCACTTATACCTCAAATCAAAATATTTCAGAAACATGGGCGCGTGGGTGGCTCAGGGTTAAGCTGCTGCCTTCGGCTCAGGTCATGATCCCAGGGTCCTGGGATCGAGTCCCTCATCGGGCTCTCTGCTCAGCGGGGAGCCTGCTTCCCTCTCACTCTCTCTGCCTGCCTCTCTGCCTACTTGTGATCTCTGTCAAATAAATAAATAAAATCTTTAAAGATTTATTTAAAAAAATATTTCAGAAACAACTAAAAAACTAAGAATTTCCCCACCAGCATCAATTCCCTGGGTTTTATCCTAGCTCCAGACTTTGCACATGCTCTCTTTCCTACAACGTACATCCTTTTTTTTTTTTTTTTTTTAAAGATTTTATTTACTCATTTGACAGAGAGATCACAAGCAGGCAGAGAGGCAGGCAGAGAGAAAGGAGGAAGCAGGCTCCCTGCTGAGCAGAGAGCCTGATGTGGGACTTGATCTCAGGACCCTGAGATCATGACCTGAGCTGAAGGCAGAGGCTTTAACTCACTGAGCCACCAGGCGTCCCAGATCTTTTTTTTAATGTCCACAGCTTTGCAAGTCTTATCATTAATAGTAATCTGCACCCACACTGTCACCAGGAATTGATCTGCTTTCCCAAATCAAAGCTTCTCCAGTATGCTTTCCCCAAGTTCACAGAGCAACAGAGAAGACACATATATGTTAGCGGCTTTCCCTCCCAAGGCTCCATCTGCCCTGTAAAGGCTGTTCCAACGACTTCTAATGAGCCCCTGTGTCTGAAGGGTCTGAAGCATTAATTTAATCTCTAAGCAGGGGAGGAATTTCTCTTTTACATTTGGAGAGTCTTATAAATGAGCCAATAACTTGTTTGCTCTTAGGATCAACAAATTCATACCAGGGGAGTGGGAAAAAAAGGGTCAAATTTATTTCCTTATCAATTTGATTTCGATCCAGGAAAGCACGTTGTTGAAAAGAGAAAAAGAAGACAGAAAGGAGTGGGTTGGAAAGACTCATTTTAACCTCCACCGCCGGCCTGAATATGGGGCAGTATAAAATCTCAGAAGCTAACATCATTTGTGGAGATGAGGTTTAAGAAAGTAGGGAAGGGGCGCCTGGGTGGCTCAGTGGGTTAAGCCTCTGCCTTCAGCTCAGGTCATGATCTCAGGGTCCTGGGATCGAGCCCCGAGTTGGGCTCTCTGCCTGGCAGGAAGCCTGCTTCTCCCTCCCTCTCAGCCTATCTCTCTGCCTACTTGTGATCTCTGTCTGTCAAATAAATAAATAAATAAAATTTTTAAAAAAAGGAAAGAAAGAAAAAAATGGGGAGTGGGCGCCTGGGTGGCTCGGTGGGTTAAAGCCTCTACCTTTGGCTCGGGTCGTGGTCTCGGGGTCCTGGGATGGAGCCCCGCATCAGGCTCTCTGCTCAGCGGGGAGCCTGCTTCCTCCTCTCTCTCTGCCTGCCTCTCTGCCTACTTGTGATCTCTCTCTCTCTCTGTCAAATAAATAAATAAGTAAAATCTTAAAAAAAAAAAAAAGTAGGGAACACAAAGGAAAAGCATGCCATTCCCAGTTGTGATTATTCAGACGCTAGCAACTGGAAAGCATGCAGTTAAAAGAAATGACACACAGGGCGCCTGGGTGGCTCAGTGGGTTGAGCCGCTGCCTTCGGCTCAGGTCATGATCTCAGGGTCCTGGGATCGAGTCCCGCATCGGGCTCTCTGCTCAGCAGGGAGCCTGCTTCCCTCTCTCTCTCTCTCTCTCTCTCTCTCTCTCTCTCTCTACCTGCCTCTCTGTCTACTTGTGATCTCTGTCAAATAAATAAATAAAATCTTAAAAAAAAAAGAAATGACACACAGATCAAGAGAGACCTCCCTTCTGGGTTTCGAAAACAGCAACTGTTCCTATCTGCTTGACTTCTTATACCGACATGACATGTGACAAGCCAAGGGATCAAAGCCCAATTCTTCCTCTTGATAACTTAGCCTGTTTTATGAATCTTCGATCAAACCAAGAATGTCAAAACAATCCACTTTAGTTGTTAAAGATGAGTACGAATTGTATCTCCGAATTAAGTTCAAGGTCATATTCCTTCTCCCACTCTTTGCTTTCATCTTCCCCTTGAGGGTAGGTTTATTTTTTCAATCTCCCTAGTACCGCATGGGAATGCCACAGTGAAGTTAGGATATTGTGGGGAATCCACAACCTTTTGGTTAGATGACTGAAGTCAACAAAAAATTCCTCAAAAGCAGAGACTATGTCTGTTTTACTATTTGTATCCTGCAGACCAAGAGAGCATCACCGAAAGTGAGCCAGTGTCAACGATGGTGATGAAGACTGCCACTGACACGTAATTTAAATCCCTCCTACTAAAAGATAGTATGTTCTGGGGGCGCCTGGGTGGCTCAGTGGGTTAAACCCTCTGCCTTCAGCTCGGGTTGTGATCCTAGGGTCCTGGGATCGAGTCCTGCATCGGGCTTTCTGCTTAGCGGGGAGCCTACTTCCCTTCCCCTCTCTCTGCCTACTTGTGGTCTCTGTCTGTCAAATACATAAATAAAATCTTTAAAAAAATAAAATAAATAAAAGATAGTATGTTCTGTTTTTAGTTTATTGGTCTATCTTATGAATTAAGAGGCCACTAATGGTGCCATATCCTTAACTCTGCTTCCTCTAAGTGATGATGGAATTGGGAAGGGTCTCAGGGCTGCAATAATGAAATACCAGAGATGGGTTTTAATCAACAGAAATGTATTTCTCCCGGTTCTGGACGCTGGGAAGTCCAAGATCAAGGTGCTGGCAAGACAGGTTTCATCCTGAGATTTCTCTGGGTTTACTGGTGGCTGCCTTCTTGCTGTGTGCTCACATGACCTGTTCTTTTTGTGTAGGGGGACAAGGCATTCAAGCTCTCTGGCATCTCTTCTTGCAAGGAACCCATCCCCTTAGATTAGGGCCTCTCCCTTATGACCTCGTTTATCCTTAACTGCTCTCTCAGAAGCCTCACCTCCAAATGCAGTGACACTGGGGGGTTAGGATTTCAACATGCGAATCAAACTGGACCCCTTTCTAAAGCCATATACAAATATGAACTCAAAACTGATTAAAGACCTGAATGTGATAAAATCCCAGAAGAGAACACAGACAGTAATCCCTCTGATATTGGCCTTAACAACATTTTTCTAGATCTGTCTCCTAAAGCAAGAGAAATGAAAACAAAACTAAACCACTGGGACTACACCAAAATAAAAATCTTCTGCACAGTGAAGGAAACCATGAACAAAACGAAAAAGCTAATAAATGGAAAAAGATATTTGCAAATAACATATTCGATAAGGGGTAAATATCCAAAATATATAAAGGACTTATACAACCTAACAACCCCAAAACGATCTGATTACAAAATGGACCCATGAAAATATGCTCATCATCACTCATCATCACGGAAATGCAAATCAAAACCACAATGAGATATCCCTGCACACCGGTCAGAATGGCTAAAATAAAAAAAAAAAGAAACAAGAAATAACAAGTGTTGGCAATGATGTGGAGAAAAAAGAACCCTCGTGCGCTGCTGGTGGGAATGTAACTTGGTGCGGCCACCGTGGAAAACAGTACGGAGGTCCCCCAAGAAACTGAAAAACAGAAATACCGTATGAGCCAATAATTCCACTCCTGGGCATTTACCCAAAGAAAATGAAAACACTAATTTCAAAAGATATAGGCACTCCTATGCTTACTGCAGTATTATTTACAATAGCCAAGATATGGAAACAACCTATGTGTCCATCAATAGATAAATGCATAAGTAAGATGTGGTATGTCTCCCCCCCACCCACACAGACACTTGAATATTCCACAGCCATAAAGGAGGAGGAGATCATGCCCTTTGCAACAACACGGATGGACCTAGAAGGTATTATGCTAAGTGAAATAAATCAGACTCAGAAAGATCAAAGCTTTATGATTTCACTTGTGTAGAATCTAAAAAAAACAAAACAAAACAAATGAATCAAGAACAAAATCTGGGGCACCTGGGTGGCTCAGTGTGTTAGAACCTCTGCCTTCAGCTCAGGTCATGATCTCAGGGTCCTGGGATCAAGCCCTGCATCAGGCTCTCTGCTCAGCAGGGAGCCTGCTTCCCCCTCTCTCCTCTGCCTGCCTCTCTGCCTACTTGTGATCTCTGTCAAATAAATAAATAAAATCTTAAAAAAAAAAAAAAGAGCAAAATCAGACCTATAAGTACGGACAACAAACTGATGGCTGGCAGAGGGTAGGGGTTGGGGATGGACAAAATGGGTGAAGGGGAGTGGGAGATACAGACTTACAGAGTCTAGAGTGAATAAATTGGGGAATTAAAAGTACAGCATAGGAAATACAGTGGATGGTATTATAATAATGTATGATAACAGATGGTAGCTACAGTCGGGCAGTGAGTAGAGCAAAACACATAGAGTTGTTAACTCACTATGTCATATACCTAAAACTAATGTAACATTATATATCAGCTATGCACGTGTAAAAATTTTATTATTTTTTTAATTTCATTTTTAAAAATCTTATTTTTTAAAAACATTTTGTTTATTTATTTGACAGACAGAATCACAAGTAGGCAGAGAGGCAGGCAGAGAGAGAGGAGGAAGCAGGCTCCCCGCTGAGCAGAGAGCCCAGATGTGGGGCTCGAATTTGCAGACCCTGGGATCATGACCTGAGCTGAAGGCAGAAGCTTAACCCACTGAGCCACCCAGGCGCCACCTTTATTATTATTTTATTATTTTTTTTAATAAAATATAACTTTATTATTTTTTTATTATTTTTTAGATTATTATTTATTTGACACACAGAGAGAGACAGAGTGAACAAGCCCAAGCAGGGGGAGCAGCAGGCTCCCTGCTGAGCAAGAAGTCTCACGTGGGGCTGGATCCCAGAACCCCAAGGTCATAACCTGGGCCGAAGGCTGACTGAGCCACCCAGGCACCCCTAAAAATTTTGTTAAATAAAATACTGATGACTAGTTAAAATTAAAAAAATAAAAGGTTGTTGCTAAAACAATACAAATAAAATGACACGGCTGGCTGAGAAGATGCCTCTTCCTTGTAATTCAGCATTAATCCACTAAAACGTACAATAAAAACTAGGTACCTTGGACTTCTATCTCACCCATAGTTCACAAAACCTAACGTCAGTTTTAAACACTGTAGGGCCAGTTCCTAAATAACAAATTAGATACATATTAGATACAAATTAGGCTACATATCGCTAAGCACTCTGCCAACCCTTATAAAGGCAAATGGAGCTTGCAGTGACCAGGAGGGGTTCCCAAATTCATCACTCCCAGACACAAACAAGATCATGTTAAACCACCCCATGGGGTGGGGGGTGGTGGTCTGCTTTGAAGATGATCAGATAAGAATATTTCATTATCTCCTCTAGGTGTCTATTTCCTATTCTAGAAGATTCTTAAAATATGTAAATGTCCCTCCTCCACCTGAACCCCCCCAGGCTGTAGTTCACTTTGTTCTCCCCAAGATGAAAAATAATATTCCTCATCCCCCCAGCAGCAAAGCACCAAGCATCTCTACCAAGGCTTGCTAACAGCTAGCGCTCCTTTCTGCTTCCTGCTGTGTTAGGGCTGCCCACATTCTTGGCTTAGCTCTTTGACCCACTGCTCTGCCCTCCCAAGGATCTCCCATGATTCTCCCCCATTAGACTGGAAAATATGCAAGAACAGGGACCACAGGTGCCTTGTTTACCTCCTGTCCTAGTACCCAGCGCAGGACCCAGTACATAGCAACCATCTAATAAATATTTATTGAAAGAATAACATAAATGAATGAAAGAAGAGCTATTTTTGGAGCTATTTTCCTCCTCGTCTTCTCAGAATAGAATCAGTGAATTCTAGCTACAGCGTTCAAGGCTGAGAGATGGCTGATCGAAGGGGCCATGTTGGGTCCAGCATAGTTGTCTTAGACATGTTACTCTGGAGAGAATTTTGAGGACATGAAAACGGACAACTTTAATAAAAGCCAACCATGCAACGCTATTCCTTTCCATTGGGTTTACTTGGCTTCTGGCATTTCAGCCTATCTGATAGCTCACGGGTGTCAGCTTCTGATTCTAAAGGACATATCCTATTCACATGGCATTTTTTTCTTTCACAATTAGGAGTTATATGTGGATGCTGAAAGCATGTGGGTACGTTTTCCTCTGCCCTCCATGCAGGAGTTTGCTTCACTCTGGTTTCAATTTGCCCGTTTTACTCAATAGCAACAGAGCTAGCGACATAGTTTGCCGGAGCCCTGGGAGCTCCAGTGGCAGGCACTGAAGACAGAGCTGGAAGAATGATAATGGGAAGGATTATCTGGACTGGAGACTTGGTTTTCCATTAGTTGTCTAATGCTGACCTTCTCACTGGATCACTGGCAAGTCAGTTCATTTCTAGGGCCTTGGTTTCCTCGGTTAATAAAAAGTTTGGATAAGATGGTTTCAAAGGTCTCTTTAAATTCTTACATGTTATCATTTTCCCTAAAAGATGATAGTACCTTGAGTCAGAATTCTTCAGGAAATGAGTTGATGTATTCCTGGTTTCACACACAGCAGACGAAGACTGCTTTATGCCTTGTACCTGAGAGGACTCTTATCCTCTACTCGGACCCTCCACATTTAGAGTAAGATGTCTAGGTCAAGTAGACATTTAGAGTAAGATGTCCAGGTATACCCTGAATTCTGCACCCAGTTTTAAACTACATTCTGAGCATTGGGTACTTGGGACCACTGAATTTCTTGTCCATATGGCCAAGAGCTTCCAGAAGACAGAGCTTGAGTAGTGGGTGTCCACACTCATGCCCCAGAGGCTCCTTGGGTGGGGAATGGGCCTAGAGTGGGAAGAGGAAGCCAAGAGTGACTGTATTTGTGCTTTAGTCCAGGTCCAACGAATGTTAGTGGAAGGCCTATAGGAATTTGCTTTATGATTGATTGCACAATGACAGAGAAGGTAAAGGAGATGGAGGGAATGAAGGCACACCTTCCCATTGCTCATGGAAGAGCAATGAATCACAATCATCACAATCATGGAAGAAATGAATCACTCTTTTTTCTGGACCTTTGAGGTTTTGTATAATCCATTAAAAAATATGATCAGCATCTCTTTCTGTAAGACTCTTTGTTTCAGGATACAAAGTTGAATAATGGCATGCTGTCCCCACTCTTGAGAGCACATGAGAAAATATTTTATTGTGTACTGCACTATACCCTCTATTTTCCCGCAGGAAAAAGTTATTTAAATGTTGAAGCTGACCTTAGAAGGCTTTTTCCAGGATTACCATGGGGACAATTCTCTGATATCCAAGAAGTTTAGAATCAAAGGTGTGCAAGGTTAGGGGGAAAAAATGTTATATCCTGAAATGGGGACTAAAACAAAGACTACTTGACCTGCATTTGGAGAGGGCCATGGAGAGCATGAGTAGAGGCAAATTTTCCAGATCTAAAAAAGGAAATGGGATAAATGGGTACTTGATAAAGGTAAATGCCAGAAATACAGAGGTTCCTTTATAAATGGGAAAAAACTTAAGTGGATCAATATATACACACAGAGGAGACAGACCGCCAGGAACAGGTATTTGTACAGAACCTGGAAGGTATAGGGAGAATCAGATTTCGTCCAGTGGCTATGAAAGCAGTCAAGTCCTTTAGGAGTAAAACAGAAAATCAACTATGGTTACTACAGTCATCGTTCTGAGTTGTTGTTTTGGCCTGTCAAGAATAAAATCTTACCAATTACCGTTAGGTTTTCTTATTACTTTTATCTATTACATATGGCTACTGATTTTTTAATACATGTTAATCTTGTATTCAACCATCTCGCCAGACCTTACATATTAGTAGTTTTTTTTTTTTTTAAATAAAGGTCAGCATTTAATTTTTTTAATTTTTTATTTGACAGAGAGATCACAAGCAGGCAGAGAGGCAGGCAGAGAGAGAGGAGGAAGCAGGCTCCCCGAGAGAGCAGAGAGCCCGATGCGGGGCTCGATCCCAGGACTCCGAGATCATGACCTGAGCCAAAGGCAGCGGCTTAACCCACTGAGCCACCCAGGCGCCCCTAGTAGTTGTTGTTTTAAAGTAGGCTCCGCACCCAATGTGGGGCTCAAATTCATGACCTTGAGATCAAGAGTTTCATGGTCTATTGACTGAGCCAACCAGGCACCCGCCCCCCCTTCCGTATTAGTTCTAAGTTCTCTGTGGATTCTCCGGTACTCTCTATCTGGAAATCACTAGATCTCATTCTTCTGGGTAGGACCTCCAGATGGTGGGAAACAGAAATAGTAAGAGTGAACACTTCTCTTTTAGCTTTCCTCCAGAAAGAATGTGTCTAGCGCTTCCCCATTCAACATGGTACATTTTGCAGGTACACCCCACCAGGTAATTAAGATGTCTGCCCTCACTTGTCATTTGCTGCATTTTTCTTCCTTAATATCATGGATGTTAAATTTCATCAAATGCTTTTTCTTCTTTTGAGATAAATACAGGAATTTCTCCTTAATATGGTCATAGGGTAAATTACACTCATACATTTTCTAATGTTAACCTGTTCTTGGACGGATAAACCCCAGTTAGATATGATTTCCCCTCCCCCAATTACTGGGTTTAGTTTGATAATGTTTAATCTATGTTTACAAGTAAAGTTGATCTGCAGATTTTCCTTTCTCATGCTGTCTTTTTGGTATTGTGGTTATACAACAGAATGGGGGAAATTTCTCTCATTTTCTGTGTTCTGGAATAATTTGTTCTTTGACAGTATGGTAGAATTTGGCGAAATAACCACCTAGGCTTATCATTTTCATTTTTTAGAAGAGTGATTTTGAAACGCCTACATGTAATATTTATCCAGGATATATGACAGTCTGAAACTCAGTAACAGAAAAACCCAATTTTTGAAAAAATTGTCAAAAGATTTGAAACAAATAAAAATAGCACATTAGCATAAGAGCAGATGCTCAACATCCTTAATCATTAGGGAAATGCAAATCTAAACCACAAGGAGACACCACTCATACTTATTAGAACGGCTAAGATAAAAAAAAAAATGGACAACACCAAGTGCTGATGAGAGCACAAAGAAAGCAGAAGTTCGATCACACTGAAAACAACACGGCAATTTCTTAGAAGAGTCAGCATACCCTTAGCACATGACCCAGCAATCTCACTCTGTTATTTACTCAGGTGAAATGAAAACATGTTTACATATAATTCCCCCAAACTAGAAACCACCCAAAGGCTATTCGACTGGTCCAATGGATAAACTGGCCTATCAACACCATCCCATACTACTCCCAACAGAAAGGAATGAATTACTGACCCACACCATAACATGGACAAATCAAAATGTATTCTCAAAAGCCTACAAACTCTCTAATTCCATTTATGTAACATTCTGGAAAAGACAAAAGGACAGGGACAGGAAACAGATGAACTGTTCCTGGGGTTGGGTTGGGAAAAAGAGCTGTCCCCAAAAGGACAGGAGGGAATTTTTTTAGAGCGAAAAAACTGTATCTTAAATTGTGGTAGGGTTACATATCTATGCAGAATGATCAAAACTCAGAACTAACACATGAGAAACGGTGAATTTTACTTCACGTGAGTCATATATAAAAAAAGATTTAGAAAAGAAAGAAGACTGCTAAACTGATTTAATTTGGATACTGGTTATAATTTACTCACATTCTTCTATTAGCATCCATTTAGGCCACTCACTCATATTATTTCCTGGGAAGCTGTCTTTTTAAGTTTGGTTTTTAAGTTTTTATATAAATTGTTCAGTTTTTCCTTTTGATTAAAAAGGCTGCACTCTCCTGTACCCATGGGGATAAAAATATATTATATGTTTATAAAAAAATAAATTTAAAAAAATGTTAAAAAAAAAAAGGCTCCACTCTATCTGTAGCTACGTTCTTTTCATTTCTAGTATTATTTTGAACTTGTGTCTTTATTTTAAATAATTCTGCTAGATTTTTTAAAATCTACTTTTGATTTTTTTTCAAATAGCTGAAGTTTTTATGGACCTTATTTATTGTTTCACTGTTTTCTGATTAACTTTGGCTCTTTTCACTCTTCTAAGATATGCACTTCACTCACTGTTTTGTATTTCATATGTGTCTGACATTCAATATATTTATTTTCAGTCAGTTCTAAACATTTACTATAGTGTATAATTTATTTTTTTAAAAAAGATTTTATGTATTTACTTGACACAGAGAGAGATCACAAGTAGGCAGAGAGGCAGGCAGAGGGGGAGGGGGAAGCAGGCTCTGTGCCAAGCAGAGAGCCCGATGTGGGGCTCGATCCCAGGACCCTGAGATCATGACCTGAGCCGAAGGCAGAGGCTTAACCCACTGAGCCACCCAGGTGCCCCAATTTTTTTTTTTTTTAAAGATTCTATTTATTTATTTGAGAGAGAAAGCCGGGAGAGGGGCAGAGAGAGGGAGAGGGACAAGCAGACTCCATGCTGCCTGACAGAGGACTTAATCTCATGACCGCGGTTCATGACCTAGAGCTGAAACCAAGAGTCAATTGCTTAACCAACGAGGCACCCAAAGCCTCTAAATTATTTATTATCTAATCCACACACCTATTTAGATGTTTTTTCTATATCTTTACTATTTTTTTGGTCTGCCTCACCAGTTACGGAGAGACACACAAATAGATTTGATCACTTATCCTTATATTCTGCAACTTTCGCTGTGTATATGTTGAGACTATCAAGTTACATATTTTGAATTGTTACAGCTTCCAAGAACTGCTCCTTTTATCAATACATAATGAACTTTGAATTTCTTGACTTAAAAATATGTGTTGCCTGGTATTAATGTAGACAAACTGGCATCCTTAAAAAAAATAGTGGTTGGGTTGGGGGGTACTTGGGTGGCTCAGTTGGTTGAGTGTCTGCCTTTGGCTTGGGTCAAGATCTCAGGGTCCTGGGATTGAGACCTATGTTGGGTTCCTTGATCAGCGGGGGGAGTCTGCTTCTCCCTCTCCCTCTGCCCGGTGCTCCCCCTGCTTGTGCTCTCTAAACAAATAAGTGAAACCTTCAAAAAAAATTAGTTGGTCTATCTTTTTTAATAAAAGATTTTATTTATTTGACAGACATCATAAGTAGGCAGAGAGGGAGGCAGAGAGAGATCATGACCTGAGCCGAAGGCAGAGGCTTAACCCACTGAGCCCCCAGGTGCCCCTGGTTGGTGTATCTTTTTAGGCCCTTTTAAACTTCTTTATATCCTGTGCTCGCTTTGGCAGTACATATACTAAACTTCCCTATAGCCTTAAGTTTTAGGTATATTTCATGAGTAGCTTATACTGGATTTTTGTTATATATTTTTAGCAACCTCAATCTCGTAACTGGTAATATATAGAGCATTTAGGTTAATTGTAATCACTGATGTATTTGGATTTATTTCGACTCTTTTTCTGTGCTAGTTATCATGATTTTCCTTTCTTCTTTCCTTCTTTATGATCTTCTCTTAGGGTAATGAGGTTTCTTTTCTTCTTTTCCCTCTTCACTGGTTTAGTTATTCATTTTACTTCTTTTCTTTTAGGGGTTTGCCTTAACTATTTAATATGCTTTCTTGATTTACAAAATCCCAATTGAATTCCTAATTCCCACCTCCAGAATAATACAGTGAGTTTAGAATGACTTTACTCAGATCACCCTCTCCTAGTTCGTATGTTGTTGTGTAGTACACTGGTTCGGCCTTCATTTAGTTAACTCCCCCAATTGCTTATGACATTATTTTTAAACAATCAGCACTTACTAATATTAATAAAATCTTGCCCATTTCTTTTCTCATTATTGCTTTCTGCATTGTACTCCTTTATTACGGGTTCTAGATCCTTCCTCCAGAATCATATCCTTTTCCATTTCTTTTTGGGACCATCTCTTCATGGTAAACACTTCAAGATTTTTATTGCTAAAAACATTTCCCCCCCCCAACTGGAACAGTGTCTTACCAGAGCACAAAATTGTTGGTTAGTAGTATTTCCCCTCAGTGCACTGAAGATATAATTTTCATGGTCAGTCATCTCCAGTGTTAATGACTTTGAGCAAAGTGATGCCTTTGAGAGCCATTAGTGACTCAGACTCATAAGGAAAGAAGAAAAAGGACGCAAACCTTAGGATAAACAGAGGTAGGAGGAAGAACAGGGTTGAATGCATGACACAGGGAAGTTAAAGCTATTCCCAAAAGTCTGTGCCTAGACCTGACTGTCCCTTCTTGGCATGTGTTCTCTTTAAGCCTTAACATGTGCTCTGGCTCACGGGAAAAGTGCTGTAAGAGTGACTTGAGCTTACCAGCAATTCTCTGAATTGTTAATAAACTAGGAGATGAACTAGCAATGACAAGAAGGCCATGATTTGTTCTTCCATTCCTAAATTCCTTGGAAGGGAAGCCCTACCGCCACAGCATTTAAAAGGGCAAAGCATATTTCTTCTCGGCTTATTTAAACTAGTTTCCAGATAACATCATACAGCCTTTTCAAACAGTTAAAACCTGGAGCAGTGCTTGGCCGAGGGTATTCTGCAAAGAGAGATTTTGCTAACAGAAAGGGTAAATATCGTGTCTATCATTTCTGCTGTTACTATATCTGAATGCAGCTGAAAACTTACTTAATAAAATTTGACATGTTTTTCCCATATGTGTTGATTTAAAACCAAAGAATATTAGAACTGGCAGAGACCTCAGAGACTATCTATTCTGAACCCTTCCCATGATGCATGAGAAACAGAGCTCTCGGGGACTTAGTCTAGGGGCAGAATCCAATTTGAGAAAGAAATTGGGGTTATGCCAAGGACTTGAGTCCTTTCAGAGCTTCACTCAAAATAATTATTGCTCTAATCCCCTGTTTTATTTTCCAGCACTCGTCTGGGTACATCAAAAAGAGAAATATTTTCAGGATTTTCTTACCTGGTGTTTTAAATATTGCATTCTGTACCACTCTCTGCTCAGATGAAGAAATAATCTATTGTCGGGTCAACATATTTCTCAGTTCACGCTGATGCAACAAACTATATACTCCAAGGGCTTGCTGTATTTTTCTAAAAATATTCCATTTTTGAGCTCAAAACGAATTTTGAAAAATGAACAAATTCATTTTTTTTGAAAGTTTTATTTATTTGACAGAGATCACAAGTAGGCAGAGAAGCAGGCAGAGCGAGAGAGGAGGAAACAGGCTCCCCGCTGAGCAGAGAGCCCGATGTGGGGCTCGATTCCAGGACCCTGGGATCATGACCTGAGCTGAAGGCAGAGGTTTTAACCCACTGAGCCACCCAGACGCCCCGAACGAATTCATTTTTAAGCTCGGCCTGAAAATTCTTCTCATTTTCTATTAGTCAGGGAAGCGAGCCATTAAAAACTTTTTTTCTTTTATAAAAATTTCTAACCTAGCAGGACATAAAATCTAGGTGGGGACATTTCTCACATTATTGCACTACTTAATCTCTAATACTTCCTCCTCTTCTTTCGCACCAGGTTTGCTTCTTAGAGTGTCCTTTTAGTGACATTGTTTATCGTCCTCAAGGACAATGGAAGGGAATTCAGCTTTCACAGACAGCAGCCCTGGTGCCTGGTTAAGAGTTTGTTCCCAGGATAACTGCTTCTGGACATCAGATATACGCAGTGCAGGATGATGGACATCAGCTTTTATCCTATTTTATTCACTGAGCATTTGAATGATCAGTTCTTGGAAGACCACCTACATATTCAGGTGAATTCATTTTAGAGGATTCTGCAGAAGGAAAATGGATTCAGTTCATTATCCTGAAATCCTGATCTGTGTGAGACCCTGCAGACACCCCCAGTTCCAATAAAGACATTTGGGTAAAAATTTCAGCAGGGTTAATTGTACCAGCTGAGCAAGTTCACACACACGGAGACTCTAGGCTCGTGACAGAGGTCTCTGGCCCACGCTTGCCCTACGGAACCCTAAACTCCAGCACTTGAAATTTTCAAAGGTCCCTTAAGGAATGCATTCAATCTTCTAATCAGGAATGATGGCTGTATGTGGGAAGGAAGGCAGCAAAGGCCAGGAGATGGCCTCCCATGTCATGACTGAGAGCAGACAATGGAGCTGTTCCCATGGGAATATTTCTATGGGGCAGGTGTCTTACATGAAGTTGGGTGGGAGTAAAATTTTCAGCCTTCCAACATATAGATCCTGCTGTTGGCCATGGAAACAGGGACACAGAGGGAAACCCGTTCACTGGCTTTTCTTTACACTTGTTTCTTTACACTTGCCTGTCCGCTGTCCAAATGAGAGTGGGTATTCGATATAACAGACTCTTGGAGTTGGTATCGTCTAAGCCTTGTGTTTTAAAGATGAAAAGATAAGGTTCAGAGAGGTGAACTCGCTTGTCTATGGTCACACAATTAGTGGTAGCCAGACCAGTGATCTTGCTAGTGTAGCGCACTGCTACCCTTAATGTAAAATCCAATTAGAAATGGAAGGAGCAAACGACGGCACACCCTGATACTGGGACGTGGCGCAACTTTCTCAAGGTCTAATGGGAACCCCGTAATTACAGTGCGAGCAGGCCCTGTTTGTCAAAATCCCTGGAGGCATGTAGGGGCGGCGGGCGCTTGCCAAGCATTCTTTGGCCTGCAATCTAGTGCTGGGCATCGGCATCTGTGCGTTCTCCCGCAGGGAGAGGAGTGAAAAATTAATGAGGAGCTCAGAAAAGCTTGTTTTCAGGGCTACAGAGATTGGAAGGGCAATGAAAATTGGAAGTGAAGGGAAAAAGTTTAAGCTATCAGCCTCAAGCTCTGGCAAACCATATAAATGGGGTGTAAATGTAAATATACCCACACAGAAATGGAAAACCACCGAAAAGCGATTTCGGAAAGCACTGGATCTGAATTATAAACACCCAGAACAGGGTTCTTTGTGATTCATTCATGGGCATCTGCCCATCTCTGGGCTGCCCAAACCTACAGCCATCTGACAGAGGTGGCTCAGGTCTCTGGGAGCTGATGTTTCCTCTTCCTAGAGAAGGACTCTGCGTTTTGATCCAGATGTGTTTTTCCCTGATCCGGCTTGGGTGTAAGAGCCCATGAGCCTATGAGGAGGAGGATGAATCTGAAAAAAAAAAAATCAGATACCTTTCCAACAAAGATTTTCAGAGGCTTGTCTCTCTCTTCCACACGCTCGTAGAATTCATTTTCCAAGAAGAAAAAAATTTCAGTTCAAATTGTGAACTATTTTTACTGACAAAGCTTGATGTCCAAAGCAGGACAAAACGGGCACCAGTCCCTCCCTTTGGGGGAACCGAATGTGGGACTCTATTTATACCTGTATATCCTGGGGACTCCCAGCTCTGGCTCTAGTCTGTACCTGTTCTTTCTCTCAAACAGCTATTTCAAAGGGAGAGTTCTCTAGCAATGCGTCCCCCCCGCCCCCCAACAGCTCCTGGTTAGGCAGCTACTTTCTCTGGAGTACCTATTTGGGAGAAGGTACTGGCATTCTTTTGCTAATTAAGGTTTGCAAGTTAATGAGTTGTAACAGACCTCAACCCTTACAGATGTGGTAAAATCCTTTAGGCCAATCATGGCTTGCTCACAAACCTCTGGAAGATGCCTAAGAAGAAAAACCTGGCTATCTTTGGAGAGCAAGAAGGCCTTCATCTCATTCACTGTTATGGATTGAATTATATTCCCCACCTTCAAAAATTCACACGTTGAAGTCCTAACTCCCACCATTTCTGAAGGTGACTTAATTTGGAACGAGGCCATTAAAGATGTAATTACTTTGATTAGGATGAGGTCACGTTAGAGGCAGGATAGACCTCTAGATCAATATGACCGGAGTCCTTATCAAGACAGGAAGTTTGGACACAGGTACACATACAGGGAAAATGCAGTGTGTGAAGATGAGGCAGAGATGGGGGATGGATCTACCAGCCAAGGAGGGGCAAAGGTTATCAGTGAATGACCGGAAGCTGTGCTTGAGAGGCATGAAACAGACTCTCCCTGAGCTCTTGGAAGGAACCCACCCCGCCGATACCTGGATCTCTGGCTCCCAGCCTCCAGAACTGTGAAGGGTTACATCTTGTATTCAAGCTTCTCAGTTTGTGATACTTGATTATGGCAGCCCGAGAAAGCAACTACAATTGACTCACGAGATTAAGACTGTTCCCTGTCCCCCCTCTTCTCAAGACAAGACAGAACCCAGCCTGGGTGGCCTGCACTCCCAGCAGAGGGCCTCCCCTCCATCACATGACAAGAACTTTCTGGATCTGCTCTGGTCATGAAGGCTCTGTCAAAAACAAATGCCTTCTCTCTTCTCATCTCCTACTTTCAACTCTTATCCACTCCTGCTACAAAAGCACCATCAATCATGAGTCACCCGGGGTCAACATCTTGGAGTTATCTTTGCTTTCTCCTTCACTCAATATCTCATCTCCTGGGTCCTGTCACCTCTACCTTCTCCATGTCTCTCATCTCTCTCTCTCTCCTCCTTTTCATTCCCGATGCTACCACCCCCTGCAGCTCCAATTATCTATTGCTAGATGGTTACAATAGCCTTCTAACTGGCTTCCCCCTGCCAGTCTCTCTACTGCTCCTATCAGTTCTATCTGGAACCGCCAATGAGTCACCCAAAGGCCAGCTGTGATGATGTCCCCTCCTTTGTCAGAAGGCTCCAAGGGAAGAAAAGTCCAACTCTGCAGTCTTCACTGCTTTCCATGATCTCATCCTCATATCCCGTCACTTGCCTACTATTAACCCATGCTCCAAACTTCTAGAACACACTTCTGATTTCCCACCTTGGTGCTCTGTTTGTCCCATTTGCTCTGTGGGGGGAATAGCCTCTCCCCTAACTGTGTGTGTCAAACTTTTACGGTTGAAGGACCGTAGTTGTGATGCTGTGGTTGAGTCTGGGGGCTCTGCTAGGCAATGCACCAGATCCAACCCGGCTCCCTCACTTGCGACGAGGGGACATCGGCAAGGTCTCGAACTTCTCTGCACTTGCAGTTTCCACACAAGCAAAATCCCATGTGTCTATGGTGAAAATTAAACAAGGCAGTGCGCCAACAGTATTTAGAAAGGTACGTGGCAGGTGAGGCTTGCAACAGTTCTCATCTGCTACTGTTTTTACAGTCACTTTTGTGGAAGCTGAGGGGCATAGCAGTGTTCTGCGACCTCTCAGAACATCTCTCAGAACATCTCCATGAATCCACTCTTAAGCTGCTGAGGTTTCTTTCATAGTTTCTTTTGGACATGCTTCTCCTTCAATCTGTACCTTTGCCACATTCCTTCCTGTCTCTCCTCCCTTACTGACCTTGAATGTGAGTTCCAAAGTCCCCTCAGAACCACACTGTGTTTTCTTTGCTCTTCTGCTCTGCTCCTGCCCCCAATGGTCCAGACTCAAGTCTCCAAGGGGTGGGGGGACTGTGTTGTTGGTTTTTTTTTTTTCTTTTTTTTTTTTTTTAAGACAGTAGGAAAGAGAGGTGGGGTAGGGCAGAGGAAGAGGAGACAGAGAATCTCAAATAGGCTCCATGTGTTCCGCGGAGCCCCATACAGGGCTTGATCTCACCACCCTGAGATCACGACCTGTGCCGAAATCAAGAGCAGGAGGCCTCACCAACTGAGCTACCCAGGCGCCATGACTCTATTTCTCATCTTTGTGTCCAAGGACCTGCCTCAGGGCTTAACATTGAGGAAATACAATGTGATGCTCACAGAGCTAGCGGAAGACTGAATGTGGAACCGCTCGAAGGCGTGAACACCCCAATGGGTTGCATCCGACCCGGTGTCTTCATACAACCAGCGGTGCTGGTCTTCCTGGGAGCCCCGTGGTCTCCGAGCCATGCATGCCAGGGGAGGGGCTGCGACCCCCCGAGGTGCCAGTATTTCCCGCCGGAGACTTGCGATCATTTTCTCTGTGTGGTAATTCATAGTCAGGACCGAATTAAGACAATCAAGGCCTCACTTCTTATGTGCTTCCAAAGCACCCTGTGGGTACCTCCTGATCTCTTATCTCACAGCCTTGTAATTACCGCCTGCCAGGTTGATTTCTTCCATTAGTCTGTGTTCAGTGTGGGCAGACTCTGTCTTATTTAGCTCTCATTGTTCTTTCGGAGATCTGGGTAAGCATGCGTTGAACAAAAGAATTTGCCAGAGAAACCTGAGCTAAACAATGGGGCACTGTGAGCCACTAAGTAGCATCAGACAGAAAGAGATGCTGCTTTATGGCGTTTTTTTTTTTTTTTTCCTCCTCCAAATACTCCATTGCTAAGACGGTTTATCTGATCAAACACTATTATTTCTCTGACATGAATCTGAAAACAGTGAAATTCTTAGCTGCATTCAGATAACCACCCTGGCCTTGGATCTAGCCTGACTTAGCGGTATTTTGTTTTCTAAGCTTGATGTAGGGAGTCAGCGAGCAGAAAGCTCCCTTGGCATATGACCTTGAGCTATAAAGTGCTCTGCTATGGGGCAGGCAGGCAGCCCAGGCTGGGAGCCCTCAGCTTTGGAGGACAGAAGACAGATATGGAATGTGTGCTGGCCAGACACTACTGGGCTCACAGCACGCCTGGAAAGGATAACTCTCGATTTTCTGTTCAGAAAGCAGAACTGGGGTTAGTAAAGAAAAAAGAGGGGCTTTAAGAGCCAGTTCCCACCTTTTATAAATGGTCTCATTGTGGACAGATGAAGGCTAGACGATTTCTGTATCTGAAAAAGAGGCGCCTGTTGGAGCAGAGGCCAGAAACCATGTCAGCCTGTTATGAAAACCATTTGGTGACTAACAAAAAGAAATTCAAATCAGTAACAAGTAACGGTATATGGATTTTTCTCAAGACCTTACTCTAGGACACAGCTTTCTGTTTTGGTGCTGGCAAACATCAAAATATCAAGCAAAGGTAAAGTGGGCTGGGGTGCCAGGCTTCTACAGTTCAAATCTTGGCTTTGCTTTTTTTTTTTTAATTTTCGTTTTTTTAAAAATTTTTTTAAAGATTTTATTTATTTATTTGACAGAGATCACAAGTAGGCAGAGAGGCAGGCAGAGAGAGAGGAGGAAGCAGGCTCCCTGCTGAGCAGAGAGCCCGATGCGGGGCTCGATCCCAGGACCCTGAGATCATGTCCTGAGCCAAAGGCAGAGGCTTTAACCCACTGAGCCACCCAGGCACCCCTGGCTTTGCCTTTTTATAGCAGTTTGATCTCAGGGCAAGTTGCTTACCCTCTCTTGTGCCTCTGTTCCCTCATCTGCAAAATGGGAGTAAAATAGCTCCTGCCTTACATGGGTTTGTGATGATTAACAAGATTTAATAAATGAGAAGAGCCTGGATGAGTGAATGACACATAAATAATACATGTGTTGATACACTAACATTAAATTAGGCAAAGATCACATGTGGCTATAATCCACACATGGCATGTATGTGTGGGAGAAAGTATGTATGTGTGGGAGAACGTTTCTTCTGATTATTTTGTATAAAAGCAACAAATACCTATAGCAATCCTTCAGCCACAAAAAAAGGAATATGATGAAATGCCAAGCCTTCCTCCTTTGTCTACTATCCAGTTCTACTCCCTGAAAACCACTATACCCTTAAATGCTTCTTCAACATTTTTGCAAAAAAACTTTTTTTTTTTACTCAGAAACCAAGAGATGCATATACAATCTGTCCTTCAGTTAATAACAGTGTTTGGAGTATTGGAAATTTGCTAAGAGACTTCAGGTGTTCTCATCACACACATAAAATGGTATGTGGGGAGATACATTAACTGGTTTGACTATAATAATTATTTTACTATATACATATATCAAGCTATCATGTTGCATACCTTAGATATATACAATTTTTGTTTAAAAAAATAAGGGGTAGGGAGTGCCTGGGTGGCTCAGTTGGTTAAGTGTCTGCCTTCAGCTTGGGTCATGATCTCAGGGTCCTAGGATCAAGCCTCCCATTGGGCTCCCTGCTCCGCTGAGAGGCTGCTTGTCCCCTCTCTCAAATAAATTAAATATTTAATAAAAAAATAAAAATAAAATAAGGGGGAATGTCGAAGTCAAGAAATAAACAGACATGCATAAAGCCATACATCTTAAAGTTCTCTCAATATCTGGAGATATAAATCTACCTTGCGTTTTTGTGGCTCTGTTGGTACTCCATTGTGTAGAAAGACCATGATTTATGTAACCAGTCCCAACTGATGTCATCTGTCTTGTTTCCAGTTTTCTAATTTTATAAACAAGCTGTAAAAAGCAATCTTGCACATCTATCTTACTATAATTCTGCACACATACATGTAGGTTAAATTACTGGAAATTTGCAACTTCCAGGCATGCCCTTCCTCAGGTCTGTAACTCTGCAGCATCTTTTCCTGTTCTAGAATCTTTCCTTGCCTTCCTGTCCATTGCTACGTTGATGAATTGCAAGGTCAAGGGTAAGGGCTTTTAAAATTTTGGTAGATGGCTCAGTCAACTAAGCCTCTGAGTCTTGATTTCAGCTCAGGTCCTGATCTCAGGGTCGTAGGATCGGGTCCCTGTGCTGGGCTCCCTGTTCAGGGCAGAGTTGGCTGGAGATTCTCTCTCTCCCTCTGCCCCTCCCCCACTGCCCATGCATGTGTGTGCTCTAAAATAAATAAAATCATTAAAAAAACCTTCTTGGTTACTCCTGGGGTGCCTAGCTTGTTCAGTCAGTGGAACGTGTGATTCTTGATTTCAGGGTTGTGAGTTGAAGCCCCATGTTGAGTTTATAGATTACTTAAAAATAAGAATCTTTGGGGCGCCTGGGTGGCTGAGTGGGTTAAAGCCTCTGCCTTCAGCTCAGGTCATGACCCCAGGGTCCTGGGATCGAGCCCCGCATTGGGCTCTCTGCTCAGCAAGGAGCCTGCTTCCCCCCTACCTGCCTCTCTGCCTACTTGTGATCTCTGTCAAATAAATAAAAATCTTTAAAAATAAATAAATAAATAAATAAATAAATAAATAAATATCTTTTAAAAAAAAAGGCCAGCTTTTAAAAAAAAAAACACATTAAATCTTAAAATTTTTTTGGTTACTCTTGCCAAAATTCTCCTCTAAAACAGCTTGCATTCATTCACCCTTCCACCAACATCGTGTGAAAGCAGCTGTTTCCTCCTCTACTTACTAGCTGACACAGTATAGTGATCAATTTCTTTTACTTTTGCCAAAGTTGAACATGAAAAACAGTATCTTACTAGTTTCAATTTGTGTTTAATTATGAGTGAGGGTGAGATTTTTTTTATATTTATGGGACATGTGTGTTCTTCAATTTGCTAGTTCATGTCCTTTACCCAATTTATTTTGAATTCAAAATAGGATCTCTGCTACTTTCCTGCTTAAAATTTTTATGGGTGACCCACTGTCTGTAGGATACAGTCTGGCAGTCCTGATATGACAAAAAGGGGCTATGACCTAGTCCCTTTTAAACCTCCCCTCATATGGTTGCTACCTTTGCCTCAACATTAATGGTCTATGCCCTGACTGTGGCGGCTGCTGCTTGTGGCTTCCAGCCCTCAGTCTTCTTCAATAAAGATTCGATGACTAATTGAAGAAATTTCAATTTTCATGTAATATTCACTGACAAGGGGCACATGGTGGCTCTGCCCATTGAGCATCTGCCTTCAGCTCAGGTCATGATTCCAGAGTCCTAGGATCAAGTCCCACATTAGGCTCCTTGCTCAGTGGGGAGCCTGCTTCTCCCTCTCCTCCCTGCTCATGTTCTCTCTTGCTATCTCTCTCTCAAATAAAAACCTTTAAAAAGATTTTACTAATTGAAGAAATTCCAATTTTCATATAATTCTCCTTAACTAAAGAGCTATCATGAAACATTCAACTATTTCCTCAAGTATTTAATTTTGTTCTTGTCAATCCTATGATCAGGGACCATCTGTAAATAATGTCTTTTGTGGTTTCTGCTGGTTTATACTGGTATGACATCCAGTTCTCTTCTAGCTGGCTCTTACTAAAGTTCTCCCTCCAGTACAGGTATTTTGACGGGGAAAACATTAGACTACACATGGGTTGCAACATTCACACTGGGAGTTTAAAATAAGCCACAACAGGAGAAATCTGTCCAAATAGGGGCCAATGGTCATGACTTCGCTGAGGCCAACCTAGACAGTCCAATGTTGGCATATCCTAGAAAGAGTCCCCCTCTTCCCTGCTTGATTTCTCGCTGACCGCATTTATAACTTAACCCCACATGTTTCTCTGTGCAATCCCAGGAGCATGAAGTCCTTACTCCCCGCATCACATCACAACCCTTCTGGAAAGCAAGGGCTAAACAAAGATATTCACCCCCGGTGTGCCTCTGAATCAGTCTCTAGCCTAAAGAAAAAAATGCGTAAGAAGGAAATGCTCTGTACACAGATGCTAGCGGCAGGTTATTTATAACTGCACGCACCCCCTGGAATGTGTTACAGGCAGGGGACTCGGCTGACTAGGAGCCAAGCATTCTACTACAACGTACCGCTGCGTTAAAAAATTAAGAGGGAGATAAACGCATGCATGTTTTGCTTTCATCTACGTAAAATGATTACGAAAGGATGCAAGGGAATAGGCATAAATGATCGTCATTTGTGAGGGTGTCAGGATGAAGGGTGAATTTCCTGTTTAGAGAGACTTCATGATATATGATTAGAATTTGTTTATTTTTATTAAGATTTTATTTATTTATCTGACAGAGAGCACAAGCACGGGGAGCCGCTGGCAGAGGAAGAGGGAGAAGCAGGCTCCCCGCTGAGCAGAGAGCCCAATGCGGGGCTCGATCCCAGGATCCTGAGGTCATGACCTGAGCTAAAGGCAGCTGCCTAACCTACTGAGCCACTCAGGTGCCCCCCCTAGGATTGGAATTTAACACCCAAGAGTCCACTAGCCTTTCCACTACAAACCAATGTGACTCTGGCTGTGTGGGAAGGCACGCGATCACCAGACTCTCGGTAAACATCTACCTGACCCAGACCTATCGAATGCTCTTTCGGTCAATCACGAGGCACGTGAGAATTACTCCTCATGGTAATGGCAGATCTTCTGGTAGTGAATCTTTCCAGTTGTCCATGCATGACATAGAGTTTTGTGCTATGGTGGATAAATGGTATAACTTTTTTTTTCTTCTCCACAGGGACAGAGTATTGTAAAATGAGGTTGTAGAATATTACAGTTCCCAGCTGCTTCATACAATCTTCACAGAAATGCGCCTGGAAATGTAATTAGCATGGTGCTCTAACCATTGCCTTAAACGACCCATTCCTGTGTGCTGAGAAGCGTTTAACAGCCCTTTCCAGGGGCTTCCCTGACAACGCTTTGCAGCGGTAGCAAGCAGCTTCCCACAATCTGAGCATCTCACGGCTCCCCAGAAGCTGGGGAAGTTCAAGCCCAGCGATGTGGAATGGGGCAGCTTTTCCGTGGACACAGAAATGTTGCTATGCCACAGAGGAGACATTTATCCTCTTCAGAAACTCACACTCGCTTGAGGACAAAAATAGACAAACATTACAACAGTCTTCTATGCCAAAATTGTATCTGAGTCTGACCATCAGAAGCCCTGCTCCCTGACTTCCCCACAAAGACCCCTCACAATGCCGCTTCATTAGAACTTACTGTGATTAGAGGGAAGGTCCCCCCAGGCATTTTGGGGTCAGCACCTCCCCCCCCCTCCTCCTCCTCTAGGTCAAACTGCCCCTCTGGGCAGGTGCATGGTACACAACACTTTCTTTCATCCGTGTGATTTCATTAATATCTCACACATTTCATATTCACACAATGCCCCTGATCCCACTCTCTCTTGGGCTAACAAAGAGGAGGCGTTTAAAACTGACCTTCAAAAAACCATTTGATTCATGTGTTGGCTCACAGTCTGTTTCTCCTATTAAGGTTACTTGATGATTTCTTTTGTCAAGTCCCAAATTTTAATTGCCTCACATCTTCCCTGTAACTTCTACAACTTAACAAGGAAATCAACCGAGCATAAGAACTCATTTTTTAAAGAGACAAGTTAACATACATTATGTAGGTATTTTCATTTGTTTCGGGAATGCCAACGTTAGTCGCTGAGATCATCCAGTCTTATTTCCAGAATTATTTTGTTTCTTATGGAGAATCACACTGGATTCAAGTGTGTTTAACAGCTGCCTAACCTAGATATACATACGTCTTAACCTTTTCACTCTTTAGGCTTTCAAGTCACGTGGAACAGTGACATTTCCAAGCAAAGCCCAGGAGACTTTGAAGTAAGACAGAGGCTTGCATTCGAGTCCTCTAGGGTTTTACCATTAAGCAGCCGAGTGATCCTCGGCTAGTTATTCACCCTTCCTAAGTCTCATTATCCTCATCTATGAAACAGATGTTAGCAGTGATGGACTCATAAGACTGGAGAGGCAGGGGCGCCTGGGTGGCTCAGCGGGTTAAAGCCTCTGCCTTCGGCTCAGGTCGTGATCTCAGGGTCCTGGGATGGAGCCCCGCATGGGGCTCTCTGCTCAGCGGGGAGCCTGCTTCCCCCCCCCCCCCGCCCCCCGCCTGCCTCTCTGCCAATTTGTGATCTGTCTGTCCAGTAAATAAATGAATCTTAAAAAAAAAATTAAAAAAAAAAAAAAAGACTGGAGTGGCAGTAAGAGCTACATTGTACCTGTTTCAGTATTTATCACTCAGTGCCCACCGATGGGCCATTCATGACCCGCAGCGATTACCATTGTTATTAGTCACGCCAGCATGTTAGGATGATGCTTACAGCGAAGCAAAGGGAGAAGGCCCAAGATTTTTTGGGAAACCCAGGTGACTCAGGTGAACTTCTGTATTAAAATGGTCGTGGAGAACAGAAAGGGCATGTCTATAATCAGAACTGGTTAAGGACCTAAAACGGAGGTGTGATTCTGAGGTGTTCCCAGAGTGAATGAGGATTCATTTCATAGCGTCAGGGTGCTTTGGGAAGAGAAGCCTGTGAGGGCGGAAAGGAGGCATTTGGTGTGCGCGTACATATTTGGGGGCTGGTGGGAAGGTCCTGCAGAGCACTGGCCTCGGGGTAGAGATCTTTACAGAACTGAATTTCTGAATTCAATGGAATTCTGTTTATGGTCCATGGAGTTCCGCCAGCAAACGTCTGGGAACTTAATGAACTCAGGAGACTTCGGAGCTTCAGAGAGGATTAAACAGGGGCTCTCAGAAGAAAAGGGAGGAAAGAATGACAGGAGGAGTAGAGTTAAGGAAGAGGAGGAAAGAAAGAAGACGGTGTTGCATAGGAGGGCCGTCCAAGGCCAGGGGGAACAACACACATGGGGTCTGCCGGCCTGCAGGCAGGTGACAAGCATGGGCCAGAACCTCAGAGAGTGAGAGACGTGTTGAAGACGATAGAATGAATTCCTAGTGGAAGGAAGTGAATTTCTTATCAATTTCTGATCAGCGGGAGGGAAGACAGACACAGAGACTGAGGGCTGGGAACCGAGACATTCAATTCGTCAAGGATGCTACGGGAACCAATCACCACGAGCTCATTTGGCTGAAATGGCAGGCACTTGAGTGTCTTTTTGTGTTCTTAGGAGTCTCGGTTCCAAATGATCCCTTCTGCTTTCTCTTGCGAGTTAACTGGCCTCACAGTCTGTGGCTTCTGGCCTGGTATGGCCTTATATGGAGTGGTACAGGGTGACCGTGCCCGCTCTTTGCCCAGCACAGGCCTGTTTCAGGCTTCCTGTCCTGTTCTAGGAAGGGATGGCCTCCCACAGTGTGGTCAGAAATGGCCAGGTTGGAAAATAAAGTATATGGTCATCTTGTTTAGCCCTTTCTCTATTTTTTGACCATTCCGACTGGCCACAGAGCTCTGATTTTCCAAAGGAGACTACACCCACATTGTTCCACCCCGCCCAAGATCACCTTTTTATAAATCACTCGCTTTTTTTTTTGCCGATGAGGTAGCCAAAGGAGAAACAGGATGGCGCATTTCCTCAGAAGCCATTGTGTTTGTTCACTTCTTTGTAAATTCATAGAGAGGAGGAAATACTCATTGGTACCTAGGAAAATGTGGGATAAGCTCCAGCTCTGTGCAATTATGCAGTGTGTCTGAAAGCAGGCTCCTACACCCAGGACCTAAATCTAAGAGAAGCTCATCAGAACTGTCACTTTATACATACATCATGCCCAAAGACTATGAAATAAGTCTTTCCTTAATCTATGATGGCTTTTTTTTTTAAAAGAGTTTATTTGACAGAGAGAGCACAAGCGGGGGAGAGGCAGGCAGGGGGAAAGGGAGAAGCAGGCTCTCCACTGAGCAAGGAGCCTGATGCGGGGCTCAATCCCAGAACCCTGGGATCATGACCAGAGCCAAAGGCAGTTGCTTAACCAACTGAGCCACCCAGCACCCCTCGATGCTTATTTTTTAATGCATTTCTATAAAAAAGAGTCACGATAAAGCTTATATATGATGTATTATGCATGAGGTACTGTTCTAAGAGCTTGCTAAAATTCTTTTTTTTTTTTTTTTAAGATTTTATTTGTCAGAGGGAGAGAGAGAGAGAGAGAGAGCAAGCATAGGGAGCAGCAGGCTCCCTGCTGAGCATGGAGCCCAATTCGGGGCTCGATCCCAGGACCCTGAGATCATGACCTGAGCCCAAGGCAGATGCTTAATCAACTGAGCCACCCAAGCATCCCTAAATTCTTCTTCAATCCTCACAACTTTATGAGGTGCCCGTTTCATTCCTATTTTAGGCAAAGGGACCGAGCACACACAGTACAAACAACTTGCCCAAGGTCACGTGGCAGGTGGGCTGCTCGGTCTGTGTCCCAACCACAGTCCCCTACCGCCTGCCACACCAAACTCCTGCCTGTCGTCGAAGTCGGTGGGCCAAGCACACTTCTCATGATCAACGCTATAAGGCTGATGTCCTTTCAGAACTGTGCTGCAAACGTCTAGCTGCAAATCCAGCAACCACTCCGGAGGCCTGTGTGATCACTGTCTGCTCGCCTAACTTACACACATAAGACGCCACACAGCACACAGAACACAGCATGTTCTGCTGAATAGACAAATGCAGTGGTTTCGAATGGTATATGTCCGGAGCCTGTATCAGTTTACTGTTTCTTGGCCATTCAACACATAGAAAGCATGTGCTGTGGACACGGCATTGAACTAGACAGTATGAGACACACACAGAGATGAGCAAGCTATTAGCCGCTGCCTTGAAGGGCGTTCGAGAAGGACTCACACTGTGACTTCCAGGGTCAGTGTTCATCAATGACCTTCTCTTCCTTCACAAGTTGGCTTTACAGGGATGTGTCAGCAAAGGAAACTGTTCTAGGACATCATTGTGAAGTGCAGACGAACTACAGGTGTGAAAACATCTGAATCACGAGGCTCCATACTAATGGACCAGAAACACAATACAAGTGACAGGACTACAGGTGACGTTCGAATTTCAGGTCTGCCATTTCTAACTAGAAATTATCTAGCCCCTCCAGACCTTGGGTTCTTCACCTGCCAAATTAAGTTAACAATAGCATGGAGGTCTGCTGTGCAGTGAGGGTTCCTAAGGCATGGAAAGGGTCAAGTGTATTTCGCATGCACAGAAGACATAAGAATGACTGTTATCATTGTTCTTGACATAGAATTGGTGAGGGACATTCAACCTGAAAAGCAGAGAACAAGCTGCACCTGTAGCCTTGTTACACCCTGAACAATGGTGTAGTCGGCTTCCACAGATGGTACCCAATGAACCATGCTCCTAGCACACACACCCTTGTTTAGTCTGTCCCCAAAACAAGTCTGGGCTGGTCCCGTGACTTCTTTTAACCAAGAGAAAACCATGAATGACATACTGAGCCAATTCTGGACTGAGTCTTAAAAGACCTGGCATCTTGTACCATTGCACTCTTAGAGGTACCGAGCTATCCTGCTGGAGAGGCCACATGGAATGGCACTGAGAATACATGGAAGAAAGGAGGGGTTCAGCTTGCCCTGCACCACACGGATCCTCCTGGTGACCCCAACCCCAGCTGTCTGCAGACATAGGAGATCCCGAGAGAGAATGGCTGAAGAACCACCCAGCTGAGCTCAGGCAATCATCAGGTCACAGAAGACCATCAAATTGTTGCCTTACACTACTACAACCTTGGGCAGTGTTTTGTTACAGAGCAAGACATAACCCCCAAAGACAGTGCTGCCCCAATAACCTGAAGTTGAACACACAATGTCACAGAACCAGACCTGTGTACAATTCCGACAAACTGAAAAACAATCATGAAAGATGGCAAGTCTCTTGAAGGTGGGGACCTTGTGTTCTGTGCTTCAGTAAATGCCCTCACTTCTCCGCTTTCAGATCTTGGGAAACAGAGGAGCTCATACAGTTGGCTGGTCTCTCTTTCAGTTCCCTATGAACTTACTAGGCGCCCACTATGTCAGGTGTTTGCTCAATCCCAGGAAACAAGGGGGAAAAGGCAGTGTCTCTGTTGTTAAGGATGTTATAGCCTTGGCACAGAAGAGTGATGGAGGAAGGTCACTCTGAGAGGAAACAATGACATATTCACCATCCCAGCTCCCTGGAGGTACTGATTTCCAGAGTCTTTAGGCTATACCAGACATTTTTTTTTTTTTAAACTGGGCGATTAAGTCTACTTTGCCTTCCAACCCTCAGGTGTTCCCTTCCAGGGTCATGATGGAGATGCAAATAAGAATATTCTTTGCATGTCCGTGCTTGGCTTCTTTCTTAAAAGAAATGGAAGGATCCAGTTATCCAAAGAGAATGTGTGATCTAGCCAGATGCTGAAGGCTAGACAGCTTGATTTGATGACTCCTTATTAAAATCAGATGCATGCTAAATAGTGCTCAATTATTTGCATGTTTGTTTTTCCTAGTCGCAAGAAATGTCATCACTGAAAAATGTGTGGAAATATATTCATTTGGCTTCACAGTCACTCTGCTGTTGTTTCTATTTCCCTTGGAATGCCAAAGCCACCTTAAGGCAAACTTTGCATCTTGACACAATCCAGTCAATCTTAAAAAACACCTCCCGTCAAGCTCATTCCCCATTTTGGGCACTACTATCTCTCTTTCTCCCTCCTTGCTGAGCCTCTTAAAAGAAGTCTACTTCTTCTTTTCTCCTTCATACCTCAACCATATGCTTCCTAATTCCCAGACAGAAAGCTTCCCCAAAACTGTTCTCCTAAGGACACGAACGATGAGTGGTCACTAAACACACAGGCTATGTCTCAAGTCCTTACCATCATGTCAGGACCCACTAGAGTGGACCCCTCTCCTTTCCTGAACTTTCTCCTGTTCTGCACAGGTGATAACACCCATCCCTTTCCTAGCTCTCTAGTATGTCTAATTGGTCTCCCCAAAGGCCCCACTGCCTGGGCACATAGCTTAGAGATCTGTGGTCCTCAAGTGCTGCTCCTGAAGCCATAGTTTGCTTCCCACTTCATATTTTCTCCTTGGAGTTTCCATCCCATGGCTTCAAATGAACCCACAGGCACTCATGACTTCCAGATCTGCATTTTCAGCCAGACCTCTCCTGATCCCAGTTCTCTACAACCAATATCCTTCAATCTGGGGCATCTCAGAAGCACAGAAAAGCCAGTATACCCCCAAATGAATCATTTCCTCCACCAACCCACTTGTCTTCAGTGTCCCTGATGGGGTGAGTGGTACCTCCACCCACCTACCTGTTCAGTGGTTCTTTACCTTTCTCTCACCCTCCACAACCAATCTGTATTCAAGTTATGCTCATTCTGTCTCCTAAAGATTTCTTAGTCTTCATGGCCTGATGTCACTATTTTAGTCTGTGCTATCATCATCTGTCCCTGCATTGTCGTCAACCACCCACTACCTTCCACCAACAGTTTCCTTGTGAATGAAATCAACAGGAATACTAAATATTCCATTGGATTCCATGATCACAAGAAGATGTCCCCGTAACGTATCCCAGTTTTCTCTCATCCTATAACCTAACCACGTGGTTAGATTATAAACTTGAAAATGAAGTTTGGTCACACTCCAAACTTTTCCTGTGCTAGAAGAATGATCTTCTTAAAGGAGTATCTTCTGACAGCTTCCATAGGATGCTGCACTGGGATAAAGTCCAGGCTCCCTAACAGACCTCGTAAGGCCATTCATCATGAGCAGATCCCTGCCTACCTTTTCTTCTTCAACTCTTACTACTCTGTTTCTTCCCCAACAATCCTCCCTCAGACCACAGCCTCCCTTTTAAGCTGTGGATTGGCAAGCTCTCCTTCTCTCTTCTCCAGACTCTTCTAGGCTCTGTTCTTCCCACCAGGAGAGAGGACTCCCTCATGTTCATTGCCTAACACCTTGGTTAAACATCCACTTCTCTAGGGAGTCTTTCCTGCTCACCTGTAAACTCAGCTGGGTTTGTCTAATTTGAGTTCTTGGAGCCCCTGGGTGTCTCCTCTAATATCACGGATACTTCACTGTAATTGCTGGCATTTTTATCTATCTTGCTCTCAAGACCATAACCCCTGGGAGGCAGGAGCCATGGATGTTCTCATTATAGTTTTGGGGATAATGGCGGTGCCTGGCACATGAATGAACATGACATTCCAAGCTGATGTCCTTACTGAACATTCCGTGGCTTACAGAAGTTTGAAAACCTAAGTTCTGCCCAAGGAGATAACATTACTTTGTTAGTTTGAAAAGGGGACTCCAAGGCAACACTAGAGTTAGGGCGCAAAGGCACACACCAGCCCTCTCAGGTGCACGCGTGCCTGTTCACGAGCACCAGTGTTTGCAATGAATCAATTTCACCGCTCTGCCTGAGTGGGAAAAACACAAACTTTGGCTCCAGAGCTGTGCCAGTGATGATCCACAGGGCCTTTACCCTGGGCAGAGCTGGTCTTGTGCTGGATAGAGAGGCAATGATTCCATTTATCAACAGTGATCTTCAATCCTTCAATCCAAAAGGATGACAATATGAGCTTCCCTGAAAACCTCAGGGTTTCTCTTACTCTCTCCAAGAAGTGCATACACCCACCCCTCATCACAGGACATGCTAGTAGCAAGGAACTGGCAATGTGGGGTTCACATGTCAGCCACCCACCCTGGGTATCAGCCACGGGTTCTTTCTGAAGGGCTCTGAAGCCCATCACACCACGTCCAAAGGCAGAATCCAATACAGACAGTTTTCCTTAACCAAGATGCAACAATTATTTGGAAAGCCACAATTCCAGAGACATGGGCTTCCCCGGAAGGCATTCCTAGAAAGGAGTGGTTGCTCAAGTCATTAGTGAGTCTGGGTACATCAATGCAGGAAATAAAGGAAGCAGAGTCTGGGCCTGAGGGAGAGGGGCAGCCAGCAACTAGATATAGTGGTTAGCTCACAGGGTTGGCTCTTGTCCCATGGGGAGATCTCCACTGGGAGATCTGGGGTGAGCAGAAGGGCAGCGGGGCTCCATGCGTGGAGCTTCATGCTCATGAGAGCATCTGTACGTGTTCTGCCTACACATGCCATGACACTGGTATCATGTTGTACAGACAACGCTGGGCAAAAGCACGCAGGCTATTCCTGGACCCTGTCATGAACACGAGGGGAGCCCCTCAGTGTATTCAGGCCTGGCCTTTCTTGATTGCTGGCCGTTAGGTGGGGCTGACACAGATCTGCCGACACTAACCAATGCCATGGTTCAGGAGTCCCCTGGCGTGTCCCAGGGGAACAGGTCATCAGTGAGTCCTATTTCAAAGCTGTCCCCTTATCCCACCAGGATATTAGCGGGGTGTGCTAACAGCTGGAGTGAATGTTCAAAAGGTGACCTGTGACTTTCTATGAATCACACGGGGAGTGGTACTTTAAAGACATGATGGACGGAAACCTCTCCATTTGGAAAAGGGAAAAAGAGAAGCTTTCCAAGAAAATGTTAATTCGGGAATGAGTTAAATGATAAAACCAAAGAGTTCCTTTTGTTTCTTGATGGAAGATAGCAAATGAAATTGGCGCACAGTTTGGCAAATAAGGCACGTGTGTCTCTCTGTTCGTGGATGGGATCGCTTACCACGTTTTTAGTAATTTCCTAACTTCTCTCTCTACCTCAGCCACCCACTGCCATGGTTGTAGTCTGTGTTTTGTCTCTGCTTTGAAAATCACTAATGTGACACGTGGCTGTGTTCCTAGGTACCCCCTGCCCCCCTAGCTTGCTTCTGGCTACCAGACCCGCCGATGGTTCTAAAAGTCTTGGACTCCTTTGGAACCTCAAGTCTATCGACTTTTCTAATTGTGCTCAATTCACTGGACCTTTCCTTTCTAAAATCCAATTTAAAGTCAGTATTGTAGTGGATTAAACTGTATCCCCACAAAGGGATAAGTTCAAGCCCTAAGAGCGTACCTGTGTGACCTTACTTGGAAATCAGGTGTTTGCAGATGTACTCAGTGAAAGATCTCTGAACGAGATGATCCTGGATATAGGGGCAGACCCTGCATCCAGTGAGCACTGTCCTTACGGGAGAAAGGAGAGGGAGACTGGCAACACAGAGAGACACAAGGGAAAAGCCATGTGCAGACAGAGGCCGAGATTGGAGCATTGTAGCCACAAGCCAAAGAATGCTAAGGATAGCCCAGCAGCCACCAGGAATCAGGAGAGACATCCGAAAACACACTTCCCTTCAGGGTCCAGGAGGAGCCAACCCTGCCAACACCTTGATTCTGGGCTTTGGGCCTTCAGAACCATGAGAGAATAAATTCCCATTGTTCTAAGCCACTAAATTTGTGGGGATTTGTTACACCAGCCCCAAGAAATGGATACAAATGCGCTAACCTTCTCTGCTCCCCTGCCCCCCTCCCCGACTTTTTAATCCACCTGGCCAAATCCCACCGCCAATAGGACCCAACTGTCTGCTTTATCCAGAGTTATACTGGGATGACCGAGGCCACTGGAGAAAGTCGCAGGTGCCCTGTGATGTCGTAATCATCAATCTGAAACTGGGTTCGCTCTGCAGGTCCCACTCCTGGCCTCCCCCCACCAAGTGATGAGCTGACATCGAAAAGCTCAGCTGTCAGATGGAGTCATACCCCATTCTCCCTCTCCCCGCAGCCAGGTCCTCCGCTGTCCGGCTCTTTCATTCCCTCTCTGATATGAGCCCTACTATCTGTGTCTTACCTCGCACCCACCCCTAGCTTCTCAGCACCTTACCCCCTCTCTTCTCTCATAGATCTTCCCACTCTCCCTCGCTACTGGATCCCTCACCCTGGCCCGTCACAACTTCTGTCGCTTCCATCGTACAATGACAATGACAAGTCAGAAGCCCCCTGTGATCAAAGCACACGCACACGTCCTTGGAGACGTGCCTACCTCCTCCAGCGTCCATCCCGTCCTGCATCTTTCCGCCACTTCCCACCCAGACTCCTCCAAAACCTTATTCCCATGTCCCCCCATTTCCTACTAATTCCTCACTCCACGCTAATCTGGCACCGATCCCCAAATAATCCACCATCAGCTTCTGCTAAGTCATCAGTGAGCTCCAAGGATCGTTTCTCTGTATTGCACTTGGCTTCTCCATACTGAATGTGGTTCGCCATACCCTTCCTGAAACATTTTCCCTTCCTTGCTCCTATCACACGACATTCTTCCCATGTTCCTCCTACCTCTCTGGCCACTGCTTTTCTTCCTCTTCTTTTTTTTTTTAAATGAAATATAATTAATAATACAGTGTTATATTATTTGTAGGTGTAGCATGTAAGGATTCAACAATTCTACACATTTCTCAGCGATCATCATGGTGAGTGTTCTCTTAATCCCCTTCACCTGTTTCACCCATCGCCCCCACTTTCCCCCTTGGTGACCACCTATTAAAAAAACCTGAGTAGACATCTTTCCAAAGAAGACGTACAGATGACGAACAGACACAGGAAGCTCAACATTAATCACCAGGGAAATGCAAGTCAAAACCACGAGACATCACTTTACACCTGCCAGAGTGGTTAAAATCAACCAACCAACGAACCAACCCAAGAAGTTAACACATATTAGTGAGGACGTGGGGGAAAAAAATACCCCTCATGCACTGCTGGTGGGAAGGAAAATGGATGCAGCCACCGTGGAAAACAGTATGGAACTTCCTCGAAAAATGAAAAATAGAACTTCCCTGTGATCCTGCAATTCCACTACTGGGTACTTACCCAAAGAAAACAAAAACACTAAGTTGAAAAGATATATGTACCTCTAAGTTTATTGCAGCAGTATCCACAAGAGCCAAATGTTGAGAACAGCCCAAGTGTCCACCCACAGGTGAATGGAAACAGAAAATGTGGTGTATATATACAATGGAATATTACTCAGCCACAAAAAGAAATGAGATCCTGCCATGTTGCAACAACATGGAAGGAGCCAGAGTGTATAACGCTAAATGAAATAAATCGTTCAGAAAAAGCCACTGCCTTTCGATCTCCTTTATGAGTTTATCCTCCTCTATCTAGTCACTAGTGATGATAGTCTTCCTTTGTCTCTAAGACAGTCTTTGGCCTTCTTTTCTTTCCATTCTTTCCATTCTATACTGGTTCCCTAGCCCAATTCCTACATGGTCATCACTCTAATGTGGGTAAACAAAGACCCAAGATTGACACACCCAGTCCAGACCCCTTTTTTGCACCCCATATATTCAACTCCCAGCTTTGGATACCACAAAATCAACTCCAATCCACACCTGAAATGGAAATTATTTCTCCCTCCCCCTCACACCCCCCCAACCCCATCCTTCCCTGACTTCTCTAAGCCTGCCACTCTTCCAAAATGCTTGTCTCAGGAAAGGCCATACCATATACTGTAAACCAGTCCTAGAGTGTCAAATATGACACTTATCTCTCTCCCTCTTAAACCCAACTGGACATTAAGTCCTGTCACTTACTCCTTATAACATCTCTCAAATCCATCCATTTCTACTAGCAAATATTAGTCCAAGTTACCGTAACCTGCATATGGCCTAACCAGTCTTCCTGGAATCACTCATACCCTTGTCTAATCTGCTGTGCAGAATGAAGGCCCAGTGAGGGTCCAGCCTTTGGTGACCTCTCCAGCCTCAGCTGATACCATATTCCTAGCTCTCCACTCTCTAGCTGCTAGCTTCCTTGCCTTCCCAGCCTGTTCATCCCTAGTTTTTTCCTACCACAGGGCCTTTGCACAAGCTGCTTTACTGCTAGGAGGGCTCATTTTCTAAATGCTTACTCCTCCGCCAGACTTCAGTTCAAACTTCTCTTCCTCGGAACTGTTACTCTGATCTCTCAGACTGCATCTAGTGTCCTCATTTTTCCAAGTACCTTTCTTTCACTGTCCTTGTCACGATTGTGATCCTGCCTGTATTCTTATTTTAATTGCCTGCCTCCCCACTACTCTGTGCACACCAAAAGGTCACCATCAAGGTCTGGTTTTGGGCACAGTTACACATCCTCAGAACGGGTCCAGTTTCAGCATGGGTAGGCTTTTTTTTTTTTTTTAATTTTTAAAAATATCGCGTTGCTCATGGCCTTAGGTATGCGGAAATGCTTAGAAGCACAAAGGGAATGTTGGCACGTTGCAGATCTCCAGGGCCAACCCCCTACCGCTTCTGATTTTCTGTCAAAGAGGAAATAAAAGCATAACTCAGTGGCATCTTCATGGTTTATTCCTGCCAGTTCTATTTTTCTATAAATACAGTCCTCATTTTCAAGGAATTTGGAGAAGAGGGCTGCAGGGGACTATTTTGGGGAGGCGCTGCCTGTTCTAATTTGGAGGGGATGTTATCATTTGTCTTTGTTCCCCAAGCAGCTGTGGGGGTGTGCTGCCGATGCCACGCAGGAAGCTGGGCGTGTCAGGCTGGCTGCTTCGCAGGCCCTGGCCCGGCCCCGGAGGGCAGGCCAGAGAGCTTGTAAAGATCATATCCTGGCAGACCCGTTATTTTACCTCTAGCCATCACTGTTGTTTCCCTACGGCTACGATGCGACGTGGGGCTGTTTTCTCCTCCAGGGTTATTGCCACCATCTGGAGCTCAGTCTTAGGGACTTACTGCTAAAGGCCTTGTCAGGACACTGGCTTTCGGCCTGGCATAGGAAGGATGTAGGAGCAGCCCGAGATACGGATAGGGAGAGAGTTGAAAAACGCATACAGTTGTTGATGCCAAAACTGAGGGACGCGTGGAGATTGTAAATTTCCCATGTAGTTTGCTTATTGTTATGCAATTTACAAAGCAGTATTTGTGGGTGTATCTCTGAAGACGTGTTATACCCAGACAGCCCTGACACGTAACTTGAGTTACAGGAAAACTGCAGGACTAGCTAATGATGGCACACGGTAGTGGAACTCACTGTGGAAATACAAACAGGCAAGCATGCGTTGTCCTTTCATGTGTTTAAAAAGAAGTTACAAATGCATACTATAAATGGATGCATGGACTCAGTCTTTGTATTTAAAACTGTGGACATTATTCTACATATGAAAGGGCATTATACACAGAGAGAAGACGGATATATGCACACCAGCTAAAACTGGCCAACCATGAACAACCCCATAATCAATCAATCCTCTTGTGTATGTAATATTTGCCTCTTATCAATGCATAGGAAAGTTTGGGCCTCAAAGTTTTACTTGAGTATATATACAATTTATCATGTCAAACACCCTTGCGTTGTCCATTTTTTTCTCCTTTGGGCTAAGAACTGGCACCATAAGTTTCCCTAAAAATAAGGAATAATATTCTGAATCCAGTTAAATATAAAGGATACTCTAGTACAAACCACTGACTTTTTAAAAAAAACTAGAATTGTTTCATTCAGTTCAAACATCCCTCCATCTATCTGGATATAAAGATATTCCATAGTATATCCTCAACCTTTTCTGCTTCAGGAGCTGAATGTCCCTTAAAAATATAAAAAAACAAACAACAACAACAACAACAACAACAAATCCCAAACCTGTGAGGGGCAGAGGGAGAGAATCTCAGACTCCCTGCTGAACTTGGAGACTGACGCGGGCTCAATCCCACCACCCTGAGATCATGACCTGAGCCGAAATCAAGGTTCAACAGACTGAGCCAGCCAGGCACCCTGAAACTTTGTTCTTTTTTCCAGGGTTCACAGAACACTCCCTTTTTCATTCTTCAAGTGTCTTACACCTCACTTTGTCTAAAGGACATATTTAACATTTCTCCGGAGACAATGATGTAGTTTCACTCCAGGGGGGGTATACAGAGCCGTCATCCGTCTAAGGTTTGGTTCCCATGTCAGTGTCTCCGCAGCTTCTAGAAACACATGGAAGGCCTGCAGGTTGCATTACACCTGGACAACGACCCCGAGGCTGCAGAATGCAGTCAGGCGCAGGGACTCAGTCCCCCGGACGACAATTTTGAGATTTCTTGAATTTGGAGGTTTTTTCCCCATCTCAAGAATTAGCAGGTTATAGCAACAGGACACTAGGGCTTGTAGCAAAGGAAGAGTCGGGAAACATCAGCTGGCAGCGTCCATGAGAACTATTTAAGATATCAAGACTTTCTGCAGCTTTCCCATGTTTGCTACTCACTTTCATTCCCCACAGCAATTAGCACTAAAATTCCCAGATCTTGGGGTGTCTGGGGGGCTCAGTCGGTTAAGTATCTGCCTTTGGCTCAGGTCATGATTCCAGGGTCCTGGGATTGAGCTCCACATGGGGCTCCCTGCTCGTCGGGGAGTCTCCTTGTCTCTCTCCCTCTGCCCCTCCCCACTCCTCTCTCTCTCAAATAAGCTGATCTTTTGAAAAGTAAAATAAAATTCTCAGATCTGTGGACTCAAGTTCAGGTACAACCAGCAGCCCCATCTCCTACTTCATGGTTAATTGGGGGTGAAGAAGGGGGGAGGGGACCAAGAAACAGAAGAGGTGATGATTCTCAGGGGGAGAGAGTGCAGCTTGAGTTTTTGAGGATAAAGAGGACGGAGCAGAGGAAAGCCCTGGCGTGTAGGCCTGGAATTTCCTGAGCATTTAATGAGCCAAATCAGAACAAAACAAACCAAAAGCATCTGCATCGCTATTCCATCATCTTCTCTCAAACCCCACAGAGGGAAATCAGACCTCTTTCCTTATACACTTCCCTCTGCACACTCCTACTCATTTAAAATAGATTCCACATAGCCTGCCACATAAACTCACAATTTTAAATCCTGTACTGTTTTTAGCTCTATTTTACAGATGGGAAAACTGAGGTACAGAGATTAAAAAAAAAACTGAGCAAGGTCATATAACTACCAAGCATCAGAGCTGGGACTTGAATCTACACAGTCGGACTCCACAATCTAAGCTCTTTACCCCTCAGCTAGGCTGACTTTCTTCCAATTCTTCTGATGCCCACGTAAGCCATGAGCTGTAGCATTGTCCCTGCCCTTACAGGGATGCTCAGATTTCATTCTCCTGCGTCTTCCTGCCATGTCCAACAATCATTCATGCAAGATTTTTCCTCCATAGAATAACCTCGTCTCCTCTGCCAAAGACCATATTTAACTTACTCTCTGCTGTGTGTTGGTCTTCACCAAGCAGTGGGGGGAAAAAAAAAGGCTGAATAATAAGAAATGGGTTGTCAGTGGTGGAATAAAAGCATTCAATCACAGAAAAGGTGGAATTCTAAGCTCAGATATTTATAGATTGAACACAAGTGGCGGATCAAAACACAACAACCAAAAGCCGGAGATACAAGGAAACACGCGGGATCTGAAAGCCATTTTCAAGTGCACCCAAGATTTATTTGATACAAGAGCAATCCTCAGGCTTGATTCCCCCCACTTCAATTCAGATCATCTACAATAATTAAATTCTAATTAACATACAGAGTTCAAGTCCACCAGCTCCCAAAGAGGAATGAGGGAAGCAATCACCTTACCTGCGGATGTGTGCTTGAACTTCTCACTTTTCTTCTTTCTCCACTTCCAAGGCTTGAAGATCCTTCCCAGGTTGGCGAACTTACTTCTCCTCCGGATGGGAGGGGTGTGTGTGCCTGGGACAAGGGAGTCGGAACGCATGGCCGCCAGCCTCTCCACTTCCTCAGCTGTTTTTCCCCCGAGAAAGAGGTGGAAAGAGAGAGGGAGGAAAAAAGTGTTAAAATGGGATCCTCGCAGATGGCCAACGTTTTCCATGGTTACAGATCACAGAAACCACATGATCGAAGTTCCATTTCTCTTTTTTGCCTTTTGGAATGGAAGTCACACCAATGTGTTCTACAGCCTGGAGACAGCCAAACCCTACGGACCCGGAGCACCCCACATGTACCGAGCCCTCGACTTAGACCTGAGGAGGAGGGCAAAAAGGAGGAACAGAACCCTCTTGACACATCAAGATTCCCCAGGGAGGCAGGAAGAGGGCATCAGTGGAGTCAAGTGACAGTCTGGGTAACTAGTAGTCCAGCAAGATCTCAGATAAGACTGGGCAGATGCAATCACTACCCCACCATCTGCTGAGAAAAGAGGAGGGAGAAAACATTTATCAACTGTCTGTTCCAAAGCCAATGCCTCCACCACCCACGACTTTCCTTCCTGCTTTGCCCAGCCCCAAAGCAGCACCCTAATCTGTCGAGGGAGTGTCCCCACCCGAGGCTGATTTTAGAATCGCTCACCCTTCATGAGACTTTACAACCCTAAGTTTTCTTGTTCCTGTCATTTTGCTATAATAATAGTATTATTCTTAGAAGTTGGAAGCTGAAAGGGACTTGAGGGCACATCTGGACTAATCTCAGTAACCCCATGTGTGAGGGCATGAAGACCTTCACACTCATCATGTCTGGTGGAGCCTTCCTTAGAGGTCACAATCGCCCTGACCTCTTTCATCACTTGAAAGCAAACAAACCCTTATCTCTTATGTGAGAATTTACATGTGAGAATTTATGTGAGAATTTACATATGTGAGAATTTACATATCCCAGTGAGGGACATATACTTGGATTTGAATTTTTAGGGCAGAGATAATTAGAAAAAGTAACCCCCTCAGCAAAATCAGGAAGGGGAGACAGATTCACTCTTCCAGAAAGTCCGGTTACATCACGAGCTGTGGTATTGACCCCAAACCACTCTGTTGGGCCTCTAACGCCATCTCCAGAGGAATCGCCCAGACTTTTGCAACATTAGGGCTTTCTCAGGAGCTCGATCTCACAGCCTGGTCATCTGCCCGTTGTCGCCTGAAGTGGTTTGAACTCAGATACTCACCGATTCAAGAAATAGAGATATGGCAACTCCCCCCATGTGCCAGGCACTGTGCTTGGTGACAGAGATGATGGGTTAGCAAAGGTTCCCAACAGCAGGATGAAGAGAAGATTTGGGAGATGTCTGGGAGTAGAGTCAACAGGCCCTAATTGGGTGACCTGAGGGAGAGGAGGGGGAATCACTCCCAGTGTCCAGGTCAGCGGAGTGACAGCCTTCACTGATAGAAACAGGGAACAGGGGGAAGGCACAGGTGTGGGGGTGAGGGCGGCGACAATCTGGACATATTGCATGGTGACAGTCCTCAAACCTTTGACTATGTGGTCCAATGCACAGCGGCTCCTCCCTTCAACCCCCGCAGTAAGTGACTACATGACACCCTAACAGACACTGTGATCGTTTCTGGGGCAGACCCCCAGAAGCCCCAGATGTGACGGGGCAGAGTCGTGGGGAGGAGACCCAGGGGTCTCCACTGCACACCAGGAGCAACCATACAGAATTCAAAGGAAGCCTACTGGAGAGGGAGACTAATTCTTCTCAACCCTGGAGGAGACCCACAGGAGGTGGCATTTTTGGCCAGACTTTGAAAGAGGAGGAAGTGTTCCCCCCACGTGGGGTAGACAGAGAAGTAGATTTCTGGAAAGAGAACAGACCCCAAAGAAACGGAGAAAGCTGAAAGAACACGGCACGTCCAGAAACCCATCAGATCGTGAGCATCACTTAAGCTATGTGAGATGGAGAGCCACGGTGAGGGACGGGGGCTGGAGGAGTCTGGAGGCCCAGCAGGCAAGCTTCGGGAAGTTTCCATTAGGCGTTTGGGTTTTCTTCTACAACCAGAGAGGAAAGGACGAGAATGTGAAGATAGGCATGGACATTATGAAAGGCAACAGATATGTACTGAGTGCTCACCATGTTCCAGATGCTTGAATTAGGTCAGCAAGCAGAACAGCTAAGAACACCAACTCATGGAGCTTTCTTTGGCTGGGAGGGCCAGCCAAAGATAATACACAGGACAACTAAGTCAACGGTGCACTGTGTTCGAAGAACCATGTTTGCGGGGGAAATTAAAGAGAAAGTAGAACACAGTGAAGGAGATCGAGAGTGTCCGTGTGGGGGACGGGCTTTGTGTTAATGAGCGTGATGGAGAAAACACAGATTTATTTCTAGGACTAGCACTGAAACAGCAATGGGAGCTTGAACTGGAAGACACAGGTGGCAGACAGTAACGAGAGGCCACTGCAATCCTCTTAAGGGGAAGTGACTAGAACGCAGGTAGGGCATGAAGGGACCTGACAGATGACAAGATCCAGCCAGGTGGCAGAATCACGGGCTCTCGGCAACTTTCCAGATCAACGTGAGGTTGAAGTTTTTGTGTTTCATGACTACAGAGAAAGTGAAGACCTCCCCCCTCCCCTTTTATTTTCAGCAGAGCTTGAACTCACCACCCCAAGATCGAGACCTGAGCTGAGTTCAAGAGTTGGACACTTAACCCACTGAGCCACTCAGATGCCCCCAAGACTTTCCATTTTTAAAAAAAGACTTTGATTAGGGGCACCAGGGTGGCTCAGTGGGTTAAAGCCTCTGCCTTCAGCTCAGGTCATGATCTCAGGGTCCTGGGATCGAGCCCCGCATCGGGCTCTCTGCTCAGCAGGGAGCCTGCTTCCCCCCACCCCCACCTCCTGCCTGCCTCTCTGCCTACTTGTGATCTCTGTCAAATACATAAATCTTAAAAAAAAAACAACAACAAACTTTGATTAGAAAAGGAAGCAGCACAGAGGATGGGAGGTAGTTCCACGACAAGGGCTTTGGAGCCAAAGAATGTAGTTTTTCTGAGAAGTATCTTTGGAAGTTGGGATTTCACATTTTAGAGCAACGGAGAGAACAAATGAAGGGAAATCTGCCCAGATGTGGGAGGAGAGGCTGGATGTGGACGGTAGGCCAGGCTGCCAGCGGAGGGGAAGGGAGGCTGCGCTTCCGGGGAGGAGAGGAGGTGGTGGGATCAAAACTGCATAGGCAGGCGTTAGTCACCGGGAGACTCTATTCCGAACTGAACTATGGTTAGTCACTGGGAGACTCTATTCTGAAAGTGTGGACAGAGGTCCCTGAGCCCAAGTGTCACACATCAGGTGGGGCCTCAGGGAGATTAATCCAGTGGGTGACTGGGGGCTGAGGGGAGGAAGGGACACAATGAGGAGACTCTGAGTGAGTATGGACTGCAGAGGGGCTGAGGAGAGAAGGGAAGAAAACCAGCTACAGTGAGGAAGGAGAAGCAGCCAAAGGCAACAACCGAACAGCCTCAACCACGCTGAATCTGGAAGTTATTCTCTTTAAATGAAAGTGCTTTAAACAATAAAAAGAATAAACAGAAATTGTGATCAAAATTCTCTTAAGTGGAGCCCCTGAGTGGCTCAGTGGCTAAGCCTCTGCCTTTGGCTCAGGGTCCTGGGATCGAGCCCCGCATAGGGCTCCTGGCTCAATGGGGGGCCTGCTTCTCCCTCTCCCTCACCTCATGCTCTTTCTCTCTCACGTGCATGCTCACTCTCTCTCAAATAAATAAAATCTTTTTTAAAAAATAAACCGATGGTATTTATTGCATGGTATTTATTAAAAAGATTTAATGGTATTTAAAAAATACTATTAAAAAAGATTTTTTAAAAAAAAATCTTTCAAAATCTTTTAAAAAATTAGTGAATAAATGGTATCCATTGCTTGGATTAGGGGCTTCTTCAAAGGTGCTCAGTAGCTGAGTCGCCATGCGGGGAGAGACAGATGTGAGAACTGTGGCAAAACCACGGGGGTTTTGAGTCCAGGAAGGAAGTCAGGACTGTCTAGTGACCCAATTTTCACAAGGTCGCTTTCTCTTTCAAACTCACCACCTTGTTCCCATTTCTCACCTTCGTTTATAACCTGAGTGTTGTTTATCCAGATTTAAGTCCCCAAACCTCCATTCCAAACCTCAGCCTCTGGCCTTCAAACCTGTATTTTATACTACTGCAGGATTACACTTCCAGAAGCCTGCTTCTTCCAATGGCTTTCCGTGGCTTCCCACAACTTACAGGAGAAGCTTCTCAGTTCCTGCCTGGGTCTCAAGGACTTCTGAGTGGCCGACCCAGAATTATCTGCTAGTACCTCTCTAAACAGCAGTCCCTACAGATCCCAACAGTCTTCATGGGGCCATCACACCACTGAAAGTCCACGCGCAAGTTCGTGCATATCACGGTATCTGAGTGGGGTTGGGAGAGTTTCCATGTTTCTTTCTTTTGTGTCTCGGGTCTAAGACACGAAAGGTAAAATTTTTAAAAGTATCCAGTTTGAGACTTCTCTAACTTTAGCCAACCTGAAACATTTTCTGTTAAAAGTTTGATAAAGGAAGACAGGTACCTGGGTGGCTCAGTTGGTTGAGCGACTGCCTTTGGCTCAGGTCATGATCCTGGACTTCCAGGATCGAGTCCCGCCTCGGGCTCCCAGCTCCTTGGGGAGTCTGCTTCTCCCTCTGACCTTCTCCTCTCTCATGCTCTCTCTCACTCATTCTCTCTCAGATAAATAAATAAAATCTTAAAAAATTTCTAGAAGTTTGATAAAGGAAGAAATTATATGCTGAATCCCTCACACACACACACACAAAAATCAGGACAGGAGTTACTCAGGATTGATACGGAGGTTTGCGCTCACAGCTGGCATCCAATAATAGTTTGTTAAAAAGTGAACGAATGAGGACACCGGGTTGGGTTCACTCAGATACCTCTTGAAAAGTATAAAATCAGTATCGCTAGTTGTCTTAAGAAAAATGCACCACCGGGACTAAAAAGCTGTTTCATGATCCAACTTTTTAAAAAAATGAATAAAAATTATTCCAAAATCACATTAAAATAATTATAAGAAATTAGGAGTGCCTTTTTAAAAAAACCTAGAGTGGCAAGAAGGTGACAGAGCATTATAAAGGCATAATTATAGCCCCAGAGTTAAATGGATCTTTAAATCTTTTTTTTTTTTTTAAGATTTTATTTATTTATTTGACAGAGAGAGATCACAAGTAGACGGAGAGGCAGGCAGAGAGAGAGAGAGAGAGAGGGAAGCAGGCTCCCCGCTGAGCAGAGAGCCCGATGCGGGACTCGATCCCAGGACCCTGAGATCATGACCTGAGCCGAAGGCAGCGGCTTAACCCACTGAGCCACCCAGGCGCCCTTAAATGGATCTTTAATAAGTACGTTATTTTTTTTTTTAAAGACTTTTATTTATTTATTTGACAGCGAGAGATCACAAGCAGGCAGAGAGGCAGGCAGAGAGACAGGAGGAAGCAGGCTCCCCGCTGAGCAGAGAGCCCGATGCGGGACTCGATCCCAGGACCCTGAGACCACGACCCGAGCCGAAGGCAGAGGCTTAACCCACTGAGCCACCCAGGCGCCCCATAAGTACGTTATTAAATTCAAGATGTTTAGCTCTTAAGTGCAGATTATTGAGCAGACTGGATTACTCTAATTGATTTATATTTTAATCATCCACATTGCGTTTTCCCCAATTCATTTGACAGAGGGGCCGGCTCCCAACCTGGCTGCTTTGCTACCGGATAATGAAGTTGGAAGGTTTACGAGCGAGGATTGGCACTCCAGAGTAAGGACGGGAAGAAGAGCAACAGAAAGTAAAACCAGGCTCAGCCTAAAGTGGTGTCCCCCCTCGCAGGAGCGTGGGGGAGAATGGGACGAAGACAAAGGGACGGGAAGGGCACCCAGGCCAGGGGCATTTGTAAGAAACGGACAATGAAAAGGCTGCTAGGCCCAAGCCTACGGCTCTCAAAGGCGGCTTCCTCGTGCCGCAGAGAGAGGAGACAGGTGTCTGGAGAAACTGCTCACTTAGACATGAATCAGCTCGAATGTCGGCTGCCAGGACAGAAGAGTGAACCAAAAGGCAGGAGGCCAGACAGCTGAGCTTCGGAGCTCTGCTGGCCAGGGGAGCTCTGGGGGGTGGGGGTGGGGGTGGGTCTTCCCAGCGCTTCCAACCAGGTAAATGCTGTTCAAGTGACTAGGCAGTCTAGAATTCACTTTGCTTGGGGGGCGGTGGGGGAGGTGGGGGAAAGGGTTGGGACGTGATTTTCCCGTCCCTTGAGAAAAGCAAGACGGAAGAGACTTCAGTGAGGCGAGATTCGAAAGACCAGAATCCAGACCCCTGTGTCTGTGTGTGCCCTGAAGCCCACCCCTTCTGGCAGACTGGGAGGCTTCTGGTGGGTTCTTAGAGCATGCCGTGGGAGTGTGGGCTGGGGCGGGGGAGGACCCAAGTCAGCACCCTTACCATTCTCTCTCTCATGGTGGCCTGGCCTTCAAGGCTTATCCAGAGGAAGAACCAACTTTGGTGTCCTAGAAAGGGTCCTACAATGTTCCCCTGAGAAGTTCAGGAGGGAGGGAGGATGGCACAATGCTTCTGCTATGTGGCGCCCAGTCATCAACAGAGCCAGAGGCCAAGGCATCCCCCCGCCCCCCCACCCCCATAAATCTCTCCAGGTACCAAGTGCTCCTCAGGCTTTTGGAGGACCTAAGACTCTCACCAACTAGATACCTGCCTCTCAACCCAAAGTTGAGACGAGACTAGTCCACCTAGGAATCTGAAATAGAAAGTTTCCGGAGCAGATCTGTTAACATTCACTTCTCCTTCCAGCCTCCTGAAGGGGTTATGTTTTCACCCCATCTCGCCATCCTGGGAGTGGTGGCTAAGTTCAGGATGGGGGTGAGGTCGGCTGGTTAGTTAGCGACGCAAGGGAACCCAGTGTGGCCTTTCTGCTGCTGGTGGCGTTACCTTCCCTCACAACAGCAGACTGACAGCACACAGGTACCTAGGCGCGCAAGAAATGCTCCACACCTGTGGCTTCCCTGCTTTGAGAGAGACACTTTGTTTTATAGAGATACCTCGGGGCAGGGAAATGAAGGATGAGCAGGCTTCTGCTGGAGAAAGAGGCCTGTATGTTCCCCCTTTTCATTCCCAAAGTTATACCACATGGTCTTAGGGAGACCAGAACTCTCTGGAGAGCTTTGGTCCCACCTAGGACTGATCTGTATTAACTGTGAAGTATATTTAAAACAAAGGACAGACATATTTTTATTCTAAAAATCAGGAGCTCCTGTCCTGTGCACAAGTTGAGGAGTGGGAAGAAGATGGAGAGGAGGGGGTAGAGGGGACAAGGGGTGGGCTGTCGAGGAGGGGGCCGTGGGGGCCCATGGAGGCTCTTTTGGCCCAGGATAGGTTACCTGGTTTGGAGAACGCCTATCAGTCTATAAGGAGGTGGCAGGTAAGACAGCACTGCCATACTGACCACTGGGCCACTAATGGGTTCAGTGCAAACGCAGACATGATGCCTGAAACCCCACTGGTATTAGTATCGCTGAGTACAAGGGTCTCAGGTATTCTCACCCATCCACTCGCTCTGCCCTTTCTTTGGCCTTCACTGCCCTTACCCAGTCTTCCAACCCTTTGAGCACCCCCTTCTTCCCTGTCCCTTACCATCAGTCAAAGAGGGATGGAACTGAGGTGTATGAACCAGATACAGGCCCAGCCTCGTGTTCATGGGGGTACAGCTGCCTTTAACAAAGGGTTCATCCATCTCAATCCAAAGTTGGCGTGCGTGTCGCAGGCCCGGGTGAGGAGGGGCAAAGAGCTGCCTTCTCTGCTCGGGAGCCACCAAGCACACCCCACGGGAAGCCACGTTTATAGCTTGGACACAACCCTCAGACACCATCATGACCTCTGAGTCTTGGCCATGGTGCCTCTGCAGGGACATGTAGACGTCCTAACTGAGAGCTGCTTCTCAGTCTTGTTGCTACAAAAAGAGGATTCTTCGCCAGGGAAGAACCAATAAAGGATGTACCAGTGTGATGCTCTCCTGAGGGTTGGGACGTGGCGGGAGAAGCATATATTTGGGCCCATCCTTCTCAGCCTATCTGCTCAGGCACTTGGCCAACTCTCTCCTTTTCTTCTGGCTCCGGAGATTTCTGCCTGGGAGGAGGGAGGTCCCCCCACTGCCGGGAGTGGAGCCCAAAGGATGCACTCACAGGCTTGCCATTGCCTTGAACACTGAACAGACTGAGACCATCCTTTACAAGCACCTTGGCTAAAGGACACAAGGACACCGTGCCGGTATGGGGAGGGCTGGGAGAGAGGGAATGCATGGATCCCATGGGACCAAAGATGGCCCAAGTCTTTCTGCTGGTCTTCTCTTAAAGCAGTAAGTGAAATCCTAGAGGAATACGAGCATGGCCCTAAATCCAGGGCCCTAAGATGCACTGACTTGTAAGGAGAGCAAAGGGAGCAGCTGAACTGGCTCAGGAAGTACAGGCCATCATAGCAGAAAGAGGCTCGGCGGCCAGACTAACGTGGTGTACGGAACTCAGCACACCAGTAAGAGGGTGGCCGGTTTCCCGACACCAGGAAGGGAGATCCCACACAAGATGGTGCTTCCTTCATCATTGACAAGGATGATGAGGACAGCGATGACACACCCACCCCTTTTTACTCACTGAGTCTGTGCCAGGCACCGACCAAGCCACTGGTAGTAGTGTCTTCTGCAACCCCACAGTAATCTCACAAGGCAGTGCAATTATCATCATCCCTGTCTTACCCTCGGGGAAATGGAGGAGGAACTAACGGCCGCAAAGACAGGATGCTTAGAAGAAACACCTGCTATTAATTAAGCCTTGTCTGTTTTCAGGAACACCTGCCCACTCTAGGAAAGCTCGGCTCTTCAAGCCTCTGTTGTCCTGCTGGAGTTACAGGAGGGCTCCTGGGAGGAGCGTGGACATGAGGCTCTTTTTGAAAAGGTCACTTACGAAACAGATGCCAATAGAAACGGATCCTACTCCAGCAAGAGAAGACACCAGTTGTCTAACACCTAGCCTGAGAGGTCATAAAATACACCCATCCCCGTGTTCAGGAGGATACCCATCCCAGATCAGTAGGACCTGTAGAACCATAAGGACCTTGTCTACTCTTCACCCACGCCATGGGCTGCGATTAGGAACTCAACAGGAACCAGAGTCTGGCCTGGGATAGGGTCAGATCTGCTTCACTCAACAAAAGCTGTATGTTGTATACAGTGGAAAGAATGTTAGCTTTAAAACCAGGAGGATGCGGGTCCAGATCCTGAACCCACCACTTAACAGGCTATGGGTGGGTATGAGTTCTTTTTTGGCCTCCCAGCAGGTGGCAAAAGGGTCCTGCTTTTCCTCTGGAGTCGTCTTTCTCCACTTCCAGTCCAGGTGGTTCAGGAAAGGATGACCTCACTCCTGACACGGGGGGGGGGGGGGGGGGGGCACGTGACCAAGCGTGGGCCAATCAGAATGCTGCACTCTCCGCGGCCCCACCCCCACCCCTAGCCATTCAGTCAGTCAGGGAAGAGCAACTGACCAGGCACTGAGCCTCATTCTGGGCTCGGCTGGGTCTATTAATAGACACGCTGTTTCAACTGGGATTGCCCATTAGACAGGCTCTCTCTAAGCCTGGTCAAAGCAGGGGCCATAAACTTAAAAACCTTCATTCAGACTTGGTTAATATGAAAAGAATCTCTAAGACACAATGGTAATTTCCGCTGCTTTGAGAGGGAACAATCCTATTATGTCAAATACTTCCTATTTTCTAAGCACTGTGCGGAGAAGATATTTGCGTTCCATGACCACAGGCAGTCTATGAACAAAGAGCACTGCTAACAGACCAGACAGGTGGGGGCAATGTCTTTTTAAAATTTAAATTTATGTATGTCTGTGTTGTTTTATTTATTGAGATAATAGATGTTATAAACCAAGTTCTTCCTGAGACATTCAATACAAAATTCCTGTTTCATCTATTGGGAATCTAACCTTCACCCACCAAAGCCCGCAATGACTACAAAAACTTACAGAACGTTCTATTGTTTTTTTTAATCAATAGAATATATTTGTGTTGGGAATGGAATTTATTTAAACTGTAAATGAACTCCCAAGTCTTGTGTTAATCCAAAGCAACAATCTTTAAGTAATGTAGGTTCGTTGTTCATTTTTTAAAAATATTTATTTATTTGAGGGAGAGAGAGAGAGAGCACCCATGGGGGAGGGAGCTGAGGGAGGAGGAGAAGCAGGGTCCTGCTGAGCAGCTAGCTCCATGCAGGACTCAGTTCCAGAACATGAGATCATGACCTGAGCCAAAGGCAGACGCTTAACTGACTGAGCTACCCAGGCGCCCTGATTCTTTATCTTAAAACATCAGACTCTAGGGTCTGATAATCTAGAAATAAATAAGTAGTGCCTCCCACAGATTCAAAATCAAACCTCAACAAAACCTGGCTTCTCCTGCAGGGGTCAGCAAACCCTTTCCGTAAAGGCAAATCCTAAATACTTTAGGCTTTATGGGCTGAACAACTCTGTTGCAAATACTCAACTTCCTGGGGCATGAACACAGCCACAAATGTACACAAATGGGCATGGCTATGTTCAATACTGTTTTATTTACAAAAGCAGGTGGCCAGCCGTTTGAACTAGTTTGCCAACCCTTGTTCTACAGCATGAAGCTGCTGGGAATATTCTTGCCCCCTTGAAGGGAGAGCCTGTCTGAGAATTGAAACAACAGAGAAGAAGAAAAGAACTGAAGGATGGATGGCTCAGGTGAAACTGAGACTTCATGGCATCATTCGGGCTCCTGGATCCAGCCCTTCCTGAAAGCATTCTAACAGTGGACATTATCTTCAAAAAACCAATACATTCGCTTTTTAACTTAAGCCTAAGTGGGTTGGGTCCTCTCTTACCTCTAACCAAAGAGCTCTAACAAATTCACTGTGTGACCTTTGGGAAGTCCTGTCTGCTTGCTTTCCCACAACCAAGGAATAATACTGACTTGTAAGAATGAACAGGTGTTCATAAACACACCCTTTGGGGGCATAGACTGGAGACTCAATAAAAGTTATCTAAAAATAAAAAGTTTCCTCTAGTTTCAGGCAGACCACCTGGCCAGAATGGTGTGAAGTTCCTTACCACTTTACCACTAAGGAATTATGTGAAGTTTGCAGGCTTTGAACTCTATGCCAAGACCCTCCAGGCTGTGCATCTCAAACTTCAGTGCAGATAAGAATCAACGCAAGTATCTGCTAAAACTTTTGATCTCTGGTCACCGATCTGAACCAGTAACACGAATGCCCTAAAAAGCAGCCCAGGTAATTTCGGTGTGAGCAGTCTAAGAATTACACTGCAGAAAACATACTATGGCATTCCTACCAAAGCCTAGAATCTAATACCCTTCTTCCCAATTAAATCCACAGCCTTCAGGTGGGTAAGGAGGAAGATCACTTCAGTGAGGTTAGTCCCAAAATCCTCAAAGAATCTGAAGTCTTTTAAACATGTCTAATGTTCATATAGTGCTTTATTCTTAATAGATGCTTTTTAAAAAATTAAGTAATCTCTATACTCAACCTAGGGCTCAAACTCACAACCCAGAGATAAAGAGTCACACACACCACCAACTGAGCCTGCCAGGAGCCCCTCTTTCCAAATGCTTTTCCATTTATTACCTCATTAGGTCTTCGTAACACTTTCATTATGTAGGAAGGGTATCAAATTTCCCAATGTTGCTCTGTAATTACGGCTAACATACCATATTCTCAAAGAATCACATTTTAGCCTTTTTAAGGCTCTGAGAAGGTCTGCAATAAACCTTATAAACTTTGGGGCGCCTGGGTGGCTCAGTGGGTTAAGCCTCTGCCTTCAGCTCAGGTCATGATCCCAGGGTCCTGGGATCGAGCCCGGCATCAGGCTCTCTGCTTGGCAGGGAGCCTGCTTTCCCCTTCTCTCTCTGCCTGCCTCTCTGCCTACTTGTGATCTCTGTTAAATAAATAAATAAAATCTTAAAAAAAAACCCACAAAGAAACCTTATAAACTTTAACGCTTTGGTTCCCAAACTTAATTAAACCACAAATATGGCTGCTTGGTGTTCCCGAGTGGGACACAGAGTTCTCAAAACAGACCAGCATTCCATGGGGCATCATTTCCAAAATGCCAACGCAGTGTCTTTTTTTGACCCCTTCTACAGGTGCAGGAAATTAGATGCAGAGGCCTCAGGGGACTTGCCCAGAATCCACGAACTCAGACAGGCAGTTAAAGGGGCTCAGAGCTCCTCAGTCTAAAGAGGGGTCAGTCATTTCTCACACCCCAAACCTCATGGATGGCTTGAGGATGTACAAGACCAGCAGGGTGTACATTTTTTAATTCAACTCTTTTCAAAGAGTCTCTTCTCCCAGGATACTGTCAAGGTTAACAAACTCCTCAGCCTTCCCTCCCCTACCCCCAACACGAGCTCATTCCAAGATCTCATAATAACGGCCCCTGGGTTACCTATTGAACAAGAAATGACAGAGCACCTTGTGAAGACCTCAGAGCCCATGGAGGCATCATTGCCTGAGTCTACCTCCTTTTAAGCTCAGATTTCTCATTTTCTTTCTCAGATGACATAACAGTTTCCTCGTTTATCTCCCATTAGTTCACAGACCAGTTTTTCAGCGCCGTTTGTCATTTGCATAGTGACTGTGTGAAATCTAAACTATGCTCCTGGAGAAAATATTTTCGCAGGAATGCGGGTCCTTGCTAAAACAGCCTCGCTCTCTTTCCCCTGTGTGTATAATTTCTGTGTGTTTTTGCCATCCATCGCTCCAACTTGGGTCTGCCTGAACCATTATTCAGAAAAAAAAGAAACCACTGATGTATTTTTTGAGGTCTTCGTGAGGAACTCATAATTTTCCTTGTTTCAGAACACGGAAATTGAGCTCCATTAGTCTTTTTTCAGAGGTAAATGTCCTATTCTTTTTGTCCTGTCAATATTTCCTTTGGGGTCCTTTCATTATTCTTCTGTATGAAAGATGTTCAATTTCTTTTTTTTAAATAATTTAAAAATTTATTTAATAGAGAGAGAGAGATCACAAGTAGGCAGAGAGGCAGGTAGAGGGAGGGGGGAAGCAGGCTCCCACCAAGCAGAGAGCCCAACGCGGGGCTCGATCCCAGCACCCTGAGACCATGACCTGAGCTGAAGACAGAGGCTTTAACCTTGAGTCACCCAGGTGCCCCAAGAAAGATGTTCAATTTCTAAAGAGGTCTCAGCAAGGGAAGTCATCAATTAATTTTTCCCCTTAAGAAGTTCTGAATTCACATCGAATTAGGAGCGTATTTTAAAATTCTTATTTTTTTTAATGATGAAATACTGACCTCAGAGCCTAGAATTTGAACTGTGAACACTGAGGTCTAAGTGCCAATCATCGATTAGCTCTGTGGGTACAGACACGTTCATTTATTGATCTCAGAATGGCATTTCCTTAACAGCAAAGGAAGAATCATATCTACTTCTCTGATTGTAGAATCCTTATATGAACACATGAAAACTCTAGGCTAATAACTGCACTTAGTGTGTTCTCATTAAACATCTCCTGACTTCAAATCTAGGGCGTTGATAGGTTCTGTGGTTATGCTCTGTCTGAATGTACTCTTGGTTCATCTCGTCTGACAGTGTGCGAGGGAGGCCGGCTGCTGGGTCTTCACTGGAGGGCTCCAGAAAGCACAGCTAATGGCCATCAAATGCTCCAGAGTAGCAATGAAACTAACTGAACAGCCCTGGTTCCAACTGGGAAACGTCCCCACGTTGCAGAAGTTAAACGGTGAGTTAGAACGTTTTACTTACAATTCGGTCTTTTAATTGATAAAGCATCTTTCCAGTTTTTCTTTGAGGGGACATAATTAAACTTGTCACAACTAAATTAGCCCTGATTGTGCTAGTCCCCGTCCCCTTTCCAAAGTTTCCAGGTGTTAGATGAGAAGGCCTCAGGTCAAGGATGGGAAAAACAGAGATGTCCCAAGAAATGGGCCAAGTTCGAGCCTCTGACCTCCTCTCTGTCCCCATGGACACTTTTGGGAGATTCACTCACAGCCCATGAGCCCATGAGGTTATGGTGCTTTAACCCTGCAAATATTTGTTACACATTCATTGTACCACTTGAGTGATGGGACAGGGGAGTTAAGGAAGGAGAAGATGAAGCTCCTACCCTTTGAAATCCTAAAATGGAAAGTACCAAGCCAAAGCAAATACCATTCCACTCCGAGAGCAATGGGAAACAGATATGGACATACAAAGCACCTCAGGTAATTTCTGTTACCTGAGAGATAACAGAAATACTTTGCTCGGTGTGACAGAACAATCTTTAAACGTCGTTATTAAAGGCAAAAGCATCATCTTTCTGGAGTCAAACTCAAAACTTAAAAAGAATATTAACATTCCCAGATAAAGTAAATCTAGGGCAGTCAGGAATTCACAGGGAAATGGATTTCTTTTGCTTGAGAATCTCTAGGCATAGTCACGGGCTACATTTTGCATCGAGGGCAACTAGTTTCCTAACCACAGAGCCATTCCCCTCAGTGCAGTCCTGGAATCCTCATCATGTTACCAGGAAGTCAGAAGGGGAAGGACCAGGTGGGTTAATGAGACAACTGCTGTCCCTGTAGGTAATTCTCCTGCCTTCCTCAGACAGTGCCTGAGTTTGGCAAAACTGATGAGACATTTTACTGCAGAGCTAATCAAATACCCATCTTGGTTGTTCTGAAATTGCCTTGTCATTGAAAGGCAAAAATCAAAGAAAAATATCCTGTCTTTCCAATTCACATTTCTTGCCTTTTTGCAGCTATGCATTAGTGGAAAATCTTAACTTTTTCTGATTTTCTCATTCAAAATAAAAACGCCTGCTGTGTGCAAGAGGAGTCAATGGCCATTCTCAGGCAACTATCTGAAAAGTGTTTTATCGCTTATCAAGCACTTGCCCATTGTATTATTTGATCCCTACAACAAACCAACAGAAGAGGTAAAGCCAATATGTTAATCCTTATTTTACAAAAGAGCAAATTGACAGTGGCAGGGATGGCTGGTTGCCTGCCAATATCCATTCTTTCCTTCTCTTTAGTGAAAGCTTCTTGATTTTCTGCCCAGCTGAATGACTGTTTCGTAGCCTCCTCTGACGGTAGGTGTGGAAATATTACCAACCTTTGACCACTGAGCTATAAGCTTAAGTGTTGGGACTTCTGCCAAGTTTGCTAAAGTGAAGGGATGCGCCATTTCTTTGATCTGCTTTTCCCTTCACCCAGTTTTCTAGACCAAAGCTGTGATGGCAGGAACTTGGCAGCCACTCTGAGGACAAGGGTCACCTCCTAGTAATGAAGGAGCAGTAAGCTAGGTGGCACCTAGGTCCTTAAGACTTTCGTGGAGCCATTACAAGTGATAGGTTTGACCTGTCTGCCTCTGCATTTTTCCATGAGAGAGAAATAAACTCCTATCTTAAGTTATTATGATTTTGTTTCATGCAGTTGAACCTAATCCTAATGCAAAGGAGTGACTTGCAGAAGTTTATAGAAACTATAGTTTGTAAGTGGCAGAACTTCAAGTGCTGATGTAACAGGTCCATGTTCACACACTCTCTGGCAGAAGTTAGGAACCTTTTATAACCCATTTGTTAGCTTATAAAGGAGTCAGATATTTTTGTTTTTTAACAATTTAACATTTGTTGTGCGTTTGGTTTTTTTTTTTTTTAAGGCAACCTATAGGAAGACCTTCTCCTTTTCCTTCTTCCCATTCTCCTCTATAGTTTTTGTGTGTCTATCAGACTTTGATTTAATCATGGAAATTCCCATAGCTCAACTCTCCCTAGACAACTTCATTCACTCCTGTGGCTTGAACATGGATAAGCTGAATATTTCTAAATGTAAGCTTCTGGCCTAGAAGGTTCTTCTAACTGATTTAAAACAACTTACAAGCTGTATTAACTCTGGCCCAATTACTTAACTTCTTTGGGTCTCAGTTACCACATTTGTAAAATGGGGTTAACAACAGCATCCGCCTCATTGGGTTACTGCGAAAATGTGATGGTTCCATACAAAGAGAAGATTTTGGATGGTGTCTGAACCATTCTACTATTAATGCTACTCTAATTTCTAAATAATACTTTATGGGAACTTCAAATTCACTTTATTGAAAGTGAATGATTTTGCCCTTACTCTGATCACTTTTTTTTTTTTTTTTTTTAAGATTTGAGAGAGAGCGCATGCTTGAGCATGAGCAGGGAGGACGGGGGAGATAAGCAGGCTCTCCACTGAGCAGGGAGCCCAACATGGGGCTCAATCCCAGGACCCTGAGATCATGACCTGAGCCGAAGTCAGAGGCTCAACTGACTAAACCACCCAGGTGCCCCAATCTGATCATTTCTTTAGGAATGGCAAGGTCAGTTTTCGAAACGCTCAGCAGAAACCCACAAGTCGTTTTTGATACTGTCTCTTCCATCACCTCCTCCAGATCCAATTCATCACCAAGAGTGGCCAAAACTAATTCTTCAATATTTCCCAACTCTCTATACTTCTCTACTCAGGGTAGACCAGTTTTCTGCATCACCCACTTCCATTCTTTTTTTTAAAGATACATAGATTGATAGATTGATTTCTTATTTATGACAGAGAGAGAGAGAGAGCCAGCGAGTGCAGGTGCACAAGCATATGCACACGGAAGGGAGCCAGAGGGAAAGAATCTTCTAACAGACTCTCCACTGAACATGGAGCCCAATGCGGGTTCAATCTCATGGTTCTGAGATCACGACCTAGGCCAAAACCAAGAGTTGGCCATTCAACCAGCTGAGCCACCCAGGTGCCTCTCCAACTTCCATTCTTACTCCTACTACTCATCTCCAAGTCCTTCACACAACCACTCACAAACATGTCATTGCTCTGCTCTAAAGCCACCGGTGAATCATCCTGCTTTCAGGCTAAGGACCTGGGGATGTCACATCAACTCAGAGGTCCATGACCTGCCCCACTCACTGGCTCCAGCCCTGCTCATCTTCCTGTTCTTTAAACACAACAAGAAACACATCATTTCTGCCTCAGGCCTTTGCATCTGCCATTCCCTCTGCTGGGACGATTATTTGCGTCACTTCATGATGCCAGCTTCCTCTTTAACAGAGAATGTCAAGCCCCTTTCTGTGCATCCTCCTTCCTAAGACAACCCAGATTGTGCTCAGTTATTTCCATTTTCTCTATAGGACCACGAGCTACCCAGAATCTGACCCTACTCTCACCACCAGTGGGCAGATCTCTGGTCAGTAATTAAGAGTGGGTAGGTGTCCAGATCTGACCAGTGATATCTGTAAGGGAGGCCTGTAGGTGGCAGGGCTTCCAAGAACGGTCTCTTTGCTCTTAGAAACAGCCAACAAGAGACAGTCCTGTTTCTGCCCCGGTCACTGTGTCTGAGGTTGGAGTCCAGAAGCAAAGGAAGACAACGCACAGAATCATGGTGCCATGGAATCAGGCCTAGAACCAGCCCTGCTCACAAGTTCATGTTTAGGTGCTGAATGAGCTTATTGTTTAAGGTCAAAATGCACACGGTCCTCTCTCATGGCAGGCAAAGCATCCTCATTGACAAGTCCTAGATTGATAAAGGTTAGGACCATTCATGACACACAGGAAATGATCATGAAATATTTTCGAATGAATAAATGAATGCAGGTTTCTTAAGCTCTGACTTGGGTAGGTACAATATTTCCAATCTCCCAGAATGTGCAAGGTTTGGACGATCAAGTACAGGTAAGATTCATCCTTTATTTATGTACTTCTAGGGAGAAGCCTTGCTGGAGGTGAGACTATGGGACAGGAGATGGTATCTACCTCCAAGCCACAGGTAATAACAGATGCAGGGAGAATTTTCTCACATGCAAAGGAAAGATAGAGGCTGTCATATTTCTTGAAAGAGGTGTCCTAATTATAAGGGTTATGCCCAATCTGATGATTGAGCCATTTTTGCTGTGACATAATTGTTCACAGAAGCCTGCCCCCATGCCATAGACCCCCATGCCATAGCCAGTGACTTGCTATCAAGTTTGAAAGGTCAAATTCAACATCACAAATTCAACTTCATTTGTATTTTAATAGCACAAAAAGTAACTCAACTATCCAACCTTGAGGGATTAACTAAACTAAGGGACAACAATCGAATGTAGACTGTGTCATTATAAATGATGTTGGACAGCTCTACTTAAGGACATGAAAACTGTCGTGGTTGCCTGTTAAGTAGACAGTAGGCGGCCACACATTATGTATAGAACAGTTAGACTGTTGTAAAAGAAGTTTGCTTACATATCAACGTACCCATCTATACACAGGCACAGGATCTGGAAGAAGAAACTCAGCTACAAATAGAGGTCCTCCTTGTACCATAAAGTTAGATGATCTTCTAATTTTATTTTCTGATATGGGGTGAAGGGATAGGGTTGAATTCAATCCCATCTCTGCCATCTCTAAGCCATATGCAAAGCCTCAGTGTCTACCTTTGCACAATAAGGAAAATAAAACTTACCACTCAAACAGTTATGAAGAATGAATGAAGAATATTATTGAAGAATGAATGTATGTGAAAGCATTTAGCACAGTATGTAGCAGAGTAGCTATTACGATTTTATGAAAAGCATGTTGCCATCATTGTAATGTGAATATTGCACTTGTGTTTAAATCTAACAGATCTACAAATGGTACTTAGTGTAGCTGTGGTTGAATGTACAGGGCTTAAAGGAATTACTGATAACTTCGAATGTTACCTCTCCTACCAGAGGCTATCCCTGGGGTCCATGTGCGGTACCATATAAGAGCTCAGTTTTGGAATGGACAGACATGAGCCTCATGACCTAAGGCAAATTTCTTCACTTTAAAACGGGAATAATAAAAAAATAAACAAATAAATAACTTAAAATGAGAATAATATGTTCTTTATACAGTTGTTGTATTATGTAAGATAATGCACTTAAATGCTTAATATAGCTCCTGGCCATAGTTAAGAACTAAATATTATTATTATAAATCCATACATTTTTAAAAAAGATTTATTCATTTGAATGTGAATGAATGAGCACAAACAGGGGGAGGGACAGAGAAACAAGCAGACTTTCTGCTGAGCAGGGAGCCCGACACAGGGCCCAGTCCCAGCACCCTGAGACCATGATCTGAACCAAAGTCAGAGACTAACCAACTGAGCCACCCAGGCACCCCTATAAATTCATAAAATCTTTTAAAAACATCACCTTGATATTCCACTAGTTATAATTTTTAGCTAGCAATTTTCTTGCATTTTAAAGTGGAATTTTAAGAATTATTTAAACAGAAACAACAATGCACTAAAATGGTTTGCTGGGTTAAAAAACAAAACAACAAAAACACTTACAACTTTTCTGGAATATTTGTATTCTGAAAGGAGATAAACTCCCATCTAAAAAGTGGAGGGGGAAATCAGGGGGCTCTTTATGAGAAGAGGATAGATACCAAATAAGTTCAGATTTAGTTGGATGTCAAAACCATCTTTATTCTATAGGGTTTAAATGGCACTCGTGAAAAATGGATGCCTAGTACTTTATAGAATAATAAAAACAACAGAGCCCAAAGGCTGGTCTAATAAGACATAGCTACAGTTAATTTTTTTGTCTTGGGGAAAATAATTTGGATTTTAATCTTATAGCTAAGTTGACTAAAAAGGCAAAGAGGAATTCAAATATATTCACGATGTCCTCATGCAGCCCACAAAGCAAACTCTGTGAACACTCCAAAGGCTTTAGGGGCACGTATTTAAATGGAAATTGCCTGAGATCTGGTATAGATCCATTAAGCAGAAAGGAATCAGGCCCCATGAAGTCAATATTTTCATAGGTTTTCTAATAGCATTTGATATTTGTTGAACTATCCTTCAAGAAACACTGATGGTAATTTCTTGATTTCCTGGCTTTCTGCTATCCAGAAAAGTACATTTTTGCCATTTATACTGGCTCACATGCAAATATAACTCTTCTCTTTGATGCTTACTTAAAAATTACGTGCAGTTATGGAATTGAGCAGATTTGAGAAAGATTCAACTCAGGAGGGCAAACCAGGTTAAGGGAATTTTTCTTGGCAAGAGGAGAAGACACAGTCAAAAAATTTAAATCTGACAAGGAAGACTTCTGTGTCACACCCAGAGGCAACCACAACCCCAAAGCCAACAAAAGGAATTTTTTTTTTTTTTTAAATTATCTGGAGACATCAGCCCCATAGCCGCTGTGGGGAGAAACGGTAGCTGTTCATTTGGGCTCTCAGCTCACCAAGAGAGAAGTAACTGAACTTCTAAGATAAAATATGAGGGGAAGTGGTTTTGGGGGCGGATATTCTATATTAAGGACCTTTACTAAAAATTAGTTTCCCCAACAAACTGCCTTTCATGAATTGAGTTCAACAAACATTGATTAAACATCTGCTTTGTGTGCAACTTTGGGAATTGGACCAAGAGGAGTTTCTGCTCTTCACAAGTACAATATCGTGATATACACACACAAAATTACTACTGGTTCAGAGAAGCTCTAGAGAAAACAGTTCTTCAGATTTTCCTAAAGACGTGTTTGTGCTATTTTGCTCTATTATATTCAGTATACGGTATGTAGACAATTTTACTAAAAACGACAATCTAGCACTTTGTTTAGGGTACTGTGCGGGACAGGAAGAAGGTGAGTCAGTTCTATACAGCACTAGGAAAGTTCTCATTCAGAACAAACATAGTGTAAAAGTTGCAGTAACTTTTAGGTTATATTCCAAATGGCACCAATCAAGCTTCTGAATTCTGAGAAATCGAGTCAGTACCATACAATGCGTTTGCCTCTCTGGTTCTGAGGCCCACGGACTAGAACAAACAGCTGAAAACAAACAGCATTATATGATGATCTTCAAAGAATGTTTTTGTCTCGTTGCCAATAACTGATAGGGATGGCTATTTGCAGAAAAAACCAACCATGGGATGTACATTCTAACAGAATGGGCCCACGCAGGACCACTTGTCTATAAAACTGGCAATAACGGGTTTTGTGTGGTACTGTTCTAATAGTAGCTGTCCTAACTACTGTCCTAACCTAGAACAGGTCAAGTGTTTGCAGTGATTGCATCCTGAAAATGACACATAACTTCAAAGTCACGTGTCTGCAATTTAGCTGGAGTCAGAAGGAGGGAAGGACAGCCTCACCTCATTCCTCCCAATCTGTTCCCTGCCAAAAAGCAATGGTAAAGATTGTGCGGACCTGAAAAAGTCTCATGTTAGATAGTTGAAAGATTTTGTGTTATTCCTAATTTGGATTTCTTTTTTTTTTTTTTTCCTTTTTAAAGATTTTATTTATTTGACAGACAGAGATCACAAGCAGGCAGAGAGGTAGGCAGAGAGAGAGGGAGAAGCAGGCTCCCCGCCGAGCAGAGAGCCCGATGCGGGGCTCGATCCCAGGACGCTGAGATCACGACCTGAGCCACCCAGGCGCCCCTCTAATTTGGATTTCTAATTGGACTTGGGTTGCAGGGTGAGGGAACATTTAGTAATGGATCTACAGGCTGTGTTTCTAACAAGAATATGCACCAATGCGATCTCCATGCTCCTACGCAGAAACTTTTAGCTAATCAGTGGCTGTCCTCCAGATTTTTCTCCTTACAAATGTAGTTGCGAATTAAAATTAAAACCATAGCATTCTAAAGAAAAATTGAAGTACAGGAAAAGAGAAGGAAAGGAAGAAGTTGGCTTCCTTTTCATGACATTCAGGAAATGAAAGTTGCTTAAAATTGGGGCGCCTGGGTGGCTCAGTGGGTTAAAGCCTCTGCCTTCCACTCAGGTCAGGATCCCAGGGTCCTGGGGTCGAGCCCCACATTGGGCTTTCTGCTCAGCGGGGAGCCTGCTTCCCCTCCCTCTCTCTCTGCCTGCCTCTCTGCCTACTTGTGATCTCTGCAAAATGGATGAATAAAATCTTTTTTTTTTTTTTTTGCATTTTTTTTTTAATTTTGGATGAATAAAATCTTAAAGAAAAAAAAAAAAGTTGCATAAAATTGAGACTTGCTCCTGCTGGAAGTTTTGACCAAGACTCCAATACAATAACAAGAGTATTGGTTTCATCTCATCTCCTGTATGCTCAAACAGTATAAAAACTCATAACAGAGTTAGTAAATGTCACAAATATCCAAGGCACAAGGGATTTTCTGTACACACTAATAGGAAGAACCTAGAAAATACTGTTTTAACAACACACAACAAGATCTCTTCTATTGCGTGGCCATGAGGCCAGGACTGAGAGCTTAAAATTAAGAGCTATTTTGTCATTTAGTCAGTGCTATAAAATAGGGGGAAACTAAAGGCAGATTCTTATCTATACACAGATTCAGTACAAAATAGGTTGAGCTTAAAGTAATTATGTCTCAGGAAAGCCAACGTTCTAAAAATATCCAATACTATGAGCCACAATTACTTTTCAAGGTATTACTGTTCAGTGTAAAATGAACCTCCTTAATAAATGGTAAATACAGAATAGCCCAGGAATAATTTGGTGGTTATTCCCAGGCTATATAATATCAGAAAAAAATCTCTCTATGGGTAATTATTCTATGGCATTAGGTAAAATAGTATATTCACATATTCTCCCCAGTGTGGAAAATGTGGTATTTCATTAAGTTGGTAAATTCTGTAAGTCTCAGAATAGTGATACGGAAAGCCATATACACGTCCTAGCATAAATATTTTCAAGATGCAATTTAAATAGCGACACTTTTCTCAATATCCCCTATAACTTATTACGGATTTAATATACAGCCACGTTCCCATGGAGTGCCTCCTGTAAGATCTACTAAAAAGTAAACTTCAATTTCATTTTTTCTTGCTACCAATATATCCTTTGTGCGAAGGTTGGTTAAAAAGAAAACTGGTAATTTCTGGTACTTGTTCTAAAGACACGAGTAATATCAACCTTATTTTATAAACAATGGTATAGACCCATTTAACAGAAAGCTCTAAAGATAACTGAATCTGCTTCCGCTGATATAGCTGATGGACCAGAATTTACCTGGAAAGGTGTCCCAGTAAACAGGTACACAGACTCCTCTCCTGCATTGCAAGACACCAGCCCTTCCCAGTCCCATATAAGGTAACACCTTACTAAACCCATCAACGGTCATGCAACACAGGAAAGCCACCAAAAATCTTTACTTTAGCAGCAGAATGGGAAACAGAGGAGAGCAAAAAATTGTATTGCTCTGCCTTTTATTACAGTTTTAAGTGAAATTTTCTTCATTTAAACTAATCGCGGACTTAGCATCACTCTTAGGATATATAAGGACACTCAACTTTGTTAACCAGCATGAAGCGCATCCACTATTTGTCTAAGCAAAATTCATCAAGACGAAAAGTGAGAGAGGACACAATAAACATATTCAGACGTTCGGGCCCAAACAAGACAAACACTGCATAGGGAATGCCACACCCTGTTTTCAAATTTAAGAAAATCAACCCCGGTGGGGGTGGGGGGAGATTGAGGGGGGCTTTCCAAGTTGGGTCAGTGGGGGAGGCTGTCTGAAATCAGGACATCCTACCAAATACCACACGCATGTTTCCATAGGATAAATTATCGTTGCTTGGAAATGTTGGAATAGGGGATCTCGAGGCACTACTGAATCTGCAGTCTACACCAGTGGTTCTCAACCAGGGGAAGACATTCCGCAGAATCTGGAGATATTTTTGGTTGTCACACTGGGGTATGATATGGTGGGGGTTGTTCCTGGCATTCGGTGGGGACAGGTCAGGATGCTACACGTATACCAACACAGAACAACTTCTCATAATGAAGAACTAGCTGGCCCAGAACGTCAGTAGTGCCAAGTTTGAGAAACCCTGTTCTCTAAACCTTGACACACAGGTCTTGAAAGAAGTCAGGCCCAGTTGGGTAAGTTCTGCTTCCGCCTCTTGTATATATTCCCGTACAAGCATCAGCCCAGCACAATGACTGCTCTTAACGAGTGTTCCCCAGAAGTAGGACACAGTCTGTTCTTCATGACCGACAGACAGCTGTTTTGCATGTGTGACTTATCCTGTTTCAGCTAGAATATAAACAGATCATTTTGAAAAGCAAATGCCTTGACTGGTTTTAAAGTTCCTGGTTTATGAGCAATGAATTCCACTTTAGGAAATCACTGATGAACACAGCCAAGCCATTAATTGACTGCAAATGTTAAAGCAAAACAAAACAAAACAAAAAAACCCACTAACTCATGTAGTTTTAGCTCTAAATGCTAAAAAAAATCTCTCCATCAGAATTCCTATTCAATGGAAATTTCACGAGATTTCTAAGTCGTTAGTGACCTTCTTATAGTCTTCATTTTACCGACCTATGTTTTTCAACTTCTTCCTTATGCTCTTGGCTATCACATACTCAGTACTACATCCCAAGCCCTGTGTGAATTACTGCAGGTGAATTTTATACTAATTGTAGGAATTCAGTTATTTTCCTTATCCTTCTTTGGACTCAAAAAGTATAAAGGCAGAAAAGGAGTCTGATAATAAAACATTTGACGTGTGATTTCATTTAATGAAAAGCAAGAAGGAAAAAGGCAAGAGGGGTTATGTACTACTTATAACAACACCAATAGCCACCACTTTTGTGTACTTGCTGGATGCTAGGGTGAGGTCAGCGCCAAATGCTTTAGGTCCTCTCATGTAATCCCACTGGAGCCCTGGGTGTGGATGCTGTGAGAGTCACCATTTTATAGATGAAGACACTGAGGCTCACTCTGATGAAGGCCACACAGTTGGCAAGGGGCTGGCCTACGTGGCCTGTTCTGTCGCACTTAAGAATTCAACATCAGGGTTTGGCAAAGGATGACCCCTTGGTTCAAATCCGGCTGGCTCCCTGTCTTTGTAAATAAAATCTTACTGGAACGCTGCCATGGTTTTTCATTTATATATGGCCTATGGCTCCTTTTGAGCTACAACAGAATTGATTAGCTGCAACAGAGACCATATGGTGAGAGCCTAAAATGTTTACTATCCGGCCCTTTACAGAGAAGGTCTGCCAACGCCTGTCCAAACTCTTCGATAGGAAGTAACATCAACTTGACCTTGTGCTCCATACATTTGGGTCTTGGAAGTCCTTTGCCCTCAAGAAACCTGGCTAGGAAGCTTCATTTCCTTCCAACATAACTCCCTTCCTCTGTGTTTATAGTGTTTTTAGCCATGCTAAGGCCTAATGATTCTCCTCTTCTTCCATAAAGAGTTTCCCTGAATGACGGTAATGTTTCGCAAGGGAAACTTACTAAATATGATTCCCTCACAGTCTGCAATCATTAAAAAAGCAAAAACAAAACAAGTATTGATTTTCTGCTGGGAACAAGCTATGTGCCAGGAATACAAAAACAAATAAAACCTCATCTTGCCCTCAAAGAGCTCACAATCGAGCAGGGGAAACTGAGGTACATACGCAGCAGAATGGCTTTCTGTGAACCATGCTCAGGGGCTAGGATCCCAGAGGAGAATCTTTCCCCAAGTCACCCAAGGGCTCAAAGAGAAGACACCTGAAAAGGTCTCCACCTTGCTGAACGGAGTAATAGAATTATGGGTCATCTGCTCAGTTAGTGGAATTATTATTCGTAGACACAGAATGGCAGAGCCGAAAGGATTTACAAGCTCAGCTCCTTCATTCCATAGATGAGAAAGGCAAGAGGTGTGTAAGTGTGCCCAGCAACGATTGGAAAGAAAGTGGTCAGAAGTGCCCAGCAGCTGAGCATTAATAACGTGTTTGGGAGGCTGCACAGTTTGGTACTTAAGGTCATGACGCTGAAGGCAGATTTGGGGCAAGTTACTGTACCTCCCTGAGCCTTGATCTCCAGAGGCCACTAGAATAAGCAAGTTCATGTACGTCAAGTCCAGAGGAGCCGTACGTGGCTCCTAGGAGTGTCAAATGAAGGTGCAATTCTGAAAATAAAAAATGAGGCATGGAAATGAACTAAAATTCAACTTCTTTGGGTGAGCCCGGATTCTACCACACTCTGCTACCTCCCTGTTACACCGAGGCCCTTCCCCGGTGGGGAGGAGAGGCTTTTGTCTTAGACCCAGTGAAGTATAACCTTTTGGTCATTTCTTCAGCCTTTATTTCCTGTTGCTAGAAACCTCTCTGACGCCCCCTTCGGCCCCAATCCTACCATCACCTCCCTTGGCCAAGCAAGGATCATCCCTGGTCTTGCCCAGCCCCGCAGACCCCAGCCCACCCGTGCCTGCTGTGGGCCATGACTGCCAGAGGAACCGGGGCGCCCTCTCCATCATACTGGTCCCCTGCTGAGGAATCTGCCCCTGTTGTAGGTACCACATACCTTTAAGTCTATACACTTCCGGCTGTAATGGAATATCCTTCAGCCTTACCAGATGTTACTTCTAACCACAGAGACCTGATTTCAGATCCTAACACTGGCACATATCTTCAGTGTGACCCAGCGTGTTGCTTAATCCCTGGGTCTCAGTCTCCTTTTCTGTCAAGATGAGATAAATACCACTCCTCTTTTGGGAAAACGAAGTAGACAATTCCCATTGCTGGCACAGGGCTTGGAGTACAGCAAATGAATAAGATGTCATTGTTAACATCCGAACATCAGTATACTTAGTTTTCCCCCCCACCCTTTGTTCGAGGCCATGTGACTCGCACTACCCAGGACATCTTCCTTCCTGACTCCTGCCAGTCCAAATCACCCCTTCACACAAAGCCTTCTCCTGGACTGGAGTCCACATTGCTCTCTTGCTTTGGTGAGATCACTCATGGTTGGCACTACCCACCTTGCTTCTTAATCCGTGGTTCCTAACCCCAAGGGTGATCCCTGCCACACTGCCCCCCGCCCAGGGGGCGGGGGGACATTTGGCAATGTCTGGAGACATTTTTCGGTTGTTGCAGCTGGGAGGTAGCTGTAATAATCGTGGTTTTTATATTTTTTGTATTTTATGATGCTCTGACATCTATCTAGGCTCTAAGAGAGAGCACCCCTCCAAGGGCTGGATATTTCCTAGAGATTGTAATTAACTTGCCCGCTGCCATGTCACTCATATGCAAACCAACCAATCCAAAGCTTATACACCAAACACCTTCTTTATCTAATTCTTATGCACCAAGTTAATATTTGCTCTGTCCTAAATCATGCCAGGGCTGGGTACCTGATCACCAGAGACCAGCTCTGAGCCAATCAACGCGATTCAGACTGTCCAACCCTACACTTGCTCAACCTTGCCCATCTTTTTTTTTTTTTTTAATAAGATTTTATTTGAGAGAGAACAAGTGAGAGAAAGAGAGGGAGAGCGAGAAAGCATGCACGGAGGGGCAGAGGGAGAGGGAGAACAGGCTCCCTGTTGAGAAGGATCCATCCTAGGATCCTAGGATCGAGAGCATGACCCGAGCTGAAGACAGAAGCTTAACCCACTAGGCCACCCAGGCACCCCTCAACCTTGCCCATCCTGACTTGCACACTCCTTCCCTATAAAAAAACACAATAAAGGCTCTGAACTAGGCTCTCCCTTGGTCTTTTTGCCTCAGGACAAATCCCAGTACAGGCATGCATGTGTGCCAACCTCTTACATGTTGTAAGAAATAAACTTTTCATTCAAAGGCAGTTATCTCCAGGTCTGTCCCCTTACAATACCTGATTAAATAAAATCTCAGGTATATTTTTAAGGCTGTTGACATTTCATCGGTAGAGACCAGGGATATTCCTGAATATGCTATAAGGCACAGAATCATCCACCCCCAACAAAGAATCATGCAGCCCAGAATGTCAACAGTCCTGCAGCTGAGTAACACGGACCTAAAATATTCTGCACATGGAGACCACAAGTTTCTGAAAGTCTCAGCCCTGCCATAGGGCTCTAGAGCCTGACTTGGGAACCTGATTCCTGGTAGATGATGCACAGGTACAATCAGTAGAATAGTTAAATTTGCCTTCAGAGCTCTTTCAGCCAGGAAAAATCACTGAATCAGTATGTTCGGCAAACATATTTCTTTTCGGTCACTATGTCAAAGTTTAGTGCTAACAGCTTCTGGTGGAAGGAAATATTCATGAACGAACCTCACTGTTCTGTTGGATTCCAAATGTCTCAAAGTAGGAAACATATTCAACCAATCTGGTCTTTTCTACGGGAGGATTCTGAAATAGCACATTAATTTTCCTCTGGGGCATTCATCCCTTGTGATGCTCTCCCCACCCCCAGAAACAAAAGACACTGCTCATTTGGGTAAATCTGGATCAATGAGTATATACACATCATTCGTGAATCTTCCCCACGCGCATGGGCATACCACAGGCTCAGAGATTAAAACAAGCTACTTAACTTTGCTTTAGCCCCATTTTCCAAATTAGTTTGATCTTGAAATTTTTCACATACCATCTATTACCATCCTAAAGAGCAAGTGTTACACGGAACACATTCTGGAAAACATCTCATTAAAGCTGACAAACATCTCAACATTGAACTGTAGAACTTGAATTATAAAGTTTCTCACACTGTAATCAGAGCCGCTTTGGGACACGAAATAGCAGAGAAGCATGACACAGCCCCCCTTAACTTTAAACCTTTGGCAGGAAGGGGAGTGCTTTCTGCTGGTCTCTGCTTGAATGGCACAGACCCCAGAATCGGGGCCAAACGTATTTCCAAATGGCACAGAAGAATCCGTCTTTTCTGCCTTATTACCTTGCACTGATTATAACAGTCCAGACCTCAACCTATTTAGACGCCAGGCAAAAAATTGCTTTCCCACAAAGCAGTAAGGCAAATGAATTCAAACTTGAGTTTGGAGAAGAACCCAACAGATTAGGGCCCTGAACACCCATAAGGAAACAAATCAAGACCAAAGGTGCAGGTTCAGAGTCCCCCAAATTTACCACCTACTTCCAGACCGCTCCCTCGTCCACCCCAACACCTTGTATCTCCAAGTCACAGACCTAGTCATTCATTTTTAAAACTGTGTTTTCTATGGCTAAAGCAGAGGGCTATGAATTCTGAAGAGGATCTGTACTTCCCAGAGGACCTCAGTCCACCCACCCATGCAGGAGAATGTGCAGCCTTTGTCTTTTGAGCAGGAGGACTGGCCACGGGCACAGTACTCGGTCTCTCGATCAGCCTTCAGGAGACTGCTCTTCTGAGTGACCTGCACAGGCTGAGAAGGGCTCAGCTGAGGCTGTGAGTGACCCCCTCCCCCTGCCTTCCGACCCCCAGCCTCCGAGGGGGCCACCCGCAGCCAGAAGCAGTGTAGCAGCAACAATGCCGCCATCTGTCCACCTCGCTCAGGGGACCCCTCCGCTCGTTCACCTTGCAATAAAACAGCGGTCATCCAGTCATATAGCCTGTTGGGTCCTCTGTTCTTCTGCCCACCGTCACCAACGAACAGCGAGGAGAGGATGAAGAGAAAAGAGAAACGCCATCTCCTTCCTCCCTTCCGAATGTGCAAGGCAAGCCTGCACTGTGGGTATAAAACACAACACAGCCCCGTGTTTATTTTTGAAAATGGTCCAGATGCCTCCTGGATGTCCTCAAGACCCTCTGCCATCCTCCCATCCATCACCCCCTTTTGCAAGAAGGAAAAGAGAGGTCGGGCCCGAGTGACTTGTCAGAGGCCAGTTTCTGCTGAGGCTGTTGGAACAGGGACGCAGGAGCTGATTCCCAGAGGGTGCTCTGTTTTCCTAACCCTCCCCTGGAGGCTGCTAATTCCTTCTCTCTGGTAAACACTGCCAGGAATCGCACTCTTAGGATTTTGCAATAAAAATAAGCCGTGTCTGCTTTCCAAAATCATGGTGGAAATCCTCCCAGTGAAATCCTACTGTAATTTAGGCTAGGAGGTTTTTCAAAGTAAATTTGTGCCATTTCACTCGCGGTGAATTATGGACTTTGAGCTAGTAACACACACTGACCCATCTGTCACACTTACGGCTAAAATGCTAAATGCCATTCTGGTTTGGTCTTCAACACTTGTTCACAAATCCAGTGGTCAGTTTCAGGACCATCGACAACGTAACGACAGGAGCAAAAGGGATTGTCCACCAGACCCTAGCTCATTTTAAGCAGCTTTTTTAAAAGAGGTGATTATTAATGTTGGTGTGAGATTAAACCTTCCTACCAAAATGATTTGAATCTACAAATGTTATATTCCTACTCATTTATATAGGATGTAATTCTTCAGCCAATTTGTACATTTTCCCAAAGCTAACTTGACCTTAAGGTAACTTGACCTTAAGGTATACTCTCACACACACACACTCCCCTCATAACCTATTTGGTTATTCGTTATTTATATCACAGATGCTGTAGTAGAGGTTTCATCATCTTCACCAAATTAAAAGTTAGGGTGTAATCCCTTGTTAGGACATGATGTTTATACTCTAGAAACGCAGCCATCACTCTGCAATCCATTGTATCTCATCTAAGTGTAATGCAGAGACAACACTTTAACTGTGGTTCTAAAAATCGCTCAGATTCTAGGGCACTACGGGAGGGCAGAGAGAGCAGCCCTCCTTTCATCTGTCTTATATATGGGGGTCTTCCAAGATACTTGTAAGTTTTCTTCCAAAGAATCTCTCTTTTCATTTTTTTTTTTTCATTTCTTGAATAGAGATATTCCTTTTTGTATATGTTTGCCTCTTCTGCCTTCCAGAAAAACTTGAAAAGTTGGGGCACCTGGGTGGCTCAGTGGGTTAAAGCCCCTGCCTTCAGCTCAGGTCATGATCCCAGGGTCCTGGGATCAAGCCCCGCATAAGGCTCTTTGCTCAGCAGGGAGTCTGCTTCCTTCTCTCTCTCTGCCTGCCTCTCTGCCTACTTGTGATCTCTGTCAAATAAATAAAATCTTATAAAAAAAAAAACCCTTGAAATCTTTTCAAGTCCAAAAACACTTTTGCAGTCCAAAAATTACTAATTTCACCAGGTATTCCAAGCTATTTCTACGGTCCTAGCACAAGAAATCTACATACACATCATGATTCAATCTCAAAGATTCCGGACAAGGATGGGAGGGGTCTAGTAGCTCTTTCTTCCTTTCTTGTTAAAGATTTACTTATTTGAGGGGCCCCTGGGTGGCTCAGTGGGTTAAGGCCTCTGCCTTCAGCTCAGGGCATGGTCCTGGGGTCAAGCCCCTAATCGGGCTCTCTGCTCAGTGGGGAGCCTGCTTCCTCCTCTCTCTCTGCCTGCTTCTCTGCCTACTTGTGATCTCTGTCAAATAAACAAAATCTTAAATAAAAATTTTTAAAAAAAGATTTACTTATTCAAGAGAGAGAGAGAGCATGCTAGTGAATCTGTGAGAGCAGGAAGAACCTTCAAGCAGACTCCCCACTGAGTGTAGGGCCGTGATCTTGGGGGTACCTGACACCATGACCTGAGCTGCAACCAAGAGACATTTAATTTCTATTTGCACTGCAAAGGGCTCTTCCAGCTGCAAATATTAAGATCTCTTCTTTTGTATTCAGTTTTACTTTGGGTTGTGGTGTTCTGACCACAGGCTGCTTAATAGTGCATGAATAATTCATACCACGGCTGGTAGGAAACTGCACCATACTATTAATTCTGGATGTGACAAAATGAGGGCTCTGGGCGAGCCAAAAGGTTCACTGTGTGTTCTTTTGGGGGATGAGTTCCCGGCTGTGGCATGTTTGACTTTTTTAGTGGGCTGGCAAAGAAAGTTACAAATTAGTGAGTTACTGAAATTTGCAGAGGGTTATTCTTGAATGGGTAGCCTATCTGTGATGGTTGCGGGTCACTGAGATCGGTTTCATTATACACAAGTAGCTCAGTTTATCAGACAGGTGCCAATTTCCAAACATATAGATAAATGTTCTGTATGGTGTCTGCCGTTCATGTCAGACAAACACTCATAAACAGACTCTAAGTCTCTCAAGAAATAACCAAATTTGATATGTGTCCAGCCTGTCGGAGACGGATGGTCGCTAACTGTGCGGCAGATTTCATCCCTCCCTTTGTGCCAGCCCTTACTGAGAACACCTTCAGAATCTGGGGGCCTCACTACAGCACAGCTGTCAATAATTCAAACCAACCAGTAACGTAGTCTGGTGGGCTGATCTTTCCTTCTGCAATTTTATTTCCTGTTACCCAAAGAATGCAATCAGGCTTTGCTTTTCCCTTTTCTTGCTTGCTCTTCTGTCCCTCTGCTCATAAACTTGGAGCAAGGGCTATGGTTTTGAAGAGGTTGCATCAAAAGGAGCTGTTGCACTTGAAATAACACAGGAACAGAGGTAAGGTGGGGGGGAGGGGGAACAAGGGGAGAATAGAATGTGACACCCCTAAAAATGAAAATGAAAGAATGGGAACTCCCCTCCCCCTCCAAGAACTACGGATGAGGCTTGTTTAGAAGATAATTATTTGATTTTATAATTACTTTTGTGGGTTGCAAAATAATTACTATGGAGGCAAATCTCCATGTGCCAAAATAGCAGAGGCGATTATTCTAAAGTTCACGCTGAAACAATAACAGAGAGTCAAGATGGTGAGCTCTTAGGTGGGGATTTGAAATCCATTCCCTTTGTAAAATGTGGCAGCCTGAAGCCCACATAAAGGTCAGGGTGGGTCTAAGGAGCAGAGATAATCCACAAGCCCAATTTCCACAAGCTGTTCCTTTTTAGGTGGATTTCCACTTTAAATCTGTCCCTCTGGACACCCTAGGATATCAAGTAGCCCTTGATAAAGACCAGAACTGCAGCTCAGGAGAGCACTGTGGTCAGGAGAGGGTCCCCCGGATCTTAACTAAGATACGGTGCCGAGATGGTTAGGATGTGCAACTTCTCATCACAGGAACTCTGATGTAGTCAGGGGTTGGCAAACTTTTCCTGATAAGGGTCAGAGAGTAAATATTTGAGGCTTTACCGGTCTCTTTCAAGTACTCAGCTCTGCAGCTGCCGCCTTGGTCTGTACACAAATGACTGTGCATGGCTGTGTGCCAATAAAACTTTATTTATACACACCAACTTTTGAGTTTCACCTGAGTGTCTATGTCACTAAATATTAGTCTTCCTTTGATTCTAGTCAGCCTTTTGAAATCGTAAAAACAAACAAAATACACCTTCTCAACACACACAAACAGGCAGAGGGCTCATGAGCCGAAGCTTACCAACATTTGATGGAGCCCGGTTTTGGGCACCTCAGCAACATCTTGAGGGAGGACAAGTAAATTCATTTTACAAGTGGAAGAAAGGGAGGATGAAGGCGACCCAAGTCCCCAATACTTCCTAATGCTAACCAAACACTCTCTGGGACATAATCTCCTCTTGCCCTTTTTAATGAATTAACACTTTGCTATGGGTGTTGGTTTTAGCCCAGATTTTCCTGAAGAGTCCTTTTCACATTAAATCAATCACTTTACGAAGCTGAATTTCGCTGGAAGCTGGATTTCGCTGACCAGACTACCCAGTCTCCTCTCAGAGGTTCACATCTCAGAAGCAGCCAACATGGCTGCCAAGGTGGCTCCAGAGGGAGAGGCAGGGGACAGCGGCCTTGGCTCGTGACATGTCGGAAGCCACGAGCACTCTGGTTCTCAGCTCCCTCTTCTCTAACTCGGTCACAACAGTCATTCCAACCCCAAAAAGCTATTGAGATCACAAGGAAATAACATGCTAATTACAAAGGGTAAGAGAAATGTATTTACGTAAGGTGTCTAGGCTTTCTGAAAAAAACCTTATCAGCTTCCTTCAATGGGCTGCATTCACTCTCTTCTTGACCACCAACCTGGAACCTTCTCACTTTTTAAAAAATCCTCCTCTCGGGAGGTTATACTCAAAAACACAGGTAACAAGTACTAGAAAGGATGCAGAGAAATGGGACCCTCATATGGTCATTGCTGGTGGAAAGGTCCAAGGGTGCAGCCATTTTGAAAAAGAGTCTGACAGTTCCTCAGATGGTGAAACAATATTACTCTGTGATCCAGGAATTCTAGGAATTCTACTCCCAGGTACACACTCTGGAGAAATGAGAATTACGTCTACACTAAAACTTGTACGTGAATGCTCACAGCAGTATTATTCATTATAGCCACAAAGTAGAGACCTAATTGTCCATCAACTACATAATGGATAAGCAAAATGTGTCGCATCCACACCGTGATTTAGCAAGGAAGTACTGACACAGACTCTGCAGCGGAGAAGGACCTTGAACCTATGAAGCTAAGTGAATGACAACAGGTACCCAGTCCCATGTTGTTATAATTCCACTGACAAGAAATGCACAGACTAGGAAAGTCTACGGAAACAAAAAGTCTATCAGTTGTCTAGGGTTAGTAGAGGATAGGAGGATTGCAGGGCTAGGCTTGAAGATGGGGGGGCGGGGTTTCTTTTTTGGGTAATGAGAATGTTCTCACATTCCTTCTGGTGATGGATGTAGAACTCAGTGAATATACTAACACCCACTGAATTATATACTTTAAATGGATGAATTATATGGTGTGTGGATTACATCACAGTAAAGCCACTGAGACTTTTCCATTAAAATAGAAATGACATTTTCCATAGAAATAGAAAAAAAAAATCCTCAGATTTGTATGGGACCACAAAAGATACCAAATAGCCAAAGCATTCTTTTTTTTAAAACAACGTATGTTTATTTATTTGACAGAGATCTCAAGTAGGCAGAGAGGCAGGCAGAGAAAGAGAGAGAGGAGGAAGCAGGTTCCCGGTCAAGCAGAAAGCCCAATGCGGGGCTCATTCCCAGGACCTGAGATCATGACCCAAGCCAAAGGCAGAGGCTTTAACCCACTGAGCAACCCAGGCGCCCCTAGCCAAAGCATTTTTTTTTTTAAAGATTTTATTTATTTATTTGAGAGAGAGACAGTGAGAGAGAGCATGAGCGAGAAGGTCAGAGGGAGAAGCAGACTCCCCATGGAGCTGGGAGCCCGATGTGGGACTCTATCCTGGAACCCCGGGATCATGACCTGAGCCGAAGACAGTCGTCCAACCAACTGAGCCACCCAGGCGCCCCTAGCCAAAGCATTCTTAAGAAAAGGCATGAGGCGGGGCACCTAAGTGGCTCAGTCAGTTAAGCGACTGACTCTTGATTTCAGCTCAGGTCATGATCTCAGGGTCTTGGGATCAAGCCCTGTGTTGGGCTCCACGCTCTGCAGGGAGTCTTGTTTGAGGATTCTCACTCTCCCTTTGCCCCTCTCCCCACTCCCACTTTCTCTAAAACAAATAAATCTTAAAAAAAAAAAAAGGCAGGAGGCATCACACTTCTTGGTTTCAAACTACATTACCAAGCTATAGTAATCAAAACAGTATGATACTGACACAAAAGCAGGAACAGATGGAACAGAGTAGTGAGCCCACACACACAAAAATAATAAGCATGCATATATGGTTAATTAGTTAGGACAAGGGAGCCAAGAATATACAACAGAAGAAATGATCATCTTTTCAAGAAATGGTGTTGGGAAACCTCGACAGCCACATACAAAAGAATGAAACTCCCATAGTCTTATACCTCACACAAAAAATCAACTCAAAATGCGTTAAAGACTTGAATGGAAGTCCTAAATCCAGAAAACTCCCAGAAGAAAAGATAGGAAATAAGTTCCTTGATATGGATCTTGGTGGGGATTTTATTGGATTTGTCACCAAAAACAAAACAAACAAAACAAAAAAACAGGAAAAAAAAACCTACTAGGACTATATCAAACTTAAAAAAAAAAAAAAAAGCTGCACAGCAATGGAAGCCACCAGCAAAATGAAAAAGGCAACCTTTAAAAATATTATCATTATTCCAATGAGGGGTTAATATCCAAAATATGTAACAATTCATACAACTCAATGGCAAAAAATAATCCAATTCAAAAATGGGCAGAGCATCTGAATAGACAGTTTTCTAAGAAAGACTCCAAATCGCCAAGTCACATGAAAAGGTGCTCATCATCACTCATCAGGACAACGCAAACCGAAACAACGAACGATCGTCTCACACCTGTTAAAATGGCTATTATCTTAACCAAACAAGTAAGTAACAAGTGTTGGTGAGGGTCTGGAGAAAGGCAACCTTTGTGTACTATTGGTGGGAATTTACAGTGACACAGTTATTACAGAAAAAACAGTTCGGAGGTTCCTCAATAAATTAAAAATAGAATTACCATGTGATCCATCTTCTGGGTATATTTCCACAGGAAATAGGGTATTGAAGAGATATTTGCACACCCATGTTCAATGCAGCATGATCCTTGATACCCATGAGGTGGAAACAACCTAATCAATGGATGAATGGATCAAGATATGGTATATACATGGTGGAACACTATTCCGCCAAAAGAAAGGATACCCTGCCATTTGCAGCAACATAGATGTTATCTTGAGAGCAGTCTGCTAAGTGAACTACAGCAGGCAAAGACAGACAAATACTGTATGGTATCACTTCTAGGTAGCAATGTGTTTTTAAAAAAGGAAAATTGTGGGGCACCTGGGTGGCTCCGTAGGTTAAGTGTCTGCCTTCAGCTCAGGTCATGACCCCAGGATCCTGGGATGGAGCCCTACTTGCAGATCCCTGCTCAGCGGGAAGCCTGCTTCTCCCTCTCCCTTCTGCCCCTCCCCTTGCTTGCCCACTCTCTCCCTCTCTCTCCCTCTAATGAATAAGATCTTTAATTTTTAAAAAACATTTAAAAAGTGAAATTGATAGACACAGACTAGAAGAGTGGTACGCAGGGACGGGGGGTGGAGGGAGGAGCACAGGGAGAAGTTGGTAAAAGGGTCCTCTTCATCCAGAAGATAACTAAGGTCTGAGGAGCTAATGTAAAACATGATGACCACAGGCGACAACACCATGTTGTAGCACTGAAATTTACTAAGGAGAGTAGAACTTAACGTTCTCACAGGAAAAAAAAAAAAAAGTAAATACAGAGGGTGACGATGTGTTAACAGGATGAACTCTTTTCATCAACGTATGTCAAATCATCACAACATGCACTTTAAGGAGCTTACAATTGTTTTGTCAATTATGGCTTGAAATTAAAAAAAAAAAGTAAATATAAAAAAATTTTAAGGGGCGCCTGGGTGGCTCAGTAGGTTAGGTGCTGACTCTAGATTTTGGCTCAGGTCATGATCTCGGGGTCGTGGGATCGAGCCCTGAGTCAGGCTCTGTGTTGGGCATGGAGCTTTCTTAGGATTCTCTCTCCCTCTCCTTCTGCCCCACTCCTCCCCTTTCTGCCTCTGTCAAAAAGTAAATAAATAAAAGGAAAAATAAAAATTTTTAAGTTGTTAAAATCTTCCAAGGCCTCATGCATCCTATGATAGCACCTGTCCCAGCTGCTTGGCACGAAAGGCAAGACCCTTCCTGATGGACGTCTCCCCATTTCTCCAGGCTCCAGTCTACATGCCCATGCATGTTCCACTCCCGTCATATCAAACTACTATCCCTGCAGTCATTTTTATATTAATCAAATAGACAAAAAGTAATAAATTTACATGTATATTCTTAGATTGAACTCTTAACTGCCTAGTATTTGTGCACTGTTCTAGGTACTAGAACTAGAGCAGTGAAAAGCAGAGACAAGACAGACCCTGACCCTAAGCAGTTTACAACTGACGCCCTCTCCTTGGGTCCCTTAACTGGCTTCTGTCTCTGCTCTTGGTCCTGCCAGAGACACACCTTCCCTCAGACATCTCTGCCAGACCTGCGCTGTTCACCCACTGCCGCTGAGCTCCCGTGCCATCTCCTCCCATCTGACCTCGCTGGCTTTCACTCTCAAGAAGATGGGGTCCCCAACTGCGTGCCCGTAGCACCCTTAGCCTGTACCACCCCATAGCAACATCCTTGCTAGACTGCAGGTTCTGCCCAGAGCAGAGACTCATTCTTTATTTTGCAGGTCAAGTTCACTGCCGCCATCCACACTTATGTGAATACACGAATTACCGTGTTCTAGCTTTCCTCTGGCCTCAGATGGAGAAAGGGTAGGACTACAAACCCCGCCATGTGGTCTGCCGCTAGCATTCTGGCTGAGTGGGCTTGACTGCTCATGTCCTTGTTTCCAATCCAGCCACCGGATTCTGGTTTAGCTCCATGTTCCCTTACCCAGAACTTTGTGGTTTCTGCCTCTCTGGCCTTTTCTCCCCTATGGATCTTCTGGTTGACGGGAAGCTCATCCCTTCTCCTCCCCCAGATCCTTGGACTGCAACAATGACAAAGCCTAGTTGGTACAGAGCTTGGAGTCACTAGAAGCAACTTCTAACCAGCTCACTTAGCTCATCGCTCCCCTCCTTTCAGACAGGGCTTAAAATTCTAAACACCTGGGGACCCTGGGTGGCTCAGTTTGGTGAAGTGACGGACTCATCATTTTGGCTCGGGTCATGATTTTGGGGTCATGAGATCCAGCCCTATGCTGGGCTCCACGCTGAGTGAGGAGCCTGCTGAAGATTCTCTCCCTCTCTCTCTCTCTCTGCCCATCCCCTGCTGGTACAAACTCCCTTGCTCTCTCTTAACAAAACTGAAACCTCTATACACCTCCGGGAGCCCTAGAAGTTTTTGCCATTCATATGAATTAGCAAACTGCAGAAATGAATGTTTTGGGCATAATAATAAGCAAGTCTCGAACCCCCCGACCACCAATACGGTTTTATGTATATATCTTCTCCATTAATCCTTTTTATCTCCTTAGACACATGGGTATATTTCAAGCTATAGATTTTACAAGTATTTTTAGCCTCTCCTCTCCCAAATGAAGTATTTGTAGATGTCATCTGTAAAGCATAAGATATTAAAATGGAAGGGGAAATTATTAGTGAAATCACATAGAAGTTGAAAGCTTTGCTAAAAATAAGACCAGCAGACTTGGAATTGCTGGTGTTCCTGGGGCTTTATAGGAGTCGGTAACAGAATAACAGAATCTTGGTCTTTTGACACTCAGGCTGCTTAAGATTTTGAAATACGCCTAGACTGCTGGCAGCACCGTCACAACACCCTCCCATGTGTGCTTCAGTCCGATACAGGAGCGGGGCAATGTGGCTGATAAATTTAGAGGGGCTTAGGGCCCTTTTCTTGCTACTTTTGTGTAGGTTTACAATTTTCCATAAAGACGGTTTTACAAAGGAAACTCGTTCACATGGCCTCTGCTTAAAATCCCGTGTGCAGGGGTCCCCGGCGGCTCAGTTGATAAAGCGATGGACTCTTGTCCGACTCTTGGTTTCGGCTCAGGTCATGTCCTCAGGGTCGTGGGATCGAGCCCTCCGTCGGGCTCCATGTTCAGCAGGGAGTCTGCTTATGATTCCCTTGCCCAAACCCTCTGCCCCTCCCTTTGCTTGCATGCACTCTAAATCAATGGATGAATGAATGAACGAATAAAATCTTTAAAACAAACAAGCAAATAAAGCCCTGTGCAGCCTCCAGGATCACAGGATGGGATCCGAACTCCACCAGCTGTACGAGGATTTTCCTGACTTCTCTCGTGCCCAAGGTGGGACTGACCACGCTCTCCTTTCTGCCTCTAAAACAATACGTTTCTCTCTCAAATACTTTTAAAACTTCTGCACTCACACTTATCTACCCAAATCCCGGTACTCCTTTATACGGTATTTGAGGGCAAAGACCATAAAGTCTTTCTGATTTTTATATTTCTGATACTTAACTTGGCACATATAAAATGCTTTAAAAACATATTGCTGGAAGAAAAATGAATTGCCTTGACAGAGGTTTCCCAGAGAAGTCATGTCATTTTCTGCCCCTCTGACATTTCACAAATTCTACCTGCTGAACTTCTCCCCTTTCCCAAACAAGCCATGCTCTCTTAATGGCTTCAGTCGTTTGTGTATGGTTTTTCCCTGACTGCAAGGACTCTTCTGTACTGTCCTATTTCAAATACATCACCTCCTCTAAGAAGCCCTCCTGCTTTACTCGCACAGTTCACGGCTTCCTCGGATAATCCGACAGTTTACTTGCTGCTGCTTTCACTAAAGTCCTGGCTCTTCAAAGGTAACAACTGGCTGTGGTACCTGCTGATATCCACCCCTCAGCCGAGGGGGCCCTCACCCCTCCTCCCTATGGCTTGAGCAAGCGTCCTTCCTCTGAGGGTGACACACAACTCCTACACTCTGCTCGGATCAGAGCATTTCCTAGCCTCTCCTGACCTTAAAGAAGCACTTTTCAGCCTCTATCCCTTGCTTCAGGCCAAGTCCTCCTGAGCTGTCCCCTTGTCTGAGTGTCCACTGGGCCCTGCCCATAGAACTCTCCAGCTACTACTTCTCTCAGCTCTTGGCCTTCCTCCCGGAGAACCAAATGGATCTCCTCTTGCTCATTTTTTTTTTGATAACTCAACGGACCAAAAAAATGCTTAGTCATTATAAATTTAGATCCACACACGAGTCCTTTACCTAGACCTGCTGGTTGTGATCGTTGAAGCTTTAAGACAACAAAATACTTTTGACCTGTGCAATGCTGAAGGGGCTCTTCCCTGTTCTTGCTTTTACTTGCCTTATTAGAAATACGGGTTTTAGGGGTGCCCGGGTGGCTCAGTCGGTGAAGCAGCTGCCTTTGGTTCAGGTCATGATTGCGGTATCATGGGACAGAGTCCCACATAGGCCTCCTGGCTCGGCGGGGAGCCTACTTCTCTCTCTCCCTCTCTCTCAAATAAATAAAATCTTTTCAAAAATGTAGGGGTTTTGGGCGCCTGGGTGGCTCAGTGGGTTAAGCCTCTGCCTTCAGCTCAGGTCATGATCCCAGGGTCCTGGGATCGAGTCCCACATGGGGCTCTCTGCTCGGCAGGGAGCCGGTTTCCTCCTCTCTCTCTCTGCCTGCCTCTCTGCCTACTTGTGATCTCTTTCTGCCAAATAAATAAAATCTTAAAAAAAAAAAGTATGGGTTTTAACAGTTAAATATAGAGTAGAAATGAGTGCTTTTATTTTGGACCCAACCCAAGGAGAAGTCCAAACAGCACAGGAGAGCAGGAGGAAAAATCCAAGACAAAATTGGACTCGGTGGTTAATGATACAAATGATAGTAATCACAGCTAGTATTTCTTGAGCACCTTCTTTCGCCCAGCACTATATTAAATGTTTGTGCCAATTATCTCATTTAATCCACACAGTTCCCCCCAGAAGTAAATATTGTGGTCTCCTATAGTCACCCAGCAAGTGGAGCAGCCAGGATCTTGTCCCAGACTGGATGGAAACTGCTTCCTTCACAAAGGAACAGGGTCTTGTTAAGAGCCCTGACACCAAGTGGTGCTTAGGTCATGGAGAACTGCTTGCCTAACCATGACACATCTCCCTTTTCTCATCTGCAAGATGAGGGATTTGACCCACAGGAACCCAAAAGGCATGCTCTTCAAAAGGCTGGCTTGCTGAATGAACCCTATAGTCATTAACAGGAAGTATAAGGACAAATTGTTGTCACTCCAAGAGTTTGGACTGAAATTCATGAGAAACCATGGCCTTTGTAATCCTAAAGTGAAACTTGGAAATGTGTCTAGTGAGTCCATGGATTTGTGAATTTCTGTATGAATATTTGAATAGAAATCATATTTAGTAAAATGAAGGCAACCTTGACATATTGATTAATCACACATGAAAGGCACTGAGTAGCAGCTGTAATCAATAAGTCTTATTTCTAAGTCTATCATTTGATTACTTGTAAAATATGCCACAAGACAGGCTTCAAAATATTTCTAAACTGTTTAATAGAAATAAGAACTTTTAACATTTTAAAGTTACTTGAAATTACATCTTACTAATGATTAATGTTATAATTCCTATGATAATCCCTCACTATTAATAGACTTAAAAGGAACTCAAAGGAGAATAGAAATTGTGTAAAATTATATCCAGAAATACTCTGCCTTCTAGACTAGATTCCTCCCTGAAGTTGATTTTTTAACTATTTGTAAATTAAACCCGATTCTTGTATTGACTTCCAATGGAAATCCTATGATGATTTTGCCATGTTTCTTGTAGCTTTACGATGTACATTACTTCTTATCCACCTGGCTAAAAATTCTTTCTGGTCCTACCAATTCCAGCTTCTGTCAAGTAGATAAGGCAGATGAAAAAAATTTAAGTGTACTCAGGAATTCTTCAATTCCTTCTAATTCTATATCCTAATAAACCTGGCCTATTAAGACAGCATCTGTAATATAACACATGCAGATCACTGTTCCTAATTTTCTATATTCAGTGTAGGTGATGCTTTAACAATTTGATGACATAGTGGAAAGCACCGTGATTTTAAAGACAGCCAAGGGTCTGAAGTTTTGTTCTACCCTGTCCTTGCTCTGTGTACTTGGCCTTTAACACCTAATTGCTATAGAAACTTTGTTTCCCGATTTGAACATGGTTTCAGGAAAGTAACCAAAACAGCAAAAATGAAAGAAACAAATCTTTGACCATTAATGGTAAACTGCATTCTATAACTTTTTTAAAAAGAGGATTGCTTAAAATAAGGTCAGCAAAGCATCTTTAATATTAGCTAATGGACACAGGAACTTTTTTTTTTTTTAACTCAAGTAAAATGCAAATTGTTAAAATGTAATTTCACCTTTAATATTTATGTTCAACTAGCCAGGAATATTTTTTTCTTTTAAGGTGTATTCTATATTAGCCCAATATTTTTTTTATAGGTTGCCTCTACCACTGCATGTTATTAAAATTTGCTTTTAAATCTGTTTAAAATAACTGCCATCTTTATATATAAAGAAATGGAGAATGTCCGTGAACAAGGCCTCTATAAAATTCTGCCTGTGTCAACTCTCAAGAGAAGGCTTTCCGGCTGGACCAGAATTTTCCTTGGTTGCCACTAAATGGCCTCCTCAGTGCGGAGAGACCAGACACACTGATGGTGCCAAACCCGATGCAAGAAACCTTCTCCTCCGTGGAGCTCTACCAGATCTGCTTGTGTGACTACAGTCTTTACTGCACATTTCCTTCCTAAGAGCTGGGTCTCCTGGCAAACAGAAAAGAGTAGTCGAATTGGAAATAGAGACTAGAGAACGCATCTTACAGAACACTCCTAACAAACCATCAGGCAAGGTTAATCTTTGCAGAAGTGAAATTTGAACTTCCTTGCCTTTGACGGTTGGCGGTACAGCTCTGGGCTCTGGCCTTGCAAGGAGAAGGGTTCAGCTGCTGACCTCATTCTAGTTTACTGACTCAAGGGAGTGCACCACACACAAGGCAGGCAAGATGAGCGGAGTCCGAGGTCTCCCCTATACCAGAATCCTCTGAATTAAATACTTTAGTCACATGTGAACATCCATGCATGGCTCCTTAAGACGTTCCAGAGCGTGGGGGACTGGAGAGATGATGCAGGTTACCAGCAGAGATCTATGCTGGTGGGGAAAATCTATGCCTGCATGCCCCCCACGACTGTGTACACCAACACATTTACTAGTGACCGTGTGCATAACCACACATCCTTGAGAGCAGACACAGACCTTTCCCTATGGTAGCAGCGTTTAGAGCTCCTAATTTAAATAAACTCCCAAGGCTGTGCAAGCAGCCCACGTGGGCAGCAATACAGTCAACAGAGTGATTCATTTAATAAGTATTTTAGCCCGCATCTCATGCTCCATTACATTCCGTGGTAGAAGTCTGGCTTTGCCTCATCCCATTCATCTATGTATACTGCAGGAGTGTCATCAGTTTATTCAGTAACCAAAGGACCAAACACATGTCCGTAAGTGTGTGCTTCCCATCAAAGGGTGTCCTCCCCGTCTGGGAACCAAAGCAGCACTAGGGTGCCCGACTATAGCTCTGATGTTTCTCCTGGATGCCTAGTATCATCCCCCATAAGTTCTCTTACAGTTTAATCAAAGAAAAGTATAATCACACTGGCAGGACTCTAATTTCAATAAGACATGCGTCAAGGCACGCTCACTTCACTATTGTGCCCTTCAGAGGCCCACAGCAAACAGACCAATCCTAGTTAATATCAGTTTTTCCAAAGGGAAGAAGCCAAACCCTCCTGGTTGCTGGGAAAATATTCCTGCCCAAGCAGGTGGGAGGGTCGGCCAGGCCATGAGCTTCTGCTGGCTAGGAGCTAATGCTTGCTCTGCCAAATCTGCCGCTTAAAACTTTTCTGCTACCTTCACTGGCCCTCAGGAGCCGGCTCCGAGAGCTGCTTCGGAACGGGGCCGGAGGCTCCAGCGAAATACACAGGAGCGCCCACATCTGCAGAGGCTTAAGCCTGGTCCACCCCGAGCTGTCCCTTGTTCTTGGCTCCTTCAGACCAGAGTCGCTGGCAGCCTGGCACCCTTTCACCACCCCGCTTCAGATCCGATGTGTGTTGTGGGGGACGGGGGTGGGTAGCTCCTGGGCTCACACACGCACCAGCTCACCTGGAAGAAGCCTCTACAAGCCCCTCCCCCACCTCCCACATTTTGGCCATTAGGCATCCTTCCAAGAGGGGCCGGCAGCTGCGCTCCAAAAATCACAGCCATGTTTTACTCTAACCAGAAATCATTCAACAACTCCACAAGTCTCCAGGGCGCTGGGCGCTGTGACCGTGGCCAAACCGCCTCTCCAGAGTGAACCCATTGGAACCCCACATTTGTCACACAGCCCAGCAAAGCCTATCGTAACGCGGGGACAGGAGGAAGAATAGCCAAGAAGCCCAGAAAGCTAAGAAAGCAGGTGTAACCACCTTTTAAAAGCTAATACCGCGACCCCTGACAACCCCCCCTTCCCCCAAGCCCCATCTTCCCGGGAGAAAATCCCAAAGCTGGCCATTTAACTGTTTCAAACCCTTCATTTGAGGGAGCAAATACATCAATGGTATATGCTCCGATGCGGTCCGGGTTTGGTTCTGGGCGGCACTCTGCAAAGTGCCGGCCGGGCGGATGTCCCCGCAGTTCTCCAGGCGGAGACGCGGGCGGCGCCCCCAAACTGGGGACCAGCCGCGCCACCTCCCCGCCTCCCGCGCTCGCCGCCGCCCCGACGCTCCCCGGCACTCACCGTCCCGGGCGTCCTCCCCCCGACTGCAGTTGCTGCAAATGTGTTTGATCTCCTTGCCTAGTTGACAATGGATCACAAAGGACACGTTGTTATTGTTGGGGGCGGGCTCCTTCAGGGGCTTCATCTTCAGCAAATAAAAAGCTTTCTTTTTGGGTCTCTGGGCGCTCGCTGCTGGCACCGCGCCCTCCCTGCAGCGCGGCGAGCGGAGCGCAAACCTCCCCAGCTCCGCGGCGCGCGTGGGCTCTGCCATCCGGCCCCCCGGCGCCCCGGGCCAGGCGCCGCTGGGGCCCCCACGCGTTGCCACCCGCGCCCCGCCGCCGGGGCCAGCATGCCCCCGTCCGGCCCCGCACCCGCGTCTCTACGGCATCGCGACCGCCGCGGGGCGGGTCAGGGGAAGGCGCGGAAGGGGTCTTGACCTCGCCGCCCTCGCGGCCCTCGCGAATCCGATCCCCGCGGTCGGAGGGCTTCTGGGAGGCACTCCTCGGTCGCACCTGAGCCGCGGCGCGCCCACCCCTCCCGCGGCCTCACGGGCACTGTCTCCCCCGGCAGCCCCACCCTCCGTAAATCTCAGCAGGGGCGATTTGCGCCTGCTGGGTTTTGCGGCTACCTTCACTCCCTCCGGAGCTTCGGGGCAGAACGCCAGCCTCCCCCACCCCCTTTTCTTCAAGCCTCGCGTTGCCAAATGAAAGCAAGATGGGCCACACCGAAGGCAGCTGCGCTCGAACCCTCGGGCGTGCAAGCGCCCCTCTCGCGGGCCAGAACAAATTACCGTTCTCCGGTGGGTCCAGCCCACAGCCCTTGACTTTTCACTGGAGCCGGCAACCTGTTAGGGCATAATTGATCTTTTCACCCTCGGTAAAAATTCCCCAACCTGAAGGGGGCCTTCCACCAGTGTTGTTAAAACTTAAGAGTAACAAGGAAGGACCCCTGGGTGGCTCAGTTGCTTAGGTGCCTGCCTTCTGCTCAGGTGGTGGTCCCGGGGTCCTGGGATCGAATCCCACATGGGGCTCCCTGCTCAGCCTGCTTCTCCCTCTGCCTGCTGCTCCCCCTGCTTGTTCTCTCTCTCTCTCTCTCTCTCTCTGATAAATAAATAAATAAAATCTTTAAAAAAAAAGTTAGAGTAACAAGGAACAGAAAAGACTGCTTTTAGCAATCTTCAGAAAAAACAACTTGCAACTCCCAGACCCTGGCTAATTTGGCTGAAGATTCCTCAGCTGTCTTAGCACGGTGAATAAGGTTCAGCCAGGCGAATGACATCTATCGAGCTTTCCAAAGACAGAACAGTGCCTTAAATAAGGCAGACCCATGGCAATAACAGCTACAAGTTGAGCCTTTTTTGTTGTGCACTTAAAAAAATAAATTACACTCTATTACAGTAATCTGGGCTCAGATATTGCGAATCCTACATCACCGTTCAGAGAACTAAGGCTTGGAGAAGCCTCAAGTCACAACCACCCTGGGTGCTTATTTTAAAAATAGAGATCTGGGGGGGGCCTAACACTGGGATTCTGGTTTTGTAGGAAGTGTAGGGCCAGGAATCTGTAGCTTTAACAAGCTCCCCCCAGGTGATCTTGATGCAAAGCATAAATGGTCAAACAGGTGCTTACAGCCTGGGGTGTCTAACACCAAGCCTCTTTCTCCTCACCACACTTCAATTCCTTGTGAGCCACAACTTTGCCTTTTTTTTTTTTTTTTTTTTTGCAGCCCACTGAAATAGAGTCAGTTAACTGATGCACTATCACCGCTAGTTGTTTCTAGAAACTTCCCCCAAATTAATTTTATAACACCCCACGACTGATACTTCCACGAAGGGCAAGTCACTGCTAGTCTCTCCTCCAACTGGGCCAACTCTACATGTACGGTTCCCCTCACAGGTGAAAGGGCCAACAGTCCACTGGGGATATTAAATTAATGTATAATAATAAGCTTCTGGTAACTGCCATTCTGCCACTCCGTATTGGATACCACTTCTCACTGGCAAAATGTTCTGCCCAAATCACATTGTTTCTTCTCTGTGGCGTAGTTAGGGACGTTGAGTGTCCAGCGTCATACCCTGCTCAAGGGTAGATGATAAAGACTGAAATTCACGTGGAATTCACTTGTTGTGCTCTCTTTAATTACACTCTCCCAGTGTCCACTGGGGCGTTCAGGGACCCCTCCCTTTTCAACCAGATTACCAGCCAAACCAGCCACAGGTAAATCTCGCTGTATCTTCCCATGGGGGATTCATGTCACTCGGTCCCTGGCTAATTATAAGCTTTATTTGAGAGATGGCAGAGTCCCCATTTGTAATACTGGTGGAGTCTATGATGGAAAATACTGCCTTGTGTTATAAGCAAACATTTGTTATTCTTTTTTTCAAATCCTAAGATCCCTCCCCCAACTCTATCACTTCTTAAGTATCTCCTGAAAAACAAAACAAAACAAAACACACATCTCAGGGCTCCTGGGGAGGGCTCAGTTGGTTAAGCGCCTGCCTTTGGCTCACGTTGTGATCTCAGAGCCCCACATCAGGCTCCCTGCTTAGTGGGAAGTTTGCTTTTCCCTCTTCCTCTGAACCCGACTCATGCGCACGCGCTCTCTCAAATAAATAAGATCTTCAAAAAAAATCTGCACACATCTCTTCTTAAATGACTTTTTAAAATTGCATGCCTTTCCCTCCCATACTGTGTGCCTCACAGGTCAGAACAAGAGACCCCCATAATTCCCAAACGGTCCTATTAAAACAACTAAGCCCACTGCAATCTTTTATGCACTCACTGAATACTAAACCAGACCTACAGGCTCTGGGGGTCTCTATTTTAATTGGCCAAGTGGCATAGCACAGAGAACAAGGACACAACCACCAGCTTGGCTCAAATATTAAAGGCAATGCCCACTGTTAGGGGGCCACTTTAATCAAATTAAAAAGATGAAGGTAGACCTCTGAGTGCTATTCCCTTGGTTGGTGATCCATCTTCTTAAACTGCTTTTCCTGAGTCTGCAGTTTCTAATGGGCCACCTGTGGCTATTTATACTTAAATTGATAAAAATTAAATAAAATTCAATTTCAGTCCCTCCCTTGTACCCGCCACAGGTCACATGCCCGACAGTCACACGGACCTGGTGGCAACTGTGTTAGGGCAAATGGTGGAGTATTTTCATCATCACCGAAAGTTCTATTAGACCATGCTGGTCTTAGGAGCTGTAGGAATCTTAGTGTCTCAGGTGGAACTGGGAAGCTGAGGAGACTACCTCTGATTGCCACAACAGAAGGCTGGGGGAGAGAGGACAAGGATGGGATAAACCTTCGTGCCGATACCAGTTTGGAAGAAGGATGTGTCTAGTGGCTCCCAGCACTGCCTTTCCTTTTCTTGACCCTCTTCCCTACCTTGAATGCTATCTCCGTGAAACCTTCCTCTGATACCCATGACTATAACGTCCCTATAGCTCTCAATGCCAAAAGATACCTTATATGGGGGCTGGGTGTGTGGCCTCCCAGAAGACACACCTGTGATCCTTGCCATGATGGCTCAGCTCTATTGCTGCTATGGATAACCCTCTCCCTGGATGGATAATGAAAGAAACTGGCTATCCGACAACGCTTTTTTTTTTTTTAATGCCCATATAATCTGACAGCATTCTTGAAGAAAACTTTTTTTTTTTTTGGTGGGATTTGGAAAGGAAGGAGGGAAACACTGAAGGGAAGGAAAGCGCCGAGCATCACAGTCCCCCAAACAGAGGTTCTCAACGCTGGGCCTCATGGAGCTTGCGTGGGATTTTTACCCACATGATCCAAGTGGGAAAGACTCCCCTGGGGTCACTCTCAGTGTCACTTAGCTGCATGGCAACCTTGTTCCCATCCCTTCTTTAGGATACATGTAACTGGTAGATCCCCTTCTTAAAACTTGTTTGTGGCCCTAAGACCTGCTACTCAAAGTACAATTCCATAGACCAGCTGATCCTGGTCACCTGGGAGCTTGGGAGAATGAAGCATCGCAAGCTGTCCTCCAGATCCTGCCTTTTAGCAAGTCTTCCAGGTGATTTGGAAGGATTTTAAGTTTTGAGAAGCATCCCCAAGGCATCAGCCCTGTAATAGTATTACTCACCTACCAGCGGAACACACATTCTGCTTCCAAAGTAAATAGCAGATAGGACCCCAGATCCCACAGAGCTTAAAATTCAGTAGGAGAGAGGATGCACTCAATGAAAGGACATATAAGGATAACAGAATCGGAGTGCCTGGGTGGGTCAGCTGGTGAAGCGTCCGACTCTTGATTTCAGCTCAGGTCATGATCTCAAGGTCATGAGATGGAGCCCCGTGTCCTTGGCTCTGCACTCAGCGGGGAGTCTGCTGGAGATTCTCTTTCTCCCTCTGCCCCTCCCCCATGCTTTCTCTAAATAAATAAATAAATAAATAAATAAATAAATAAATAAATAAATAAAATCTAAAAAAAAATAAATAAATAACAGAACCCACCCAGCTGAAACATGTGCAAATTTGTAGCTAGGAGCAGCCGGGGAGAAATAGGCATTTAATATCGGAGTGGGAGCCATGTGTCAAGGCTGATTAAAGTAGAAGAGATAGGGGCACCTGGGTGGCTCAGTGGGTTAAAGCCATTGCCTTCGGCTCAGGTCATGATCCCAGAGTCCTGGGATCGAGCCCCGCATCCGGCTCTCTGCTCAGTGGGGAGCCTGCTTCCCCCTTCTCTCTCTGCCTGCCTCTCTGCCTACTTGTGATCTCTGTCTGTCAAATAAATAAATAAAATCTTTTAAAAAAAAGTAGAAGAGATAGAGCTGGTGAAGCAAGAGGCCCCCGGGCAAGTCAGCCTGAGGCAGCTGGGGGTAGAAGAGTGGGGGGTCAAGGTCATAGCCATGTGGAGAACATGCAAGGTCATAGGCTAAAAGGAGTTCATGGTGATGTGATAGGTGGGTGGGGGTCTATGATGATGGCAGGAGTGTTACACCCAGCAAGGCAGTATGGGAAAATTGGGCTTTCCAGAAGATACCACCATGATGATGCTGTGAAGACAGCTACAGACCTTAACATTCCCCAAGGCCAAATGGTAGAAACCGTGTGTGATCAACTTGGAACTCAGATTTTGTTCTGCTTCCTGCTTGTCTCTGCCTACCGTACTTTTAATGCTCAACAGTTATTAGGCTTAAGGGAAGTCAAAATCAAAGGGTAGACATTTGGAAATGCTCATAAAGTGCTTTAACTCTTATGAAAAAGATAGACTAGAAATACAAAATATTAATGTCAGCACAAGGCAAAGCAGTGGAAAGACTCAAAGAGAGGTGTGCTTAAGTAAAACCACTACACATATTACACCTGTTGGATGTATAAAAAGATTGACATTTTTTTCTTCCTCGCCCTTTTTCTCTTCAATTTATACTCAGGCTATCCAATACATTGTTTTTTCTGCTTCTGTCTCCTTTCTTTTCTTTTTTTTTTTTTTTAAAGGATTTTATTTTTAAGTAATCTCAATACCCAACATGGGGCATGAACTTACAACTCCAAGATAAATCATATGCTCTATGAACTAAGCCAAGTAGGCACCCATGTCTGTCTCCTTTCTTGTTCCTATCATCCCTGTACTGGGCTAAATGGTGACCTGCCATCTCAAATCCCTGGAACATGTGAAAATATCTTTATTTGGAAAAGTTTCTATGCAGACATAATGAAGTTAAGGATCTTGTTTCTCTTTTTTTTTTTTTTTTTTTTTAAGAGCGGGAGAGCATGTATGCTGAATGGTGGGGGGTGCACGTTCAGAGACAGGGAGAGAAAGAATCTTAAGCAGGCTCCATGCTCACTGTGGAGCCCGACACGGGGCTCAATCTCACAACCCTGAGATCATAACCTGAGCTGAAACCAAGAGTCAGACACTTAACTCACTGAGCCACCCAGGTGCCCTGAAGATAAGGATCTTGTAAAGAGGAGATCATCCTGGATTATCTGGCGGGGTCCTGAATCCAATGACAAGTGTCTTCACGAAATCGAAGAGACCCACACAATCGGCAGGACAACACAAGCAGGAAACGAAAAGGCAAGAGAAAAACCGAGGCAGAGGCTGGAGTGGGGTAGTCCCAAGAAATGCCACAGTCCCCAGAAGCTGGAAGAAGGTGAGGAGTAGAATCTCCCAGGGGGCATGACCCCAGCCCACCCCTTAAAATCAGACTTGTGGTCTCCAGATCTGCAGGAGGATAAGAATCTGCTGCTTTAAGCCTCCAACTTTGTGCTAATTTTTGACAGCAGCCCCAGAAAATTAATCCACTCCTTAAATATTAGCAGTATGTTATATTTCTAATTTAAGAAAAACATCTATTTTTTTCTAAGTTTGATCTAAATGTGTGCTGTGTTAAAACCAGAACTGTAAGCTAATCTACCAAATACATATTTAAGAACAGGGTTAAAAATGACTTCCAAATGGTTTACGACACAGCACTGTGCTCCACTCCTGCTACGTGTGTGTGTGTGTGTGTGTGTGTGTGTGTGTGTGTGGTTTCTGCTCCTGTTTTTACAGATACTGGAATGGAAGGAGACTTTCATCAAGAAGGGGATAGAGCTTCCTGGCTTTTTTATATTTAGTAGAATGCATTTGTATGCTGAGCAAGGAGACATGAGCAGAGCTGGCTACGGGAGGCCAGTGAGAATTCTTCAGGCAAAACGTGACATGTGCGGGGAGCTCAGACCCAGCCCTCTGCGTGGGTAGGGCTGTAGGCATTGTTGATGGCTGGCTGTTCTAATAGGGGCAGTATCCTTTCCAAATCTTGCAAGTCCACTTATTAAATATTTTGAATGTCACTCCTGCAGAGAAACGTTAGAAAGCAGCTGCACAACTGGCAAACTTTTATTCTCCTTTTACAAGAAGGGTTTCTCCCACGATGTTCTTCTTAAGAATGTGTATTGGAGCCCATAGCAAACATTCTCCTGGATTTAGCTTTTCCCTTATTATTTCTTAATCCAACCTGGCAGGTTTTTTGGTTCAAGAGCCAGAGAGCAGTCCATGGACAGGTGCTTTGAAGAATCAATTTCAGATGTCTGTTTCTAGAACTTGAGTTCTTAAAAATGTAGTTGAGACATCTCAATGGCGTGAGCAGTTTGTATGTGTGTGTGTGAGTGTGTGTGTGGCGGGGGGGATTTTGTTTTGTTTTGCTTTAGCTAAGGGTTTGTTCCTCCCACCCCACCCCCCAAAAAAGAACTGAATAAAGAGCAATTTTCCTTCTAGGCTTGTGGTAATTATGCTTACTAAGGGGTTGTACTGTGCAAAGTGTTCTACAAACACTTAGGAGATAGCAACCCGATGAGAAGGGAAGATTGGAAGCATTGAGATCAAACAGGTGGTGACAGAGGTGATTTGAAGGACAACAGTTACAGCTTGATTTACAGTGTTATCTGGCAATGTTTCTTTCTCTTTCTGCATTGCCATGGGTGGTCTAGTTCTCAAGTCCAAAGAAGAGGACCTTTGACTGAGGTCAGAGTGCATCAATCTTTGTGGCTGGGATGGAGAGATCACTCTGGTGGGAGTTTTTGGCAAGGTATTATATCAAGCATCTTTACAGTCTGTATTGCTGATACCCAAGGAAGGCTTTCAGTCTATATTTTAAAATTTGGGGTCAGGTATTTCTATTAATATCCAGGGGAAGACAGGATGGAATAGGTAGAGGTTGAGAATTGTCAAAGATTAGGTTTTTGTTTTTTTAAGATTTTATTTAATTGAGAGAGAGAGAAAATGCATGAGCAGTGGTGGGATGGGGGGGCGGCAGGCAGAGAGAGAGGGGGAAGCAGGCTCCTCGTTGAGTAGGGAGCCTGGTGCGGGGCTCCATTGCAGGACTCTGAGATCATAACCTGAGCTGAAGTCAGACACTTAACCTACTGAGCTACCAAGGAACTCCAAGAATTGTTAAAGATGAGTAAGTGAGAAGTCTATTGTTCCAAAGTAGTCCATTTCTTTACACTTTGCTCCAAATCATAAGTCCCATATTAAATGACATTTATAGGGGCACCTGTGTGGCTCAGTGGGTTAAGTCACTGCCTTCGGCTCAGATCATGATCTCAGGGTCCTGGGATCGAGTCCCACATCGGGCTCTCTGCTCAGTGGGGAGCCTGCTTCCCTCTCTCTCTCTCTCTCTGCCTGCCTCTCTGACTACTTGTGATCTTTTTCTGTCAAAAAAATAAATAAAATCTTTAAAAAAAAATAAATGACATTTATAACCATGTAAACACAGCCTTGTGTTTCTTTTTAGAAACAGGTTGATTTGGGCAATTGAGACACTTTTGGATATTTATCTTACAGAATAAAAGCACCTGAACCCAGAGATCCCATTAAGTGTATTTATATTGCAATAAAGTAAAAAAGTCCGCTGGTAAAAAATGGCAGCATAAATTATGGTATGTTTAAAGCATGATGCCACTAAATGAGTTCTATCTTAACAAATCGGCCTGGAAGGATTTCCACAATGTATTGTTAATGAGAAAATTCATATACAAAGAACTGACTCATTTTTGTAAGACATATATGGTGACATTAGTATTATTCTCCAAATATTTCTGATTCGCTATCTTCAAGTCTGCGGTAGGATTGCAATTTACACATGCAACCCCCTTGAGGGTAACAGATGGAACCAGTTGGCCAACTCGAACCTCAGAGTGATGAACTGAAGTTCGAGAGAGCAGCTGCTGCTTTCTTTCGTTTTCTGAAGTCAACCGAGCCCACGTGCTGACCCACAAGGGCCATGCAGTATGAGAAATGAACTTGCACTGTTCTAAGCTGCTGAAATTTCCGTGTGGATTTAACTGAAGAGTAATCTAGCCTATCAAGATTAGTACGACAAAGACAAATGTGGGTGAGAGACGTATTTGTGTGTGTGTTTGTATATTATCTATCCCATTATTTAGCTATCACACCAACATCATAAATGGAACTATTATTTCCATTTTACGCTTCAGGGAACAGAAGCTGGATAAGATTAAGTAAATTTCGCGGGTTACACAGTTAGCATTTTGCCAGTTAGAAATCTGAGCCAAAATATGTTAAACTGCAAAGCATAATTTTCCTTCTCCATCCATCCCACTGACACACAGAGGTGCTAGGTGCTAGGTGTTTTCCTTCAGAGGACCCTCAGCACTATTTGGGGACAGAAACATACAGCTTCATGAAACACAACCAAGAAGGGTTATCAGGATACAGGCTTGGGACACAGAAACCTTGCTTGCCAGGTAGAGCAGAGCTTACTGGGGGTAAAGAGCACGGGGTAAAAACAGGATGTACAGGTTCTCACCCATCATCCATATGGGCAGATTCCTGCTATTTACCTCTTGAAACAGACTGCGGCTGATCCTCACTGATGGTATCCTTTTAGGGCTGGGATTATATCCACAGTGTGCTGAGCCCCTCAGGACTGCCTGACAATAGCTCAGGATCAGCTAATGATAATTGGTCATTAGGACCGAATCACAATTGTGTTTGTACAGAGCAGGTGCAGGAACAAGGTAATAGGATAATGTGACATTGGCGAGAAATGCAAGTTGGCCCTCTGCGCCCCCCCCCCCCCTTTTATTTCCAAGTGTAAGAACTTTAGTTATACAAGAAACATAATTGCGGTGTGAGTAGCTGTGAGTTGCCAGCAATGGGGAGTTTTTAAGTGGATACTGCAGGTGTATAAATGTATGACATGCAAATTATTCCTTCCACCGAAAGTAAGACGGTCTAATTCACTGAGGGAAATGTTACAATACGCTCTAAGACTTGCAAAATGAATGATCAAAGGCCTATATCTGCTTCGAACAAGACAAGTTGTTCTCTTTCCAAAAGGCCAAGATCCTGTGATCTAGTGAGCTTCCAAAACTGTTTCTCTCTCTGTGTATGTGTGTGTGTGTGTGTTTACAGTAGAGGAGACTTGCTGAAGAGGAACTGCATTTATTTTTATACATTATATGTCAGTAGAGCTTCTCCTCCGTGATACCTATTATTTCCGCACAAATTATTCTAACAAGAGTTTGTAGCCATGTTATGTGGGAAAGGAATGTTATTTACAGGACGGGAAGGCTACATGAAAAAGCTAAGAAGAGTCTAAAGAGAGATCACACAGAATGTGCTATTGGAATTTAAGAATAGAAGAGCAGATACACTTGTATATAGAGATGAAGATATCCTCTAAAAACCCACTCGGGGTCACCGTGATGAGTCTGCAGGGAAAAAGTCCATTGTAGGGGGAGGTAGGGAGTGACACATCCCTTGGTGAGTTTCCACAGTGTTTGTGAAACTCTGCTGGGCTTTTTCCTAATAAATATACTAATGTTTTTATTTACGTATTTATTTATAAAATATATGCAATAAAAATACATAAGCTATTATATATTAAAATTAAATATTAAATAATACTGTATATATTATACATGTCTTCTAGTTTTAAATTTAAAAACTCTCAGATAATCCTCACCACGATTCCAAGATGTGAGGTGTTCCAAACACCATCTGACAAAGAAGGATCCAGGGAAATGAAAGAATTTGCACAAGCCTGTAGCTTGTGAACAAGGCAGAGCCTAGGTCTGCAAGGAATGCAAGCCATTCACCATTCAGACACAGTCACTCTCCACTGTATCATGCTGCTGTCCAGAAATGTGTCCACAGGAAAGAAGCTGTAGTGAAGGTAAAAATATCCTTCTAAGCCAACCCAAGAAGACATTCCTGGAGGACTTCTTAAAGATGAAGGACAAGCTCGCTATATTCATTAAGATCTGCCCATTTACACTGGAAGTCAGTCTACTTTTTCCATTTTCTGGATTAAAAAAAAAAGTACCCAAATGAACACTCTTTCATTCACAAATTTGTAATTTATGTTTAAAAACATTGTAACACATGCCCTTTTCCCCTTGCAATACAGGAGGTAAAAAAAAAAAAAAAAAAGACTTATTAAGCTCTTGATGAAAATTATCAACTCCTAGAGGACATGTGGGTTATAATAAAAGATGAAGGAAACATCCAGAATCTATAAACATCAAATCAACATATTTTTCTATAATACCAAACATAATGAATAGAAACTATTTAAAGTAAATCTGGCCAAAAACTTTAACTTAGTGAAGTCCCTTTTCCAGATTCTCTTCCTTTTCCAAAATTGGCAATATGTCAGGGGACACCTGGAGCCCAGGTTAAGATCCCCTGATTTCTTCTTCTTCTTTTAAAAAGATTTGATTGATTGATTGATTGATTCAGAGTGTGTAAGCACTCGTGAGGTCGGGGGGAGCAGAGGGAGAGAGAGAAACTCAAGCAGACTCTGTGCTGAGCACAGAGCCCCACACGACTTTGATCTCACAGCCCTGAGATCATGACCTGAGTCAAAATCAGGAGTCTGATGCTTCACCGACTGAGCCACCCAGGTACCCCAAGTTCCTGCTTTCAAGAAAACCACCATGCCTTCCCGGGCAAGTGTCCCCCAGATCTGTCAATTCCTTGAAGGCAAAGAAATGCCTTCCAGGCTTCTAAATCCTGATCACAACTTTACCTTAAAAATAAAACATTCCTGTTTTGCTTGCAAGAGAAAAATGCAGACTCTGCTCCACAGCCGAAACCTGCTATTCCAAAAGTCAAAAGTTCTCAGACATGCTGAAGGCATTAGTGTGTATGAATTACAAGCATGACTCATAAAGCTTTCTGGCTAATATGTCCACGAGCCCACACAGGTCATGTCTGTATATTAGGATCTGCTCATTTTTCTTAAGTGGTGCATTTTAGTCAACTGTGAGCTGTTCAGAACCCTTAATACATGGTTTGGGAACTGTTACCCGTTGTTATATTCATGTAGAGCGAACTCCCAAGGCGGGCATTGGCAAAACTAAGCTTAGTTTTTCACAGTTGAACATGATCAACTCACAACTGACATCATGTCAGTCCTCGGTAGCCTTTGAAACAGAGACAGGCTTTGTTTCTGTTACTGGGCTTTGAAATACAAGGGCAATAGAGAAGCCATGATCAATCACAGTACTGTAATGTAAGTTTCTGCTTACATTTTTCTTTGGGTTTTGTTAAACATGTAAATAATGAGAGACACAGATATGTCCACATGTAATGGTGGAATAGAAACAGAACTGAACTATTCTGCTATGAATAATATTTACAAGTGAGGATGAGAGTGAGCAGAAATTTATAAAATGCTTTCTAGTGCATGCTGGCGTTTTGCCAAGTCAAGAAAGAAACTGGACGGCTGGGCTAACATAGCAGGCATTTTTGCCTTAACCTGGGACACTGTGTTTGCTAACAGAGATGAGCACTGTGCTGCTGCATTCTCTAACAGGACCTTAGCTCAAAACTATAAAAGAGGGACAAAAGGGGCGCCTGGGTGGCTCAGTTGGTTAAGCGTCTGTGTTTGGCTCAGGTCATGATCCTGGGAGTCCCAGGATCAAGCCCCGCCTCCTGCTCCCTGCTCAGCGGCCAGGGTGGGGGATGTAGCTCTCCTTCTCTTTCAAATAAATAAAAATAAAAGAGGGACGAGATCCGTAATGCAGGAAGGAAAGGGTCCATTCCAAGAAACTAAATAGTTAGGGTTGTTCATTATAAATACAAGGATAAGTTTGATAACATGAAGAGACTGCCCAGAACTCTTTAGATTGCTAATTGTTGGAGGAAGGAATGAAGGAGTCAATGGAATCCTGATCTGCAAATCCAGACTGAAGCCGGCCACACCTCCAATCATCTGCTGCCGTCATCGCGACCCAGACCTCCAGGGACGGCAGTCTTATAAAGGAGAAGATTTCTTTCTGGACATTTTGACTTACTTAACGGCTCAAGCATGACCGGAAGATCAGGAAACACAAAGTTTTCCAACCAAGATGAGAAGGAAAAGAGCAGACCACAGACAAGAGAGCACCTCCCCAAAGGCAGGGGACATTATGTATTAGAGTTCTCGCGTCCGGCTGCCGCATTTTTCTGAAGAGATGGAGTTGAATTAAAAAACTAAATTTCTGAACATTATAGAGAATCCTTGAAAAAGACTTGACTATGTTTACCTGAGCTAGTGCAGGTGGTGGTGCTGGGGGAAAGGCAGGAGTCAAATCGATTTGGAATGCGTAGGGTCATATTTTGAAATCTGACAGTCTGGCCCCAAACCTTTCTCTTCGTTTCCTTGTGCAGACTGTTTCTCCTTCCCAGGTCAGTCATTCCTCCCTGCCGCTTGGACTTGAATCCTCTCCCCTCATCGATGGAGAGACCTCATCACTCCATCTTGTGCACAGGGTGACCAAGCCTTATGCCTAACCAAGTAAGCCACCAGGGGTCCTAAGAATTTCTTGAAAAGTCTAAAAGTAGAGCACAACTTTAACAACTGATAACAATGGACAGAAATAGGAGCAAGCAGTTTGCAGAAGAAATCTGAATACCTAATAGGTAATCAGGATAGAGCAATTAAATCACACCCAGAATATTGAGAAACAAAATCTTGGTAATACCAAGTGGTGGTGATATGTGTTCTTCATCTTAATTCTTTTCTCATTTGTGATAAAAGTCCCCAGAGCCAGGGGTGGGGTCAGATGACACCCCCATCTCACTCTTCAGAACATGAATTCATTTTACAATCAAGAACACAGTAAGGGATGCCGGGGTGGCTCAGTCAGTTAAGCGTTTGCCTTCAGTTCAGGTCCTGATCCCAGGGTCTTGGGATCGAGTTCCGCATCAGGTTCCCTGCTCAGTGGGGAGCCTGCTTCTCCCTCAGCCTCTGCCTGCCCCTCCTCCTGCTTGTGCTCGCTCTCTCTCTGTCAAATAAATAAATAAATAAATAAATAAATAAATAAATAAAATCTAAAAAAAAAAGAACCCATTAAAATAATGTATAATACATTAAACACCCATATGCATATTTCACAGCGTTACTTTCATGATATTTTCTACCAACGAACCATGAACTGTCTGTGGACACAGCCTTTCCCCCTGACTCCTTCATAAATCTTTTCTAGGAATCAATTCTCCCAGAAAGCCAACTGAATTGACTTGGATTGCAAAGATAAAACCTTCAGAGTGGCCTGCCGTCAAAGTGATCCATACATTCTCTGGGGGATAAAATGAGGGGATTGGACTGGTAGATGATTTCTAAGATGATCTTTCCAAAAATGCAATCTTTGACTCTAATAGTTGATACATTACCTCTAGAAGGTCTCGGGAGGAAAGAAACATAAAAAAGTGTTGGAAGAGGGAAATGACATTCTAGATAGAAGTATAAGCTTTCTGGGAATATTTAACTCTCCTGAGATATCAAATCTTGACCTACAGCCAAGACAGGCCAAATCTTCCTCTGTAGCCACATCCACTGCTTGCGTCTCTCACACCACTTCATGGCGACTCTAAGTGACTCCCCCTCCCCAAGCATGAAGGCTTCTCATGGCTTCCCATGTGCTGCTTCCTCATCTGGAAGATCTTCCCCTTCTCCTCTCCTCTCCCAGGAGCCTCTTTCTCATCCATATCACAGCATCAAGAGTGCCATTTTGGAAGGCTCCCTTAGCACACTTGGGGCAGACAGAGCTACCTGTTCTCAGTCCCCAGAGCCACCCAGGAACCAGCTTCTTACTGGCCATGGAGTGTCACATTCTGTAAATATTATTTTAATATATTTCAAAGACACAGAAAAAGACAGTGAATACAACTATTCACGTGTCATTCAGATTTTAAAATGTCAACATTGGTTCTAGTTGTATTAGTGCTTTAAAAAGAATACAAAGGACTACAACTTAAAGATTTAGTGAAATCTAATTCTCACTTCTTTTCTCCAGTTGGGGAATGGTGAGGATTCACCTACCCTCATTTCTTTTCTCACCCTCTTTCCCAGAAACAACAACTCCCCTGATGTTGACGTGTGTGTATCCCATCTATATTCTTGTTCTCTTAGTGTATGTGTATGTGTTTGCAAGCATTGCATATGCCCGCTTTGTGGTTTCAAACGTACATAAGCGATATCACGTTTTTCTTTTTAAGATTTATTTATTTATTTATTTGACAGAGATCGCAAGTAGGCAGAGAGGCAGGCAGAAAGAGAGAGGAGGAAGCAGGCTCCCCGCGGGGCAGAGAGCCCGATGCGGGACTCGATCCCAGGACCCTGGGATCATGACCTGAGCAGAAGGTAGAGGCTTTTAACCCACTGAGCCACCCAAGTGCCCCGGTATCACGTTTTAAGAATCATTTTCACATTGGGGAGGGTATGTGCTATGGTGAATGCTGTGAAGTGTGTAAACCTGGAGATTCACAGACCTGTACTCCTGGGGATAAAAATACATTATATGTTTATAAAAAATTTTTTAAAAAATAAGAATCATTTTCTAAGGGCACCTGGGTGGCTCAGGTCAACTGTGAGCTGTTCAGAACCCTTAATACATGGTTTGAGAACTATTACCCGTCGTTATACTCATGTAGAGTGAACTCCCAAGGCGGGCATTGGCAAAACTAAGCTTAGTTTTTCACAGTTGCACATGATCAACTCACAACTGACATCATGTCTTTGGCTCAGATCATGATCTCAGGGTCCTGGGATCGAGCCCCGCATCGGGCTCTCTGCTTAGCAGGGAGACTGCTTCTCTTTCTCTCTCTCTTTCTGCCTACTGGCGATCTCTCTGTCAAATAAAAAAATAAAATCTTAAAAAAAAAGAATCATTTTCTAACATTCTATATGGAAGGCAGTGTTATATTTTAAGATTATTGCATGCTGAGTCGTGTACATTGGGTCCATTCATGTTTCCTGCTGTCTTGGTATTCTGATAAGGAATTATTATCACAGTTTATTTCCACATTCCCTCATGGAGGGCTAGTTAGCTGGGATATAACTTTAGGGTAATTACAAGGAATTCTTCAGTGAGCATCCTGGTGAAGTTCTCTTTTGTACTCCTGTATAAATAATAATCTCTCTAAGGAATGTAAAATTTGAATAGCCCTGCCATACTATATGCCCATCTTTAGCTTAACTGGATATTGGCAGCTCTCAAAGTGACTGTAACAATCACATCATTCTATCAGTAGTGTATGAAAGTTTCCCTTTCCACCTCACCACCGGAGTCAGTTTGTTTCTCAGTATTCTGGGTGTGATTTAATTGCTTTATCCTGATTACCTATTAGGTATTTAATTTCTTCAGCAAACTGCTTGCTCCTATTTCTGTCCATTGTTATCAGTCGTTAAAGTTGTGCTCTGCTTTTAGACTTTTCAAGAAATTCTTAGGGCCCCTGGATGGCTTACTTGGTTAGGCATATGACTCTTGAGCTCAATTCAGGTCTGGTTGTGTGTTCAAGACCCAGGTTGGGCTCCACTCTGGGCCTTAAAAAAAAGGGTGGGGGGCGCCTGGGTGGCTCAGTGGGTTAAGCCTCTGCCTTCAGCTCAGGTCATGATCTCAGGGTCCTGGGATCGAGCCCCGCATTGGGCTCTCTGCTCAGCAGGGAGCCTGCTTCCCCCCTCTCTCTGCCTGCCTCTCTGCCTACTTGTGATCTCTATCAAATAAATAAATAAAAATCTTAAAAAAAAATTCTTTCCCATGATGAGGTTATACAACTGTCACTTATGTTTTCTCTTAATAGTTTTAAGGCTTTGCTTTACATATTTAGGTAATCAATCTATCTGGAATTTGTTTTTATACATGTGAGCTAAAAATCCCACTTTGTTTCTTCTTCAATATGGAGAGGCACTTTTTTCCTGATTACTGTTTATTGTACAGCACATTCTTTCCTCATTGATTTATAAAGCTACTTTTGTTTTACTCCAATGATTTGAGTTATATTGAATGGTTTTTATGTATCTATTGAGATAATCATTGTTTTCTTTCTCTTTGATAAATTATTTGGTGAAATTCTAAATAGAATTCCTAGGCTAAACCAACCTCACATTCTTGAAATAATTCTAACTGGCTTTAGTATCTTACTAGCTTTCTGGCTTTGTTTTCAAATATTTAGTATTTTTGTGCTTACATTCATAAATCTGCCTTATATGGTCCTTGCTCAGGGTTGTATTCCTTCCTTTTGAAATTGTATAAGATGGAGGTGACATCTTTATTCTGTAGAACACCTTTTATAACTTAAAGATAACCCCTCTTTTTTTTATTATTTTGGTTTTTTAGTGAGAGAGAGAGCAGAGAGTGTGAGCAGGGGTGGGGAGAAGTGAGAGAGAATCTTAAGCAGTCTCCATGCTCAGTGTGGAGTCTGATATGGGGCTTGACTGCACAACCCTGAGATCATGACCTGAGCTGAAATCAAGAGTCAGATGCTCAACCAGCTGAGCCACCCAGGTTCCCCTAAAGATAATCTCTTGAATGCTCATTAAAACTCACCAGCAAAAACTTCTAATACTATTGATTTCTGGTTCACAGACATTTTTTAAAAAATTATTATTATTATGGATTCAATTTCTTTAGAAACTGTAGAGATTTCAGTTGTCTATTGGTTGATAACTGGTAATTTACAGTTTATCTAGAAAATTCCTCATTTTACCTAAGGTTTCAAATTTACTGGCATAAACTTGATCATAATACTCCCTTAAGACATTTTAAAATTTTCTGTTAAAAATGCTCCACTAATATTCTTTGTATGTTCCTACTTTAGCTTTGTTCTTGATGAATCTTGCCAGAAATTTGACTATTTTACTACTGTTTTCCAAACACTAGCTTTGTTTTCTTTTTAAGTCTTTTATGGTATTTTGGTTTTCCTGCCCATTAAGTGCTTTTATTTCCCTTCTTCTTCCTTGGGTTAGGTCTGCTGTCACCCTTCTTACAAGTCCTACATCACCTTATTGTTATTATTTTCCATATCTCTTAATACATCATATTTTAATTATTATTTCTCTAGGCTTCGTTATAAGTGACTTCCTTAGATTGTCCAGTTCACTGAGTCTCTCTTCAGCTGTGTCTATTCTGCTCTTGAATCCAACTTCTTATAGTTTCCAAGACTATATTTTTCATTTCTAGATGTTGTATTTCCTTTTCTAGTCTGTCTCTTATTTTTCATAGTTGTTCTTTCATGATGGCTTCTATTTTTAAAATTTTATTATTGTAAGCATCCATATTTTATAATCTCTAGATTTGTCTCCTATTTCTAGTTCTTCCTTTGTTGTGTCTACAGACCCTCCTTCTTGTGGTCTATCTCTTCACATGACTCTGAGTTTTTCACTGTGAATTTTTGCTCAATGGATGGTTTTCATTCCGTATAGATTTTTCATTTGCTTCTATCAGTATCCGTATGATTCCAACGGCCCAGGGGCGGAAAAACGTTCACTTTTAGCACTGGGATTCCCAAATCTTATTAGCAGTATAAATTCTCAAATCCCTAACATAAAGAGTGGGACAGTTTTGATTTATCCTAGGGGCATTCCTGCTTATACCTAGATCCCTAGAACTTAAGGCTCCTCACTACTTCCCTCACTTTACAGGCAAAAAAAATTTCCTTTTTGTTTTTAATTGTCCTATTTCAGGTTTAAGTGTGGGAAGACCCTTAAGGAAACTTCCTGTAAGCAGGGTCTTTGCTTGTTGCTTTAAGCAAGGTCAAGGCCACATTTCTCATCCCTGAATTGGGCATTGGAACTCTAGCCCTCAACGTCTAGGGTGTATATCCAGGCCAGGCACCCTGGGGAATGTCACTTCAGTTGTCAGTATTGCTGAAAGTCCTTCTAATTGTGTCTCTGAATGTTTGTCTCCCTCATTGTCAGTAAACATCGCTAAAGCAAGAACCACAGTTTATTACCTATCATTCCACTCCACTCTGCTTCCTTAGCTTCTAGCATAGTCCTGGCACTTGGTACACAGGAGCTTGATAAATACTGGATGGATGGATGGATGGATGGATGGATGATAACTTTAACATAGATGAGTTTGATATCTACTAAAAAGTTCCCTACAACTTGTCATTTGCAGCATGATGTAGAATATTTCCAAGACACAGACAGGAGATGTGTCAAAGAAGGAGGATTGGAGAGAGACCCTTGAAGATTTCTGTGGTATCTGATCTGACCCAGTCTGCAACTAGTTTTCTCCCTTACTGAAACATTGTGTAAATTAAATAATTAAAACTACATTAAGAGCCAAGAATAGCACTCCGATGCTATATATAGTTTCTGGCTACCTAGTTATGCAGAGCACTGAAACGAGGCAAGAAGCTTTTTGACAATTTAATTAACATCTTTCTAGATCTTTAATTTCTTAAAAACACTGGGATGCTTCATTTTCAAGGTGCTTACAGTGCAAGAGGAAGGTGCTCTGATTTGTCCTTCAACATCTATCATTGAGGGATTTGGGCATGGAACTAGGAGGAGGGAGAAAGAGGGAAGGAGAGTCTTGTCTTTTATTAACCTAGGACTTGTCCTTTTCTCACCTTCCTTTAAGTCAGCGGTTTACCTTCTGGACACGTTAAATAACAATGTGAGTGTTGTCAGCAGATTTTGGATGTAAAAAAAATAGCTCATATGTGAAATTTGAGAAGCAAAACAAATAGACCAAAAAAGAAAAAAAAAAAAAAAAGACAAAAGACAAAAAACCAGACTCTTAAATACAGAGAACAAACTGGCAGTTGCCAGGGAGGAGGTGGGTGGGGGATGGGCAAAGTAAGTGGAGGGGATTAAAGTACATTTACTGCTATGAGCATTGAGAAGTGTGTAGAATCGTGGAGCCATTATACTGTACATCTGAAACATAATAGTGTATGCTAATTATACTTGCACCAAAAAAATAGCAGATACTAATTAGGATCAAAAGACCTTTCATAATAGCAAAACACACAGGCATGCACACACACACACAGTTGTGTCACTGCTACAACTGAGCAAGGCCTTGCATGGGGTGTGAAATTTACAAGGTTTACACACTGATTACTTGATATTTTCATTACCTGAGATCCTGAGCAAGCCCTTATTGAGGTCTGCTCAGAAAGTCGTGTCCATGTGATTCCCCGCCCCCAGCCCCAACAGGATAGTTTGATCTAAGTAAATGAAGTCCGTCTCCTTCTCAGTTTTCACCATCCTGGGCCGGCCACTCCAGAGAACGGGCCTGGTTACCCATCCAACTCTCAGGCTTCTTGCTCGGAGACCAGCCACTTCCAGATGGCAATAAAATGCTGAGGACGGAGTTTGAGTTCTTCACTTACAGTTTTTTGTGTGATTTTTTTTTTTTTTAAGAGGAAGAAAAAGATATAGGAACAGAACTGTGTCAGAGAATAAACCAAGGAGCAGAAGGGAATATTTTAATGAAATCAGAAAAAAACGGCAGACGACTACTTTTCTGTATTGCTGGCTTCTCAGAAAAACATTCTGTTGGCAGATTTTTTTTTTTTTTAAGGTGGAAATCAAGCAGGAACATGTGTCTTTTATGCTCAGAAGGTTGATCTGGGGTCTCTAGATACTACTGGAGCTCAGATGTGGTCATACCAACCAGCCTACCTGGCTGAAACTGCTGGAGCTTTCTTTGTCTCCTCCAGCTCTTGGGCTAGGTATATGTTTATCTATTTATTTATTTATTAAGATTTTATTTTTAAGTAATCTCTATACCCAACGTGGGACTCGAACTTACAACCCCCGAGATCAAGAGCGTGCACGCTCTACCAACTGGGCCAGCCAGGCACCCCAAGGTGTATGTTGAGATCCGTCAGAAGGAGCCCCAGTGTCTCCTGCAGGACACCTGAGCCATTGAATTTGGAGGCTTGGGATTAAGTTAAACTTAAAAAGTAATTATAAGAGGGGCACCTGGGTGGCTCAGTGGATTAAGCCACTGCCTTCGGCTCAGGTCATGATCTCAGGGTTCTGGGATCGAGCCCCACATCGGGCTCTCTGCTCAGCAGGGAGCCTGCTTCCTCCTCTCTCTCTGCCTGCCTCTCTGCCTACTTGTGATCTCTCTCTCTGTCATAAATAAATAAAATCTTTAAAAAAAAAAGAAAAAGAAAAAGTAATTATAAGAGAAAAAAATACCTTTAAAATAAAGTTTGTACTCAGCAATGTGGGACATTGGTTTAGTTCATTCTTCTTTGACATATTCTTTTTTTTTTTTTTCAATTTATTTAAACTAAAACCAAAAACTGTTTACCCATGTCTCCTACTCCTCAGCTCGGGCAACCATTAATCTGTTCTCTGTGTCTATGAGCTTAGTTTTTATTTGATTATTTTTCAGAGCCACACATATGGGAGATCGTGCTGTATTTGTCTCTCTCTGTCTGACTTATTTCACTTAGCATAATGCCCTGAAGGTCCATCCATGTTGTCACATAGCAAGATTCCATTCTTTTTTTATGGCTGAGTAATATTCCCTCACGTGTGTATAATACATAGAGACACACACCACATCTTCTTTGTCCATCCATCCATCAGTGGACACTTAAGTTGTTTCCATGTCTTGGCTATTACAGATATACTGCGACAAACATGGGAGTGCATAGATCTTTTGAATTAGTGTTTTCATTTTCTTTGGAAAAATACCCAGAAGTGGAATTGCTGGATCATATGTTAGTTCTATTTTAAATTTTTTGAGGAACCTCTGTATTGATTCCAACAGTGGCTGCACCAGTTTACATTCTCACCAACAGTGCACGAGGGTTCCTTTTTCTCCACATCCTCGCCAACATTTGTTGTTGCTCGTGTTGTTGATTTTAGCCATTCTGGCGGGTGTGAGGGGATACCTCATTACAGTTCTGATGTGCATTTCCCTGATGTAGAGCATCTTTTCACGTACCTGTTGACCAATTGTATGTCTTCTTTAGCAAAAGGCCTATTCAGGTGTTCTCCCCCATTTTTTGTTTTAAACTTGTCTAGAGCACAGATTTTTTTTTTAATTTTTATTTTTTTAGAGTTCCATGATTCATTGTTTGCATATAACATCCAGTGATCCAGGCAATCTGTGCCCTCCTTAATACCCATCACCGGGCTAACCCATCTCCCCACACCCCCACAAAACCCTTAGTTTGTTTCCCGGAGTCCATAGTCTCTCATGGTTCCTCTCCCCCTCTAATTCTCCCCCTTCATTTTTCCCTTCCTTCTCCTAATGTCTTCCATGCTATTCCTTATGTTCCACAAATAAGTGAAACCATATAATTGTCTTTCCCTGCTTGACTTATTTCACTTAGCATGAACTCCTCCGGTTCCATCCATGTTGATGCAAATGTAGGGTAATCTGCCCATTCTTTTTTTAATTGAATTGTTTTCTTGCTATTGAGTTGTATGAGTTCTTTATATGTTTTGGATTATTTGTATCTTATTAGGTATATGATTTGCAAATATTTTCTCCCATTCAGTAGGTTGTCTTTCCATTTGGTTGATGGTTGCCTTTGCTATGCAGAAGCTTTTTACTTTGATAGAGTCCCACTTGTTTATTTCTGCTTTACTTGTCCTTGCTATCAGTGTCAGATTTAAAAAAATCATCACCAAGACCTATGCCAAGGAGCTTACACCTAGGTTTTCTTCCAGGAGTTTTATGGTTTCAGGTCTTACGCTCAAGTTTTTAATCTACTTTGAGTTAATTTTTGCATCTGGTGTAAGATAATGGTCCAGTTTCACTCTTTCTGTCATAATGGAGTGAGTTGTTATAATTTCTGAGGACTGACTGCCCAGTTAGCTCTGTAAGTGGAGAGTTTTCCAGTGTGGGTTAGTCCTGGGAAGACACATACTACTGCTCTACAAACTACAGTATCCCTACAGTGTGCAGAGTCCTTGTCTACAGAAACTATTTGAGTCCACCCAAATCAGCATGTCACCTGATTTACACACACACACACACACACACACACACACACACACACACACACACAAAGGCATGCTGGCCAGTGGGAACAATCAGCTGAATCTGCTAGGCAGTCCACCCTCCTGGACTCCATGGCCCACAACCAACCCATGGTGGGAACTCTGAGCTCCTTGGAACATCTGATCAACCTCACATGCCAGGCACAGGGTGGGATGGAATTGGAGGGTTGGAGACAATCCCTAAAAAGGAGAAACAGTGGTCCAGGGCCCACAGGGGTTCTGGTCTGGGTCCAGGGCTCCTCCACTCAGATGGCTGCCTTCTCTCTGGACCCAGGCACCTAACAAGGCCTTAGAAAACTTCCAGAAAAATGCTTTCAGGGGCACCTGGGTGGCTCAGTGGGTTAAAGCGTCTGCCTTCAGCTCAGGTCATGATCCCAGGGTCCTGGGATCGAGCCCTGCATCAGGCTCTCTGCTCAGCAGGGAGCCTGCTTCCCTTCCTCTCTCTCTGCCTGCCTCTGCCTACTTGTGATCTCTGTCTAATAAATAAATAAAGTCATTAAAAATTTAAAAAAAAAATGCTTCCAAGTAGGAGTTGGATGGGTGAGGGGCTGAGGAGTGCAGGGCCTCAGTCAGGAGCCCTGAGGTTACATTGCTGTAGACAGCCCACAACCCCAATATCCTATCTAGGTTTGCCAGACCTGCCGCTCAGATGAGACTTCCTTGCCTACAGAGGCAGAGTTGTTCACTCTTCGCCCTGTGCTCCTACAACATTTTCTTCGGGCCTCAGCTCCCACGTGACTGTGTGAATATGTGGTTTTCTCTCTCCCTCCCCCTGTAGACTTCGAGACCATGGAGAGCAATTATATCTTATGTTTCCTTCTGTACACACAGAAAAGCAATGATGTTTGGAAAATGAATGAAAGAACGGCTTGTCCACCTGGAAGTCACCTCATGTAGTATATCCCAGACACGGATTGCTAATTACCATGTAGAGGACGGCAAGCTCTATGCCACACAGTGTGATGCCGTGTTAAATATTCATACGCGTGGTTAAAAACAGTGCTTTCCTTTTTAGACCTCTGTGGCAGCAGCATGCTGAACAAGAAGCACATTGTTCTAGGGGATCGATATTCCCGAGCGGGCTCTGCAAAGTTCAAAAATGTACGGGAACTTCGCATGCTAGTCACACTGATGGGATCTCATATTTGAACCCTGCTTTCACATCCATTATCCCTTTGATCCTCTCAAAAACCCTGGGAGATGGGGAGGCTCTTTTACTTTGTAGGAAAAGAAAGCAAGACAGACTGACTGGTTAACGCATGCATCCCTGTCTTCCAAATTCAAACATGACTTTCTTGACCAACTCGGAGTTTTTCCTGCCATCCATTTGTCACCACGATGGCAGCCAAATTGCTTAAACTCTCAGCAGTCTTTTAGGATTTCTGATCCAAAAAGAAGAAAAATGTATTCTATGCAGTGGGGAAGTAAGATCAAGGAATTAAAAGGCTGCTTAAGTACTTGGCAAATATTATCATTTCACATCTCGGTGGTGGCTTTCCAGGATTGTTTGATGGACATGTTGTTCACATGCATTCATAATGCATCACCCCTACTCCCCTTGTGGATAATTTTGTAACCAAGGATCAAAGGGGAACCTTCTGCTTCATACTTCATTATGAATATTTAACATGGCATCCAAGCACTTTTCACAACCTTCTGCTATCTTCCCGTGGTAATTGGTGATCTGTGTGATGGGACTTTGTGGCACATAATATGTTGAGATGATTTCTAGGTCATCTACGGCCATCAGGCTAGATGAAGACTATTTAATTTGTAATCGCTTATGACAATTCCTCCATGTTTTAAGAAGCTCTGAAGGAAATGGTGTCTTTATTCCCCCTGTCTTTTGCCTACCAAGGTATACTGCAATGGAGCCCGAACCCTTTTACTTCCAGTGTCCTTTCCCATTGATTACCTTAGTGGGCTGTTACATGGTATGTACAAGATTAGTGTTAAGAGGTGGTGCCCCTGTTATCAGACTGCCTTGCTCTTTTTCACGACTATAGGCTAACCAACCCTTTCATAAATGCCCCGCGAAGGTCTCGGAGGAGCCTCAGCAGGAGAATGAGTGGCTAGTCCAACACAGCCCCGTTGCTGGAAAAATGTATGCCTTCATAACGGGGACCGGTGTTGACACTTCCACTTGAAAGGGGTTCTACGTCCATTTATAGTTTATAGAAACATTAAATCTTTCCTCTCCTTCAGTCCCTGGCCAGTCTTCACCCACTTACTCAGTTGACTTTTTAATTTTGTAATGTGCTACCTCTGCTGCTCCGTTCCCATTGCTTCTACCGGCTCACCCCACATGGAGAAAGTTAGTGCTTCTATCACCACATCTCCCCGAGCACTGCTGCTGAATGAGCTTTATTTGCTCAAGAACTAATTTTATCCCATCATTCCTCTGCTTGAAAATCTCCCCTGGCTTCTACGGGAAAGTCCAAAACCTCCCTTCTGGAACTGGAAGCTGTCTTAACCTCACCCGATTTCACCTATGCATCTTAATATCTCATTATTTCCAAATAGAAACATCTGTCCTTTTGCTCGCACTTTGCTTCAGCCTAAAATGTCCTCTCCCCTGCTTTTTCCTTGATTTAAATAGTACAGATCTTTCCAGGAGGAGCTGCAATCCCATGTCTTTCCATGAAGCCTGTCATTAACATTTTGGTCCACAATGCTGTTGTCTTCTCTGACCTAGTGCATATGTTGACATAACACATTTTGGAGCTGAATCAAATACTGTTCTGAGTTATTCTCTAGTTGTTGCAATTGATGTCCTCTTCTGTAAACAGGCCTTTCTTATCTCCCATTTACCTACAGAATAAAATCCAAATCTTTAAGATTCTGGATCATTCTTAACCTATTCATAATGGATTACTGGCTGTGACCGTTAACATTCCAAACTACATTCCTTTAAAAAGCATATATACATATGTATTTTTTTCTGATTGTGAGTATAGTACATTCTTATTGTAGGAAATGTGTAGTCAGAGTCTTATATAAAGAAGAAAAAAATCTACTGTCCCAAGGCAATCCCATTAGTATCTTGGGAGTGTCCTTCAGCTGTGCTTTCCACTAAACCATGCATTTTCACTTGTCTTGGCCTTTACTTACACTATTCCTCCTAAACTCTATTTTCCTACTAGGTCTTCTCAAATGAGCATGACTCAAGAACTATCCAAATATCACCTCATCGGTGAAGCCGTACTTAAATTCCATCCTCATAGGTAGGATTAATCCTCTTCTACCAACTCAGTCTTCCAAGGGTTTCTAATTTACTGGTGTCATGTACCTGGCATCATGTACACAGGCCATGGGGACGCTATGCTTGCCCATCCATTACCCCAACAAGACTGGGAGCTCTCTGAGGGCAAGGGGAATTTTTATCCATCCCTATATGTACGACATCTGCCCGCACAGAGCCGGTATTCAAAAGAATGCTGAGTGAATAATGAATGTATCCGTATTACTTAGGCTTCTCATCTGGTGAGAAGATGAAACGATACTTATATGTTATTTTTAAGGCCACAGTAATAAGCACATAGTACTCCACAAAACCGTCAATTTTTACCTATGTTTCCAGAATATAACATCTTTTATGATAAAAATGTTGCCCCACTAGAAATAATAGGTCTGGAATAGTCCTAGACAATCCAATATCCAACTCCACAATGTACCAACGTATACATCATTGTGAATGAGGTTCCAGGAATATACGTGCAGGCATCACCCAGATCAAGATAAGTCCCCATGATGCTCCCTCCCAACCGCTAACCACATCCTGCTCCCCCTTTTGGAGCAACTAAGTTGTTCCTAACAGTATAATTTAATTGTGTATGTTTTGAACTTTGTGTAAATTGAACCATACAATATCTATTCTAGCTTCTTTCACTCAATACAATGTTTGTGGGATTTATTTATACAATCATAGTTTGCTGCTTTTACTGGTATGCTATTATGATTGTAATTTAGCCATTCTATTCTTTTTTTTTTTAAGTCATTTTTGTGGTATCTTTTTTTTTTTTTAAGATTTTATTTATTTATTTCACAGAGAGAGAGAGAAAGATCACAAGCAGGCAGAGAGGCAGGCAGAGAGAGAGATAGAGGAGGAAGCAGGTTCTCCGCTGAGCGGAGAGCCTGATGCGGGACTCGATCCCAGGACCCTGAGATCATGACCTGAGCCGAAGGCAGAGGCTTAACCCACTGAGCCACCCAGGTGCCCCTAGCCATTCTATTCTTGATGGACATCGGGCTGTTTCTGAGTTTTAGCTTTTATGAAAAATGCTATTAACCCCATATACATAAATACATACATATACATATTGATGTGTACAAAAATATTTAGAAATTTGTCTTAGCTTATAGTCCATAAATGAAAACTATAACCTGGTTAGTGTTTAGGAAATAACAAAATAAAATGGAAAGGTACTCTTTTTCAGAACTCCAGAGGGATAGCTTAAAAGTAAGCAATGAGGGGCACCTGGGTGGCTCAGTGGGTTAAGCCTCTGCCTTCGGCACAGGTCATGATCTCAGGGTCCTGGGATCGAGTCCCGCATCGGGCTCTCTGCGCATAGGGAGCCTGCTTCCCTCTCTCTCTCTGCCTGCCTCTCTGCCTACTTGTGAGCTCTGTCTGTCAAATAAATAAGTAAAATCTTAAAAAAAAATAAAAGTAAGCAATGATATAAGTTTTTAAGGTTAGAATTTTATGTATGTACGCACATACACACACATATATATATATTCACATACACACATATACACCCAAGTGAATAACATTTTTCATAAACTGAAAATTTTCATTCAGTTTTCATAAATATATAGAAATATATAATTTAATTTGCAGTACTTTACAAACTTCTGATGAAGCAGCATGTCCCATGTAAAGAGCAGCCACATTTAAATACAAATGAACTTGGTTTTTCATTGGAATGAAAATTAAGGGAACCACTTACTAGAATATAGGAGGTCCTACTGTAGCCACTCTCAATCAATTTTAAATCTCTATCTGCTGCTTTGAGCCCATGAAGTCAGATATCCAGTCTCTGTAGGTTAATGTCTTATTTGGAGATATGACCTTAGGCTTAAATTTTTGGCTGTAGAGGAAATCTGAGCTGAAGGAAAATCTGAATTACTGAAACAATTTATAGCCCATCAGGTATGAATTAGAGAAATTATATAGAGTATTATCCAAAATGCTTCTTAAAATATCAACTTAGAACAATGATAATACTGACAAACCTTGTGTTGAAATAATGAAAATTTAACATAGGTGGTCTCAGTTGGACGAATTTTTAGTCGTATACACCAGTGGAATACCATGGTTTAGATGATGTTAACTTAAGGGATAACCTGGCTTTTGCTAAGTACAAAACTCGTTCCAAAACTTGTTCATCAGAAGTTTCAAACCCAAAGTGACTATTGTAGTTATACACTTGTGGTCAAATTCTGTTCTTACATTTCCATGAGTGTGCTATAAAAATCTACACAGCCTTCCTATTTATGAAGCACACGTTCTGAAACTATTGTCAGTGGGCACTCCAGTATTATTGACCCAGAACTGGAAGTTTTCTGCTTCCTTATGAAACATTAGCTATGTAAGCAACAGTACCCTATTCTTTCCCCAGCAATCATATGAAAAAATATCTAGAAATCAATGTTAGTTAATATTCTGTAAGTAAAAGGTATAACCTGGTTAGTATCTATGAGATGACAAAATCATGTTGTAAGACACCCTCTTGGGGAACACCAGAGGGGGGGAGCTTAGAAGCGAAAAATGATGCAAGTTCTTGAGGTTAGAACTGTCCATATTCATTCAGTCCTGACATGACATGTTTCCAGAATCTTCCTTCTTCTCCCCATTACCATCGTGCCTATCCTTTTGGCCCTCCCAACTCAACGTAGACTGAATTTTTAAGCGTGGCTTTAAAAAAAAAAGATTTATTTATTTATTTGAGGGTGGGGACAAGGGAAAAGGAGAGAGAGAACCTCAAGCAGACTCCACGCCCAGCACAGAGCCCAACGCAGAGTTCAATCTCACAACCCGGAGATCACGATCTGAGCCAAAATCAAGTGTTGGATGCCCATCGAACTGCACCACCCAGATGCTAAGGGGTCTTAGCTTTAGTGATAAAAGAAGACATTAAAAGACCCTCTCATTTACATTGAACGTCACATCGCCAATTACATAGTTATTGTGAACATACACTCATTAACTGGAGTTAGGAAGAACATCTTTTGAGGGTCAGGAACTGATCCACTGGAAAGATGAGAAAAGAGATGCTCTAACAGTGATGAAAACTAGATTTTGGACTCAGGTTGGTTGATTTCAAGTCTAGTGTTTTCTATAAAGGTAAATTGTCTCTTGAGAGCAAACCTACAAAGGGAGCTCAAGGTAGATTAATCCTTTTTTTTTAAAAAGGTTTTATTTATTTATTTATTTATTTGACAGACAGAGAGCTCACAAGTAGGCAGAGAGGCAGGCAGAGAGAGAAGGGGAAGCAGACTCCCTGCTGAGCAGAGAGCCCGATGCGGGCCTCGATCCCAGGACCCTGAGATCATGACCTGAGCCGAAGGCAGAGGCTTAACCCTCTGAGCCATCCAGGTGTCCCTAGATTAATCTTTATGAGTAAATAAATGACAAACAGTAGAAGGGTCATCATTCATACCTCAGGGGAATGAATAAAAAAAAAAAAGGATTTTTTTTCCATTTTGCCATAGCTGGCAAAAGTTGGCTTGGGGAATTGGAAGTTGGGCAGTTCCAGGCAAAGAATATCAGGTGTGTGGTGTTGGAAAAGCTGCAGGTGTGTAGCAAGCAGAGGCCCGTTTATTCAGGGGAGGTCACATTGGCAAAGCCACATCCCTGTTAAGTCCCTTAATAGGACTGTGGGGACCTGCCCGTTAGGGGAAATGCAAAACTCACAGTTTACCTCAGTTTCAGTTCTGGGATTTCCGGTCAATAGGCAAACATTGACTCTCTTCCCAAAGACAATCAGGAGAAGAGGTTTCTTGGGATTTGGAAAGAAAAATGATGCAGGAAAGTGGGTTCTGGGAATAGGAACAATGTGACAGGATTCAAGTAGCTGGCTTCTTATTTTGGCCTGAAGAAGATTCTGGGAGTAAAACACAAAAGATAAGAAATACATATAAAATATGTAAGTCAAGATAAGCTGAGGCCCATAATTCAGCTACCTTGGTACAACATCCCACTTACATATGGTTTGTACCTTGAAGAGTCCCTGCCCTGGAACTTTCTAGTTCAATCAGCTCACTGGTCACACAGTGCCCTTCTGACAGCTGGCAATGAACGTAGCTCAAGACAGTGGTCCCGTCGCCAGATTCTGAACTGAAAAACTCATCCTTAAACCACGGTGAAAATGTCTAGAAGTTAAATACAATGAAAAGTGCAGTGCCTATCTTTGGGGAAGCTCTGTGGAATTTTTCCTACATACCTAGAAGTCTTCCCAACATGAGTTTTTCTCAGATGGCTCACATTCCAGCAGAAGAAAGAAGGGACATATTTGCTATTTCTTTAGCCTAAAGGTTTTCTTCCTATTCGAGGTAGGACCTAACAAGTCCCATGACAAGCATCACAGTAAGACATTTGGCTGAGGGCCCCTGGGTGGCACAATCTGTTAAGCTTCGGACCCTTGACTTCAGCTCAGGTCCTGGTTAGGGGTCGTAGGATCAAGCCCCACACTAGGCTCTGCTCTGAGCAGAGTCTGCTTGAGTTTCTCTGGGCCCCTCCCTCTACTCCTCCCACTTACGCATGCTTTCTCTCGCTCTCTAAAAATAAATAAATCTTTAAGGAAAAAGAAGACATTTGTCTAATGAGAGTTAACATCAGTTTGCTTTGCAAGAGAGGCAGATGCAGAAGAGTTTTTATGGGATGGTCTTCAGCCTCCCTTGGATTGTTTTTCTGCAGTAGTACCTCACACTATTACATTCACAGAACCTGCTCTGAAAAATTGCAAGCTGGCAATTCCAAAATTAGCCACAGGAGCCCATGGAAAAAGCCGGAATTCACACCGCCTTCCAAAATGTAGCTGCTGCGGCAAGAGAAACCAAAGGCACTGTTTCCTGGACAGCCCTGTGGTCGGCTACACGCCCTAACACTTCCGATGTGTAACCCTCTTTGCTGAACATTCCCACCGGTAAACCTGGGGGGAGGCCGGCCAGGTTTATGTCACAGCAAACGGAAGCACATCCCCAGACATCCCTATCATCTGTACCCAGCCCCAAAACGGGAGGAAGAGTAGGTGGGGCTATGAATATTGATGCCCAAGCTCAATTATACAGAAACTGTGTAGGCAGACTCAGTTCTCCAAGGGAATTTCTGAAAAGTTAAAATAAGATGAAGGAACGATTTTCTAAGGGCATATAAATAACAGGAAGGATATCTCTCTCCCGGCTCTCTTTATCTTTGGTCTGCACCCTGTGTCTCTAGGAAATGGTAAAAAGAATTTGTCTAAGGATTAGGAGATAGAAACTAAAGCCACAATGTTCACAAACATGCAGTGAGCAGCTTTAAAAAACCCGCCCACTGAGACCTCCTCTCCTCGCCACAACCGCACAGAGAAGGCATTCTGTCTGTGACTCCGAAATAGGACTCCAAATGCACCACAATGCCACCCCATAACTCTTCTGCGCATGCAACCCAATGCTTATTGGGTGCTGCTAAGGAAAGGCAAGGCACCATGTCCTGCAGCCCCAGGAAAGCTCATTCCCTTGAAGAGTCTGCGGCGTAAAATGGTCAGACAATTGGAACAGCAACAGTGTGAAGAATGCCCGAGAGCAGCATCATACGAAAGACCAAACCAAGTGTTCCTAGGGAACGAAGCTTCTGGTTTGAGGGTCAGCTCGTGATCCTGGGGCGGGTCACACCCACGCCTGGACAGGCAGCCATGGGGAAGAGAGCAAAGGTATAGTCCAAGCAAAGTGTGAGAACAAGAAGAGAAGTCATCAGGCGCAAAGCACTGCCCGCTCTGCGGGGCACAGGACACGCTCCTATGGAACTTGCCTGGTGCACTTGGCCCAGGGTTGGTGCAGGGTGAAGGGCGTGAAGGGCGGGGGATTGTGAATCCTCCTCCCGACAACTTGGTCCCTTAAAGGCACAGGGAGATGGGTGCACAGGGGCAAAGAGAGTGGCAGAAGCAAAATAATAAACCCTTTCAGTATTTGCCATCTGTTTTGTACGCACACACTCACACACAATTTGTGATTTTTTTCTGCAGGTTTTTTGAATCACCAGTGTTTCCACCCTTTTCGACGAGCAACTTTGTCGAAGGCTTGGACTTTCCCCACCTTCCTTCCACTGCGACACAAAACCGCCCTCTGAATTGGATCATGATGTCATGATGATGTTATCATTTTACCAGCAGTGAGGCTGAACATTTCTGTATATTGTGAAGAGAGCTGTCTCTTTACTATGGCTGATAAATCTGGCTGACTGCAAAGGTGATTTCATTCCTATGCAGACATCAAGGAACCATTCGGAGAGCAGAGTCATCCTTGGAATGAGAAGCAAGTTTTGCTTGTGTTTTTCTTTTTTTTAAAGATTTATTTATTTTAGAGAGAGAGAGCGTGTGTGCATGCACAAACAGGGGAAGGGGTAGAAAGGGAGAGGGAGAGAATCTCAAGCAGACTCCCACTGAGCAGGGAGCCCCACACGGGGCTCTATCCCAACACCCTGAGATCATGACCTGAGCTGAAATCAAGAGTTGGATGCTTCTGAGGTGCAGAAGTGTTAAATGACAACTATACTGGAGTAAGTCAGGCAAAGAGAAGCTGACAGAAACAGGACAGAGGACACAGAAATGTTTCTTTAAAAAAAAAAAATAGGGACGCCTGGGTGGCTCAGTTGGTTAAGCAGCTGCCTTCGGCTCAGGTCATGATCCCAGCGTCCTGGGATCGAGTCCCACATCGGGCTCCTTGCTCGTCAGGGAGCCTGCTTCTCCCTCTGCCTCTGCCTGCCATTCTGTCTGCCTGTGCTCGCTCTCTCTCCCTCTCTCTCTCTGACAAATAAATAAATAAATAATCTTTAAAAAAAATAAAAAAATAAAAACACTAAGTGGTCTATGGTATGCTGGTCAAAGTGGAGACCAACTAGAGACTATCCGGAAAATGACAGTTTCTAGGTAAACACCCCCGTTCTCTATTAGTGACATGCTCATTCAATATCTATCCTTACAGAACGGTAAACGATTTTGTTCTCCGTGTTAAACAAACAACCACAACGCAAACCCTCACAAACCTTATTTGACTGAGGGATTTTAGTGTTTTGCTTGTCTCATTGTAAAGCCAAAAGCAACTTCACAACTTTTGCGGGGGCTGTGTGGGAAGCTATTATATGTAGGCATAAGGTAAAATCAATGAATCCTTGAGAGTGGTCCTTTCAAATCAGATGTTTTCTTGTTTAAAGGAACTTCTGGTTTTGAGAAAGAGAGAGAGAGGGGCGGGGAAAGAGGAAGGAAGGGACAGAGCAGGGAGGGGGAAGGAGTGAGAGGGAGGGAGGGGGGAGGAGAGGGGGAGGGACTATATATCCTTGTGATCGGGTAGAAAGAGCGCCAGACTCTTGGAATCCTTAAGGTCTCTGGCCTGGTGGACATATGTCCAAAACTTTCAAGGTCTTATTTTCTTTCTTAAGTCCAATAACAGGGTCAACTTAGATGCTCTGGAAAGTCTGTTCTTATTCTAAGATTCTAAGTTGCATGTAAGTCAAATCTTATTTCATACTCTCCCAAGGAGCTCCCTTTTTACCCCAGTTTGATGGTTTCCTAAAGGAGTTACACCTATACTCGGCTTTATTAGATTCTTCAATTCACCGTTAGCATGCCACCTCTCAGAGGAAATGTAAAACTCCGCAATCCTGCTCTCCTGTCTTGAAGTACAAAATGACTGAAATGTAGAGCTCCTTGGCCAGCGTCTCCTCCCCCCTCTGTCTCCTCCTTCCCTAGTGACTGATTGCTGAAGCCTCTTGTATATTTCATAGATCTTGGCAAGTTGGGTCCTCAGGAGTGAAACTCAGAAGGGGGAAGTGAACTTAATTATCCCATTCCTCCCACCCCACTTATTTCTAAGATCATCCCTAAATACCAAAGCCTTTCAAGGAGCAGTCGATGATCATGGAACCAACTGGCCCATTTTACACATCGCACTGGCTATGCGTGAGAAGAAAGACCCAAGCACGGAAGGGAAGACTCCTAGCCAAACCAAACCTTCCATATCAAGCAACTAAACATGAACTCTTCATTAGTTAAAATGTCATAGCATTATGACATTTTAATGTCATCTTCCTGAAGAACAGGTCGCGAGAGAAAACTGCATTACAGATTTTTGTAGAATGGTGTTTTTAGAGCATTTCTGTGTAAGTAACATAGACCATCCATAATTTACTAACATACAGGTCAGGATTTCACTCTGGTCATTTTTGTAAACTCTTTCTTCGACACTGAGCTAAGAATTTATTTTCTTGTCTATACCGGCTATGAAGGTAGCATGTATGTGCTGTTAAACACCTTAGACCAATGCCTTGTCATCCCTGGAACCTTTGTGGCAAGTTGAAAAGAAACCAAAACATCAGACCACCGCTCTCTCATTTCCTAATTGGCCATTCATTTCCCGTCCTTCCCTGCCCCTCTCACACACATGTTAACAGATGCAGTCAGCACCCCGCCCGTATCCCCCTGACACTCACTTCCATAATTAGAAGGCTTACAGGGAACACCGACAACTCTACACAGAGGGCTTTTTTTTTTTTTTTCCTTTTCCTGATTGTAGGAGTAAAGGAGTGATAAGTACTGGAGAGGCAATGCCCGCCACCCCCCCCCCCACAAAGCAGCAATCAACCCATGATGGAGAAGGAGCATGTGAATAAATAAATACCTAGTTTCCGTACCCCCAAATTGGACATATGTCCAAAACTTTCAAGGTCTTATTTTCTTTCTTAAGTCCAATAACAGGGTCAACTTAGATGCTCTGGAAAGTCTGTTCTTATTCTAAGATTCTAAGTTGCATGTAAGTCAAATCTTATTTCATATTCGCCCAAGGAGCTCCCTTTTTAGTGGATGCCCGCTGCACACAGTGGTGACTGGCTTGATAATGCTCTCTTGATGGCCTTCCTGCTCTTTTCCTGTCTTATCTCCCCAAACCTCTGCCAGTATTTCCGGAGTGTGTCTTCCAAATAAGCTACCTACACACAAAATTGTATCTATCCCTGGGTCGGCTTCTTGGAAGCCCCAAACTAAGATCCAACACATAGCTCCCATAGCCACTAAATGTTCTGAGCTTATAAGATATTGGAGCTGAAAGGCACACCGCAGTCTTATGACACAATCCTGGCCGGCTTGAACGTCACGTGGAAACACGGGAGATCCAGACAGACTGACCCCCAGGTCACATCAGCAGTTCATGGCAGAAAGCAGGGTCCCTGAGTCCCCAGGATTCTATACTGTGAGACTAAATCTGGTTAGCCACGTAGGGCACTTTTTTTTTTTTTTTAATGAAAACACTACTTTTAGCAGAAGTCAGACATGGGGCTCAAACTAAAGAATAAAGAAAGTCCATACTGGTAGGCTGAGTGTAAGACAACAAAAAACAAAGAGGGTGATCTATTCTGTGAGGGTGACAGGAGTTACCGGAGAAAGGTATTATTGTCATTGGTCAAAGAGACAAGAATATACAGAATTCTACATAAGAGCTAAGGGAACATTCGATCCTCTCCAACTCCCAGACTCTTACCATTTAATATTTTGAATGTGTATTTTAAAATGCGTATATCTATATAGATATAGATACCCTGTATGTAGGATAAGGTCTTCACCTTTGGAAGAAGAACCCCTCTGAGCCCTGAATCCTTAAATAACAAAGTCTCTTTCTCCATATTGTGCTTTCACTCAGCAGATTCAAGGCTGCCTCATGGCCTTTGGGTTGGTTTTCATCTTCTGTTGTAGTTTAGGGCCTTGACTTTCGCAATTTACAGCTGTTGCTCTAGGAGGTAAACCTAGAGCAAAACAGACACCACAGAACCTTTAAAAAAGATGACACCCGCCTATTTAAACAGTGTTTTATGTAGCACGGAATCACCTTAAGTGACTCTGTAGAAGAGGAAGGATGCCTCAAAACAGTTTTTGAGCAATATAAATATTATTTTACATGTGTGTTTGTTCTCATTGGTCCTAACTTCTGCATTCTCCCGGTGTGAGATCTGAGGACTTGACATATGAAAGCCAGCCTGCGATTTATCAACTAATAATAATACCATCAAAGGAAAATGATATTTTTCGTGGCACATCAAGTTTTTAACTTATTTTATTCCTCTAACATTTCAAGAGGAGGACATTTTAAAATGGGAGACAAATAATATTTGATTCTAGTCTTGATTTGGGTTATAAAGAAAGAGATTCTGAGTTTATGTTCAAGGTCAAAACATAGAGGACTCCATTTATGCTGAGACTCCTTTCAAAAGTGGGTTTCTCCTTTCAGGTCAGGGGTTGGTAGGCTGGATAATGGCCCCCCACAAAGATGTCCACATTCCAGTCCCCCCACCTATGAAGATGTCATGGTACAGAGCAGAAGGGACTCTGTAGACGTGATGAAATTAAGGCTCTTGAGATAAAGAGATTATCCTGGATTATCCCGATGGGCCCCATGTAAAGGACAAGGGTCCTTGTAAGAAAGAGAAAAGAGGGTCAGCTCAAAGGAGAAGGAGACGTGATGGCAAAAGCAGAGGTTGGAATAATCCCATTGCAAAGAAAGAACCACCAGCCAAGGGGTGTAGGTGGTTTTGAGAGGCAAGAAAATAGGTTCTCCCTCAGAGCCTCTAGAATGAGCCTTCTGAGCCACAGAAAGAAAATACTTGTATTGCTTTAAGCCACTCAGTGTGTGGTGACTTGCTACAGCAGCCACAGGAAATTAACACAAGGGGTGTGCGTGAGTACTTCTGCGGGGCAATCTACCCAGCCATTTGGCTCCAGGCCGTGCACGCTCATTCGCCCAAGCTAAGAAAGGCAGGCTGAGCAGAAAGAAGGCGGCTTAGATCAATCAGACATCTCCTGAGCTCCAATCCCACCTCTGCCACTTGCTGTCCGGGTGCTTCTGGGCAGGTGACTTCTCCTCCCTGAGCCGTACATATCTCATAGGTCAAGCAGGGCTTGTCCGTATTTCAGATCCAATAGAATTGCAGCTCTATCATGACAGCAATAAGCCATCCAGATAGTACCAGTAGACTGTGGTGGGATTTAAATGAATGATGCACATAATGTGTCTACGCAGTGTTTTTGTCATACCGTAGATGCTCAGTCGAGGTCGGTTCTCTTCCCCTCACCTGAGCCTTACACAGCAGGGGTTGTGGGTTGGGTATGTTCCCTGCTTTCTAAAATGCATGTGCAGGAATCTGGATCACCCATACCTTCTTGCCTCAATGGGGGAGAGCCTCAAAACCTCCCTCCTCAGCAGGGATTAGAAGATGCCTTTTTTATTCTGACGGCTCTGTTGAGACATAATTTACACGCTGTCACATTCACCCATCTTCAGTGGACAGGTCAATGAACTTCAGCATATTTGCAGAGTTGGGCAACCCTCACTGCAGTTGAATTTTTGAACATTTCCAACATCTGAAAAAGGAGACCGGTGCTGTGACTTCTAATTCTCACCCTAGCCCCTATGCAACTATGAATCAATGATCTGCCTCTACAGATCTCCCTTTTCTGGCCACTTGCTATAACCATACGATATAACCAAGCTGTTTTGCTGGCTCATTTTTACTTCTCCAGGCTCACACCTTACCTGTCTCCCATTCTCCAACCTGCTATGACAGCAGCACAGAATTATTTTCAGTTCTCTGAGTTTTCACAGTTTATACCTCCCTGCCTCCAACACTACCAATACACATGCCCCTCTGCCTGAATGAACGACATGCATACATCCTTCAGGGTTCAAGGGAGATACTGCGCTTTTCCGGAAGTCTCAGACAGGTGCCTCCGTGCCGCAATTTTTCTTTTTAAAAATTTATTTATTTATTTGACAGAGAGATCACAAGTAGGCAGAGAGGCAGGCGGGGGGGGGGGGGTGCGCGGAGCAGAGAAGCAGGCTCCCAACTGAGCGAAGAGCCCAATGTGGGGCTCGATCCCAGTACCCTGGGATCAGGACCTGAGCCAAAGGCAGAGGCTTAACCCACTGAGCCACCGAGGTGCCCTCGCTCCGCAATTTCTCAGCTCCTTATTCCAGAGCTCATCATGCTACATGACAGCTGCCTGCTTCTCTGCCTTCCCCGCAAACCTGGAGAAAGGAGGACCTATAACCTATCTTACCCATCACTGTATCCTTAGGATCACGCGTGGTACTTAGTGCTATAGATATTTATCAATGGGATGGATTAAAAAACGTCTCCAATTTGAACGAGTTCACACTTCTTGTTTGCTACATTCAGGGAAGCTAAACTAAGGCCAATATATCAGACATTATCTGAAGTCATCTGTCACCTGTGTATTAGTAGCGGCTATCTGGTGGGAGGGGTGTATGCACATGTGTTATAGATCAAGAAATACATAGCATTATATAGCATTTAATTTTCCTCCACTAATATCTGGACAAAAGAGGGCTGAATGACTTGCATAGCAGTGTCCTACTTAATCTGGGGAATATTTCCACCTGGGGTAGGTCAGAGAGGCTCTTTCATTCCTAAATCTCTACTCAGGTTTGAACCTTTGTGTAGAAGGTATCTACTGAACTACAAACAACAACAACCATAAAAAGTACAATTAATTTTAAACCAACAGTTTCTAACACAACCAAATAAGTAAACCCTAATTTTTTAAAAAAGTCCTTCATTTCTATGATCTTCTCACTGCTTCTTGGACTAGCCACAGGTCCAAGGATAGCACAGAAATATAATGTGACCCACAAATGTAATTTAAAGTATTCTAATAGTTGTATTTAAAAAGTACAAAGAAACAGGTGAAATTAATTTTTAAAAAATATATTCTTTAACTCAAGGGGTTCGTGTGTGTGTGTGTATTACACATATAATATCAAAGGTGTTAGTCAACATGTAAACAATATAAAAACTGTAAATGAGATGTTCTCCGTTCTTTCTCTTTCTGCTAAGTCTTCAAAATTCAGTGTATATTGAACACATTGCAATTTGGAATACGCACATTTCAAGTGTCGCTTAACCACATGTGGCTGGTGGGTGCCATGGTGGACAGTGTAGCCATAGAATGTCCATCCTTGGAACTAGCTCTCGTCCCAACAGAAAGCACAAGAGAAGGTTACTGGTTGATTCTCAGCTCTCAGTGTGCATGTAAATCACCTCGTGGATATTTAAGTGATGTTCCCATTCCTATGTCCCACCTCTAGAGATTTTAATAGATCTGTGACAAATCCTGAAATCAATATTTTGAAACTGGTTTTCTCCCAGTTTATTCAAATAAGAACTATCAGAAGAACTGGCCTAGGTTCCTTACATTTGTCTTATTGCTGGCATTCTGTACCAGTTTTGGCATCCATTTCTGTCTGGATAATCTATTGGACTTTTCGAATTCCCATCTACTTGGGCTACCTTTTGGTGCTTACCTGACTTCCTCAATGGATCTAACCTTTCGGCTCTGAGAATGACCTTCTAATTCTTACATAATGCAATTCCTACCACTCTCCTGACTTAATTCTTGGTATTGTTTTTGCCTGGTTCTGTGACTGCCCATCCTCCATTATTATTTGTGTTGTTTTTAATTTTTATCGCAATTTTCTTTTCTTTTGCTGTGGCCCATCCCTTATTGAATAATCTTTTATCTTAAGGCATCTGATCAATCACCAAAAGCTGAAAACAACCATTAACTATTAGAATTATAGAGCCTATCCCAGTGATGGCCAAGGATGGGATGTTAGACAGTGTTCCTGCAGATGAATTCCAAAGGTGGTCGTCCCTCGCCTCAACAAGAAAATTTCACTATGTAAGCAAACAGACACCCACGAGCTTACTGGCCGTCGTTTCAAAATTCCACATCAGCTTCTTTTCTTTCTCAAAAATGAGAAACCGGGTTTACCTGGAAGGGCCTCTGCAGGGAAGTGGGTTTTATTGGTCAGAACTTCCAGTATTAAAGGGAACTGAAATACAAATGGTACTTTTTCAAATCACGACTTTTCAAGAATGTACAAGTTTAAAATCTCCCCTCCTCACTCTTCCCCCTCAACCCCCACCTCCAAAACTCTAGTCTGGGTGGTGAGAGGCCCCGTGACTCCAGAGATGAATATAGATGGACCTGAAGTCCAAGGGGGGCCATCAGCCTCCCCCCCCCAGGGCATGCAGGGTGTTTTGTACCCACTTTCTGGCCCCTTCACCCCACACAGGTGTCTTCAGTAATCTGAATGCCAAAGCCATGACCCTTTGCTTGCCCCAGGCTCCGAGGTGGTCTGTTGTTAATAGTAGCTGAATGGGTCTGGCTGAGGTTGTCAGAGTGCGACTGGCTTCCCGGGCGACCAGGCTGGGCAGTAAGTTTCTCCTAGGGTGGCCATGCCCAGGACAGTGAGAAAGCCTGAAGGCTAAGAATTGGCAAGAATGCAGGTAAACATAGATGGGTAAAGAGGCCAAGAGAAGCATTTCAGGTGTTCAGGGCTGAGTGAAGACGAAATCAGAGATGAAACCGGCAAAAGGGTTCCTAACGCATTTCCTCCAGCACTGGCTGCTTGTGTTGCTCACCCTGGTATGCCCAAGGATTAAATTAACTCCAAGAATACAGGGGGTGCCCAATAGTGTACTGCCCTGAAGAACAAGAAGTCACTCTTCATGAATGTTCCGCCATGTCTGTTGTGATCATTCTAATGACCACCGCTCTACAGTTGCGATTCCCCGAGATACGGTTGAGAAGACCATTGTCACAGTGAGGCTGGTTTTGGTCAGTTTAGATTCATGCCTATGAACGACCCATGGCATAAAATGGGAAACATTCACATGGCATCCCAAACTTCAGTTCCTTACAGCCTGTTGTAATACTACTAGCAAAAAGAAGCGGGGTGCGCGGGATAAGAATGGCTTTTTGGTGGATTAAATTTAACTTCCAAAATATGTGGTGCATTTAAGTTTCTTTCTTTGGGATTTAATCTTTAAATACTGGACATAGTTACTAGACAAATGTGGTCTGCATTCCTCTGCCAGAATAAATAGAAATATATTCTTTTCTATCTTGCCATAGTTTTATTATCAGGAATTAGGAGCAAGCTGAAGAAGTAACCGCCACTGTTGGCTAATTATTGTGAGAAAGAAAGTTCCACTTCAGGTGGTCTAAAACTGAAATAATTACATCAGGCTGGTATTCTCCAATATTTAGCTGTACGATATTTAATTACGCCAATTGCAGACAGCATAAGCAGCTACTTTGGGGTGCTTCTGCAAGTGAGTCATCTAACAAGGTCCACTAACGTGCAGTTATAAGCAGAATCAGATGTTCCACAGAAGTAATACGGTATTTATTTTATACCAGAGACAAGTGGATTGTCACATCTACTCTTAACATTTTTCAGGCAAATTTTTTCTCTTGATTTGTGTATGTGTATGCACGCAGGATTCTGAGTTCTCAACTACGTGTCTAAGTTCTTGGGCATATCAAGCATTTTTTATCTGAGTGTCAATGTTGGTTGTACCCACAGTTATATCTGCAACTCACATGAAAGAGTAAACAGGGAGAAGCTCGGTGACAAGGCGGAGAATATGTGGTGGTTCACTAAGTTTTCATAGCCGAATGTCAACTTGGTAGTCAACACTTCTGGAATCCAAAGCATTTGGCTCCTTCCTTTATCAGCAACCTAGAAATAGGCACTTAAGACACTTACTGGAGAAGTCAAGTGTAAGTTCATTGCAATGGAATACTCACTGGGAACTTAGGCAACACATCTGATTTGGAGAGAGGCAGCCTAGGACTTGCAACCACTACTCTCCCAGGCCAGAGCTCCCCCATATTGGATGAACATTAGAAACGTCTGGGGTGCTTTAAAAATGCCGATGTCCACACTCCACCCAGAATATTCGATTTAGAATCTATTCAAGGTTTCCCAGGGCCATGAGCCACCATTCTAGAACCTCGCTTCTCCGAGTGTGGTTCATGGTCCAGCAGCAGGAGCGTCCCCGGGCAGACCATGAGAAATGAAGTATCAGGAGCCCAGCTCCACCCATACCTGCTGAACCAAAATCTGCTTACTGGCAACATTCCCAGGTGATTCTAATACATTGGAAAGTTTAAAAACCACTTTTTTTAAAAAAAAAGCTCTTTGTTTGTATTGTCAGATCATCAAAAAGCAGCGCGCCTACAGAACTCTCTGATGAAATGCCCTCGATGAGCTCTAGTTTCATGGTTTGCCTGAGGATCAGTACAGCCTGTTAGTGTGTATTACATAATTCTCATCAAGGACTTCTTCCTATTACATACCCAATATTCCTCATACAGGATCCATGCAATAAAAGTCCTTTAACATTTCAATGACACCTGTCATTTCCTGTCACCAGATGAATTTAGTTACTTTTATGTAATTTTAAAGCCTACAGTCTAATACATGAAGGTCTCTAAAGATGATAAGGGTTTTATATACGTTGGGTTGGCAGTACTATTTCATCAACTAAATCTCTGTGGAGGCCAGATTTACACAATGCTTCTAAGAATTATGTAAACTACTTCATTTTTTTGGTCATGAATAATGGTCCACAGGAATTTCGAGACCGCATCCTTGCGAAATCATCGAAACATATCCCCAGGTGACCATTAGTAGATGCATCTGGAATGGTGCTTCACTTCTATCTGTGCTTCTGTACCCACCTCCCTGCCACTCAACTGCAGGCCAGGGGCAAGAACTGGGAAGGGTCTAGAATAGTGGTTTTCCACGTGGGGTCCTGGGACCAGCAGACCATCTGGAGGACTTGTTAGAAATCCAGGCTCTCAGGTCACCGCCAGGCCTACAGAATCAGAAAATCTAGGGATGGGGGCTCCATGATTCTGATGTACATGGACACAGATGTGAGGTGGGCGCAGAGAATTTTCCTTTCTAACAATTTCCCAGGTGAAGCTGATGGGGGAACTTACTTTAAGACCCCCCAATAAAGAGCAATGAGAAAGAAAATGACATAAACATTACTTTATGTAAAAGCAATCTTAAGAGGCTTCACTTTTGACAATTTTAGTTGATTTAATTTAAAAAAAAAACTAAAAAAGAAAAAGAAAAAAATTTATTTTTCCTATTCCTGAAGTCATTGGCCCCTTTGCAGCTACTGTTTTCTAAGCTCAATGATGAAATTCTACCTTAGGTTTTTAAGGGTTACAATACTAGCAAGATTTCAGCAGAGATGTTATCTCTTGACTTACCACTCAGCAAACCGAACATAGGGAAAGGATGTGAAAGTGCAAGAACGGGAACGAGTTTGAGCGGAAATCATGGAAGCCAGTGGTCACCTGCCCCTTGGGTTATTTTCCCTGAAGGCTTTCTGTAATTCCAGTGAGTGGAGACAGACACACAGCCCAGATTCCCCCAAAGGCATCCTAAGGTTGGCTCTGCCAGATTTGGAGATCTCAGTTCCAGGGCTTTGTCTCCACAACCAAATCTAGAACCTCTGCCCATGCATCTGTTAGCTCTTGGCAAAACAGAGCTTCCTGTTTTCAAGACAATGTTTTAAAATGGCTCATAAAGGGTTTCTTGGACATAACTAGTCCTTGCAAAGCAGTATTTTGCTGATTAAACTATAAATGAATCAGAAACACATGGAGTGAATTTCGCTTGGGCTTGGCAAAACACACATTGGACTTGATTCCATCCAGAAGATTTGAAAGATGCTTTTGGGTGTTTGTGGAATCAAACCAACATGGCTTCACTTTTCCCAGTTCCCTTTCATGCTGCAGCAGTTTAAGAAGAGGACAAAGATTCCTCAGGGTTTGCCTTAGCCTTTGTCCCTGCTTTACCAGACCTCTATACAAATGCAGACTTGATTCAACGAACAGTTACTTAGAGCTGAACGAGGACCCAGGAGTGTTAGCAGACGCATTGCCAACTCTCTCTTTTGACTTCAGGATAGTTCAAGAGGTTTCTTTTTAATTTATAAGGGAACGGTTTCATACTTGGGTTATTTCAAAGAATAGACAGTCCCTTGTAGGTGAACTCTTTCCTGCTCGCCTGCAGAGATACAAGCTAACTGCTCTCTCAACGACTGGCATTTCAACTCCGTGGGCAGAGGCGTTTTGATGAAATGCCACTGCTCTGGAAAGCCCCTTTTGTGTGGCCAGAAAGAATGCTCACCTTCTGGATCTTGGAGGGGTTTTGCAGAAAGAAGCATGGAACCCAAGATTCTGATGGGAATTTTTTTTTTCCCTTACTATATATCGCTGGTGTGTTTCTGAATATAATAAACAGCTCTGGCACTTTTTAGATGAGATTCCCTCTGTATTTGAAAACTATTCCTTCCCTAGGCACAGTACTACTGGGAGTCCTGTGGAAATATCGCTTAATACCTAAGTGTTGGGGGAATATTTAATTTCTCAATATCTCCGGGACATAGATAAATAAATCTCAGGGATATGGATTTGGGAAACCTAAAGACTTCACAGCTTTAAAAAAGCTCAAAGATAATTGATATCTGAGATGAAATGCGAAACAGGGACTGCGTCTTTTATGTCAGGTTATACACATTTAACACACAAATAGCATAATCATGTTTTCCTCTCTTAATGAACACATTTGCCAATAAACCATACACGTATTAATGTGAAATGCAAAAGTGATTAGGAGAATAAATGTTGCTAAGTAACATGTATTATATTCTTGGAAACCTTGAAATCTTCAAACGTTTTTATGAAACATGACAAACTAACACAACGTAACATGTTCAAATCCTGCAACTGTTAAATAATTTTTTTTTGAGAGAGAGCTAGCGAGAGAGCACACACTTGAGGGTGGGGAGGGGGAGGAGAGAGAATATTTTTTTTTTTAAGATTTTATGTATTTATTTGTCAGAAAGAAAGAGAGAGAGAGAGCACAAGCAGGGGGAGAAGCAGGCTTCCTGCTGAGCAAGGATTCCCAACTTGGGGCTCGATCCCAGGACCCCAGGATCATGACCCAAGCCGAAGGCAGATACATAACCGACTGAGCCACCCAAGTGTCCCACAGAGAGAGAATTAAGAGCAGGTTCCATGTCCTGCATAGACCCTGGTGTGGGACTCCTATCTCACAACCCTGAGATCATGACCTGAGCCAAAATCAAGAGTCAGACGCTTAACCAACTGAGCTACCCAGGCATCCCAGCTATTAAATAATTTTAGTTATTCTTTTGTACCATCAAGAAAGAAAAAAGGAAGAAAAGAGAAGAAACCTAAATGCTAAGAGAGAAAACAACATTCCTGTGGGACAGAAAAATTTGAACAAAAACACAAAAACATGTGGTGAAAAGAGAAAACACTGGAAAAAATACAATTAAAAACAAGGAACTAGAGAACAGGACAGGGTATCACTTACATTAATGCCTCTCTTCTTCTAAGATCTCAAACTCCCAAATTTCACTCTGTTATTACAAACTGCAGGGTCACTCTCCCTGGGTTTGAGTTTCTTGTTTTGTGTATAAGCAAGATGCCCATAATCCAGTTACTTTAGTCTCTTTGAGCCTCACTCTCCTCATCTGTAAAATGGGCATCAGAGTCACTGTCTCGGGGCTGTTGTAAGGATGCAATGAGATTGCTTGGATAGAGCCTCTCAGTAGCACCTGGGATATATGAGAACTCAGAAGATAATGACTGGCATTTCTGTCCTCAAAGCCCAGTCCTTAAGCGCTGCTGAACCTGCTGCTTACCCTTCCTGCAACCTTCTGGCCAACAGTCTGCCATTACCTCCTGACTTCAGAGTTCTCCTAGACCCCTACTCCTCTTTGTCTTCCATGTGCAATCAGTGGCTGTTGATTATACTTCCTAAGCCACTTGCAATTTACCTCCTCTCCTCCATTCTTTATTTTTATCGCTATCCCTTGATCCAGACCCCTGTTATGTCATTACAAATGTATGTCATTACCTGATGACATGCCATTCTGGCACCCTGGGTTTATGCCCGCTGTTTGGCTTCGGGCAAGGTCCTCATCTCTTCTAGCCTTAGCTTACTCCTCTGTGGAAAGGAGAGTGCTATAGGATTCTCAGCATCCAAGTAGCCCTCTTCAATAAAGTCATTGTGAACACTGAATCAGTGAACACGGAACCAGTGCTCCTCAGGGAAATAGAGGCTAAGGTTTCACAATGTTTCCACCAACCGATCAATTTGTACTTTGTCTTAAGTGTCTGTCTGTTTAAAGACATCTTATTTAGTATATATTATTGATTCATTAACCTTGAAGTTGGCCAACAGCACTCTAACTCGTTCCTGAATAAAACTTATCTAATGTATTTTCTCCGTAAGCACGCCACAGCCTTCTTGTACTTAAGAACACAAGAGAACACTTCAGCACTACACTTGGGGACCATTTTAAATAGCAAAGTCACCAACAAAAAGCAAAAAAAAAAAAAAAAAAGTGGAAAAATGTTAGACTAAATTGACCATGAAAACAACACATGTTTACGGTATGAGAGCCAAAACAAGATGGCAGAGCACAGCCCTCTTTGATTTCAGTTGGGAATGTGCGTGTGGTGCAAAATCTTTTGCGGCTCTGAACATGCCCATGAATGACTATGAAAGTATCATGAGTATTGATCTTGGGGCTACAAATAAATTTTTGTGAATAAACAAAATTGCAAATATAGAACCCATGAATAATGAAGATCGAGTCTATTTGTAACTACCTCCCAGGTCTGCTGGGTGGGTGAAAGCTGTCATCTAAGGGAAATGCTCTATAATTACTAGGCATTCAGCAAGTGAGAGCTAGCTATTGTTAGTATTATTATCATTATTATTGAATTATTGATCATTGCTTGGTTCTGCCTCCTGCAATAACATTGTAACTGATTTTCACACTCATCCTCTCTCTCCGTTCACCCCATCCTATGCATACTTTTAAGCTCCTACCATATCCTTCTCTGCTTGATATTCAAGTTCTTTGCAATATATGTACATCTGATTTCTTTTCACCTGCTCCTCCCACAAACTGGCCTGCTCACCTGCCTCATGGATGGTTTTGCTTCCTGCTTACTCCCGCTCTTCCCACTCTGTGCTGAAATAGACCTAGTATCCCTCAAGACCTTTGTTAAAAACATTCCTAAAGCCCTCTCTGGCTGGAATTAATATCTCCTGTTTTTCACCTTCAATTTTTTTCTGGTCTCATGAAGCTGTCATTTTCTGTATCTTCACAAAACTTTTATGTACATGTTGTTTTCTCTAGATAAGGCAGATCTGATTCATCTTTTCTTCCCCTGAAAACTGTTTGCACAACACTTTGTTCTTAGTTCAGTAGACAGTAAGTGCTTACTGATTAAATACAATAACAACAACAACAACCCCAAGGTAGTGATTTTTTTTTTTTTTTTGGCTTTATATTAAAAAAACCCACATTTTTACTTGGGAAGTTGTACATGTTTGTTCATGTTAATGGAAGTTGCATGTGTTAAGTTTGTTCAAACCAACTTAAATAAGAGTTCCTAACTTATATTCCTAATTTATCTGAAAGCCAAAGGGAACCGGTATTCATTTTTCTTGAAGTCTGATGGCCCGTTTCTGACTGCGCGTTCTTAAACCTTTTCAGGCTCCAGGTCCTTTTTCGGACAAGTCACAAACCTTCAAGTCAGTGCTAAGTAGCTCAGGTTCTGACATATTCTAAATTGCATCATAGTTACAACAGCCTCTTTCTAATAACCCAGAGAAGAGCACCTGACACTTGGAGAGAACATTGCATCCAAACAGCTTAAAGGTTAGGCAAACTAATTTAGTGCATAACGCATTTCTTCCCCTGCCTTTGAAATGGATCCTGGTAGAAGGGGAGAATTGTGCACCAAGAATGGAGTGTGTTTTTTGTGCTCAGACAGCATGGGGAGCTGGCTCAGAAGGTATGATCATGATGCTCGGGGAACCAGTTCTTTTCCATTGGGCATGGAGGCGTACCTTATTTTTTAAAAAGATTTTATTTATTTATGTGACACAAAGAGAGAGCACAAGGAGGCAGAGCAGCAGGCAGAGGGAGAAGGAGGCTCCCCACTGAGCAGAGAGCCAGACATGGGGCTCGATCCCAGGACCCTGGGATCATGACCTGAACTGAAGGCAGACACCTAATCGCCTCAGCCACCCATATCCCACTGAGGTATACCTTGTTTTTAATGCAAAAGGACATGACAGAGTGTTTTACAAGTTACTAAATATGTGCTTTTTTGTTACTTCTAATAGAATTTTTTGCCATCACCAGTTTTTTTTTTAAGATTATTTTAGTTATTTGACAGAGAGAGATCACAAGTAGACAGAGAGGCAGGCAGAGAGAGAGAGAGGGGGAAGCAGGCTCCCCACTGAGCAAAGAGCCCGATGTAGGGCTCGATCCCAGGACCCTGGGATCATGACCCCGAGCTGAATGGCAGAGGCTTTAACCCACTGAGCCACCCAGGCACCCCTCCACCAGTTGTTTTAAAAAGAAAATCAAGGTAAGCCTTGCTTGCACGATCTCCTCATGTCTCCTGTTTGGATCTGACTGGGATGTGCCCTACCTCAGTGTGCAGACGGTCCCCTGACCGTGTGGCTGTGAGCAGTAAGAGGCCACAGGCAGGCAGGGAGCGTGCTCACTCGTGTACAAACACCTGCGAATCACCCGCTTCCCCTTTCCAGCCTTTTCATGCCTGTGAAGGGAGAAGAGGCATCCGTTCCCCGGTGCTTCTCATATTTGTGGGGACACCTCAGCCATGAGCTGGACCCCATATCAATTTCTCTGAAATCAAAGGTCTGATGTTCAGAAAGAAAATGATGTGCAAATATCACTCACAACACACCTTCCTCTCTACTCATGAATTCTGTTTTGGGAATGAATAAATGTGCATGTGTGCATGCATATACGCGTGCAAGTGGGTGTATTTCTGGCAACCATGTCCCTGAACATCACTGTTCACGCTGCTGTGAACTGACTGAAGAAATGGGGAAAAGTGTGGGTGATAGCACTGAACATGGCAGGACCCTGGATGGAAGGATCAATCCTTGACTTCCTTGAAGAGACAGAATATTCAAAGGAAGTGGGAAATGAGCCAGTGAAATACCACAATCCTTTGGACTTCAGAGGAGCATCTGATTCCAAACCATGTGAAATCCGTCCTCCAAGAACAGCTGTCACCAAGGACACGCAACTGTGACAGGGACCAGTCTGCTAGTTCTTTGACAGAACACCTGGGAGGAAGTCAGAAATGGGTCTACCAGACCACTTTCCGTGATGTCTCTCCATGGCAATCTGGAGATTTCATTGCTCCTTTATGGAGACAGCATTTTCCTTTAGGGACCTGATAAATTTCTAAAATAAAGAACATACCTTTTAATGAGCTTTCTTAATTGGCAGATGTTATGGGCTGAATTGTGTCCCCCCTCCTCCAATCCATACGGTGAAGCCCTAACCCCCTCAGTACCTCAGAATGGGACTATATTTGGAGATAGAGCCTATAGGGAGGTGAACAAAGGTAAATGAGGTCATATGTATAGAGCCCAAATCCCACTGGACTGGTGTCCTTATAAGAAGAGGAAGAGAGGGCGCCTGGGTGGCTCAGTGGGTTAAGCCGCTGCCTTCGGCTCAGGTCATGATCTCAGGGTCCTGGAATCGAGTCCCGCATCGGGCTCTCTGCTCATCAGGGAGCCTGCTTCCCTTCCTCTCTCTCTGCCTGCCTCTCTGCCTACTTGTGATCTCTGTCTGTCAAATAAATAAATAAAATCTTAAAAAAAAAAAACTGTATTTCTCATTAAAAAAAAAAAAAAGAAGAAGAGGAAGAGACCCCAGGGATGTGCGTATACAGAGGTTGAACACACTCACATGTGAGGACACAGAGAGAAGGCGGCCATCATCAAGCCAAGGAGAGAAGGCTCAGGAGAAACCAACTCTGCCCACACCATGACCTTGGACTTCTAGCCTCCAGAGCAATCAGAAAATAAGTTTCTGCTGTTTAGACCACTTAGTTTGAGGTATTGTGTTATGACTGCTCTAGCAAACTAATATATGGTAGTTATTGGTTATTCATTAGCTATAGATTATCCAAAGTGATTTTCTTCTGTATTACTAAGAAGAAAATCCTGTGTTGTTGTTTTTTTTTTAAAGATTTATTTATTATTTTAGAGAGACTCTGAGAGAGCACATGCATGCAGGAAAGGGGCAGAGGGGGAGAGAGAATCTTAAGCGGAGTGCACACTGAGTTCACAGCCCACCTGACGTGGGGCTCGATCTCACAACCCTGAGACCATGACCTGAGCTGAAATCAGGAGTTGGATGCTTAACTGACTGAGCCACCCAGGTACCCTGAAAATCCTGTTTTTTAGTAATACACATATTCTTCCTTTTTTTGTCAATTTTCCTTAATCCTAAATAGTTACTAAAACCTACTGACAGGGGCACTGGGTGGCTCAATCATTAAGTGTCTGCCTTCAGCTCAGGTCATGATCCCAGGGTCCTGGGATCGAGGACTACATCAGGCTCCCTGCTCTGCGGGAAGCCTGCTTCTCCCTCTCTCACTCCCCCTGCTTGTGTTCCTTCTCTTGCTGTGTCTCTCTCTATTAAATAAATAAAATCTAAAAAAAAACAAAAACAAAAAAAAAACAAAAAAAAACACCTACTGACAGGCCCAACTAAAGTTCAAGGTTTCAACAGTGTTGAAGGAATATTCTAAGGTTCTGGTCAATCTCCCCAGTTTTGACACAGTCTCTCATTTGTGTCTCTCAGTAACACTTGGAGGAGGGTAGGGACTACTGTTCCCATTTTATCAGTGAGGAGTGACTGACTCCTGCTATAGGGCTGACTCAGAGAGCTACAGGGCTCTCTGTGGTTTCTCCCACATTCTGCTCCTTTATCTTTTTCCTTCGCATTATCATATTTCCAACTTTGGAGCGTTTTTACATTTCAAAATTTGCTTCTTTATTTTTGAATCTTGTGACGTATATGTAATTCTACTGGATTTTTGCTTCTGTTTCTCTTCATTTTAGGCTTTTGTTGTGGAGCATTTCTTTTTAAGATTTTATTTATTTATTTGACAGAGAGAGAGAGAGAGAGAGAGCACAAGCAGGCAGAGCAGCAGAGGGAGAGGGAGAAGCAGGCTGCCCACTGAGCAGGGAGCCTGATGTGGGGCTTGATCCCAGGACTCTGGGATCATGACCTGAGCCCAAGGCAATCGCTCAACCAACTGAGCCACCCAGGCGCCCCTGTTGTGGTTCATTTCTTAAAAGAAGACACTCTATACCATTCTTCACTGTGCCCTTGTGTGTGTGTGTTGGGAGGGGGCGATTTTTATTCAGTTAGTTTTCTTGAAAAGCCCAGGCTCTTCCTGGATCACCTTTTATGAAATCCCTCTCTTAGCACGTGCTCCTATAGCTATGGGTGCTGAATTCTACAGGATGCAGAATACCCATGGAATGCAAAACTCAAGGCCTTTTGACATCTTTCTTCTTTAGATTAATTATATGGCTGGTTTTGGACTTTATAGCGTATGCTCAGAAGTTTGTTTGATGGGAGGCATTAAATCCCTATGTTAGGAGACTGCGAGAGTAATACAGAGGTGAGCCCGTAAGAGGCTACACAAGGGTAGTAGATTTCCTGCTGTCCCCACTGGGGCAGACATCCATCTGCATGAGCTGATCACATGGGCAGACCACCTGTAGGGTGTCTGAGCCCAGCAATTTAGGAAAAAACCAAGCAGAGCCACAACTACTAGCATGCTGAAGCGGGGAAAACCAAGTCTGCCACATGAAACGCCAAGGACCGGAAGGTATTTGAGGCTCTCTAGAGACAAGGGTTTCTTTGCCTTTGTTGCCCCCACACCAGCGTGGTCCCCAGTGAGATCATCAAGAACAGTGTGACCTAGCCAGAAGGGCACAGCGAGTCTGGAGACCAGTATTCCTGCCCCCATGCAGCCACTGATGTCCCACGTGGCTTACACCAGTGCAATATTCTTCTGTGGGAAGCGTGGGGCAATCATGCCTCGTCACCCAGAGGAATATGCATGCTAATAACTTCATTCCGGAACATTCTGAGGATCCCGGATGCTGTTCTAAAGTCGCATAACATTACTCCTTACTCTCTGGGATAGTAAAAGGAAAAAAAAAAAAGGCCCCATTTTCAACTATTTTGTGGTCATTAAATAGCACAAATCATAATAATAATAGCAGCTACTGTTTATTAGATGCTATTTATGCCAGAATTGTATTATGAGCTGTTATACTAATACATAATTTTACTTACTTCCCAGACAACCGACGAGGTAAGTACTGTTACGATTCAATTTTACAGATGAAAAACCAGGCTGAGAAAGGTCAAGAAGCTTACCCAACGTCACTGATTAAATAGGTGGGAGAACAGGAATGCAGACCCAAGTCAGCCTGAACACAAAAGAGTTAAGCTTTTGAACAAAGTATGCACATTTCCCCAAAGACTGGATTTTCACAAAAGCCTTCCTATCTCCCATCTTCTGACCGGCTGTCCCATGAACTATTGAACCATCCCAGAAATGGACCTCCAAACGTGGTACCTTGTATCCCAACTGCATTTCCCAGACTGTGCCTCATCCTGAAAGTAACATAAAAGTCCTTTGTGAAACCACGAGTCCCGTTTCTTGGGGGTAGAAAATGTGGGCACCACAATTTACACAGGTCACGAAACTTTAGTGAGTTGGAGTGTAAGGCAATGCACTCGAAGGTAAAACGAGTCAGAGCATCCCATTGCTTTCGGTGGTCTGAAAGGCCCTGACAGATCTTATGGTGTCTGGAGGTCGTCCTTATCAATCTTAGTCCTCATTATCTTATTGAAGTGTAGAAATGCAGGTTTTCCATCCACCTCAACGGCTGGATATCTGGATAAAAGGAACTCACTGGGCTGACATTCATTATGGAAGCTGTGCTGTCTCGGGGGACTGGCGTGACCTGCGGAGGAGGGAATCCGTGAGCTGTCTTCTTATATTATGAATATTTATAATACTATGCTATCTATATTCCAAGTGTGGGCTTTAATTAGAAACCTCACGATATTATGCCTTTTGGCTCTGTTGTCATCGTTTGGTTGTGTCTGTTGAACACCAGAGGAGAATGGCAGTGAGAGGGCCACAGGAGAGAGAGGTCTCTAGAAAGTTCACGATCAACAAAATCTTTTCTGTTTCTAAAGGGGGTCTGTGGCCTCCAGGATTTAAGAACCCTGAGTCAGGTTCATTTTTACAGTGAAATCCACACATCCTTTCACAGTGATCCCTGTACCACTCAAAAGAATTGTTTCCATTGGGCACATTTGGTTTGCACAATTTGCCAAAAACTGGGAGTAAGGTGGGGAAGGGGTGAGGGGCAGCGGGAAACTTGAATATCCCTCCTTAGACCTCTTTCACAGCACGTTTTCCCTTTGGTTCTAACATCACCATATTTTGTTTAGAGCACCTCAGTGTGGCGACAAAAGAATAGCAATTAGAAAGGGACTCTTGGAAACTAATGCCTTGCCTATTTCCTGAGGTTTCTAGGAGTCAGGGAGAAAAAGAATCCGTTGTAGTTTTCTTATTCATGCCCAGTGAGCTGTTATCAGTTGCCATATTGATTTTTATTGTCACGCCTCAAACCTCAAAATGCCACAGCCCGCCGTGGGATCTCACCAAATCTGTATTTATCCTTCTATTTCCCCGATCAGCTTTCTCTTTCAACAGCCACAACTTTTCCCTGCGCCCACCTCCCCCGCAAATAACAACTGCAGACCCGATTTTCCCTTTCCTGTCTCTTTAAGTCAGAAACTTCCTGAGGTTCCAAAGTGCTGGCTCCTTCAGCTCCTTCAGTCCAGGGCAAGCCTCCACTGCAGTGAGATTTGCAAGTGAATCCCCTGATCTGAAAAACATCGCTTGCTAGCCAGTTTCCCACCGAGTCCTCTGACTTCCAGGCATCCATCTCCCATACACCAGTGGGTTGCAAGACATCCCAAGAACCGGGTCCAGACTGAAAAACCGGATCAATTCATACTGGCAGCTCCAAAAGGAAAAAATTCCTTAAACCCAATCAAACATAAAACCGATAGAAAATCCAAATAACAAATGCACGGAAAGCAATAAACTTATTTAAAACGCAAATGCCTACCTTACAGATTTCCCAAGGCTCTGTGCTCCCACAAGTATCCTCTGGGTCTGTTTTCTGGGTTTCTAATAGCGGTGCGGTCTTAGACTGAGCCCCAGTCTCAAGGGTCAGGCTCTGAAATACACATGCTGCACACACCCAATCAGCCCTTCGGTGCCAGGCAGCCCCTTCGCCTTCCTTCCCGGCCCCGGGCCAGCCCGTGCCAAGTCCCTGACTGCTGACCAACTCCTACGTAGGATGGAACGGGGGAGGGAAGGGAGCCCACAGGAGCTGGGGACCGCTTCCACTCACCGTGGACAGGCTGGCCTCCCATCTGGGCAGGAAGGATCCACCTTACCCCTTTGCTAACCTTAAAAACCCCTCCACAGATGGTTTCTCTGGCCTCATTCAGATCCCAAAACAAGTTGGCAGATTCCTCCTGGTGCTCGCAGACCACCGAGGGGCAACAGCCCTGGGTAGGCAGGACGAGGATGCCTCTTACCTTCACAGAGCCCCAGTTCTTAAAAGCCTGGCTGGAGTCTCCTAGGAGTCATGCGTTTTCCTTGACATTGGAGGCAACCAATTCCAGAAGCAGGGAACATTTTGAAATGAAACAGAAAGTAACCTGGTGATCCAGCCGGACCCCCCGACCTGCACTTGGTCTTGGGAGCGAGAGTCTCCAGACCCAGCCAACCTCCCCCACTCCCACCCCAGCTGTTTCAGCTTGGAGGAAATTCAGAGAAAACTGCAGCTTGGAAGTCTGGAACTCACAGCCTGGGCTTTTTGTTTTTTATTTTTTAAAGTATTTGTTGAGCTTTTTAACATGCAGTTTGTCTCCTTCTGCAGGGAGTTACTCAGTGAGACTGTCACCTGACTCACAGCCGCTCCATTATATAATTCAAACTGTGCCTTTTGAGTTCTGATCAGGAAACCACACTCCCCTCCCGTCCCCTCACCCTCCTCCCCCTCCCCCTGCACTGAAGGGGTAAGGCAGAGAGGGAGAAGCTGCAAACACCACTGACAAGTAACCTTTTTTGAAATTTCAGTGGGGGGAGAGGCATGCTACAGATTCACAGTGCATTTTGATTTCCCTTTGGTTTGATTTTTGGGTAGAGGACCTGCTAAATGCCAATGCTGAGTTAGCAGAGATTTCTGAACATGGAACATCTCAAGATGTAACTGTAGCACTTTCCTTGCTCTTCTTTTAGGGTGGTACAGATGTGATGTATTACTGAATGAGTTTTCAAATGACAGAGTGCATAGATTTCGAACACCTGTGCAAACGAGCTCTAAAATCTGGAGTGTTTACTACTTTCGCCACACATGTAAGTTCCCTGAAATGCCAAAGGGGTAAATTGGGTTGAGGGGGTCTTTAGCCAACCCCCTTCTTACACTTGACCGTGATTCTCATAAACCTTCCCCCAGCCTCCTCAAAGAAGCATAACATCCAATTGAAAGCCACAAGCTTGCTAGGCAAACACCTCTGAAAAGCCAATTCCCCAGCCTCTACTTTCTACCAGATTGAAATCCTTAAGGCAAAATCTCTGGATATTTTGAAGCCAGCACTGTCTTGGGTGAAGGTGATAAGAATCATCTCAGTCTATCCCAATTTCCCTTTCTCAGTATCTGTGTCATCTCTGAGATATTTATCGAGGGGCAAATACGTTAAAACAGAATTGGCCCACGAATGAGAGGCTCTTTGAGAAAACTCAGACGGCATAAATGAGCCTAACACTTCATAAGACAGAATGATCAACATAAAAAACTCCAACCTGTTTGCTCTGTCCATGTCAAAGCCAGGCTGACCTGTTTCCAGGGCGGGGCGGGGGCGGGGGGTGTCCCTCGACTCCCAGTCTTCTCCCAGCCAGGAGAGCCTTGTACCTAGAAAGGACTGCTAAAGTCTATGGGAAGAAATATTAACACTGATCACCCTTTTTTGGTTTATCCTAGTCTGACCTCTCTTCTCCCTGCCCGCCCCCAGCTCTGGAGGTAATATTAGATACCATTACTATATTAAACTGTGTGGACGTTATACAGATACTAGGCCCTAAGAATAACTTTCAATGTCCGTTGTAAGTGTCTATCCACATAGCCCTCTGAAGTGGGCACGGCATCATTATTGTCCTTATACAGACCCAAAGAAGCCAGTGCCACAGGCAGGAATTACAAGTCAGGTTTCCTCCTCTCAGCGCTCAGTTCTGCAAAGACCCAGACACATGAAAAAATATATATAAATGTGTAAACCTGAATGACAGATTGATGTCTGTTTATTTCACACCTTCCAGTATAGCAAATACAGTATTTTGCCACAGTTGCTATGGTAACTACTTCTGTCTTAATGAAAATAAGGACACATAGTAAGATAATAGAAACCATCAGGTGGTGAGACCCTCTCCATGAATGGGAAGGAAAGCAATAATATAAAATAAACCCTTGGTCCATACACAATCATGAAATATTGATGCCACAAAAATTGAATTTCCTAGACCAGCACCGTTCGATAGAAATGTGTGAGCCACGTACGTAATTTAAAATTTCCTAGTTGTTGGATTAAAAAAAAGTGGAATTAATTTTGGTAATATATTTTATTTAATCCAATAGATCCAAAATATTATTTCAACAGGTAATCACCACGAAATTATTTGCAAATTATTTTGTATTCTTTTCTTCATACTAAATCTCTGAAACCTGATATAATTTTATGCATTATATACCTATAACCTATCTCACTTAGGAGCAGCCATGTTTCAGGTGCTCAATGGCCACATCTGGCCACACCTGGCCACATTGGATGGTCCCACCTCAGACTATATTTGGTCATATGGGGCTTGGAATTTGAAACTTTTAGAAAAATAAATTGCATTCATTTGGTTCTGGCCTTATGGCATAAATCAAGTGGTATTCTCTTGGGCAGAGTAAGAAAATAGAAAATAAGCTTGGAATTGAAATGGTATTGGAATGCCTGGGTGGCTCAGTTGGTTAAGCATCTGCCTTCGCCTCAGGTCATGATCTTGTGGTCCTGGGATCCAATCCCAAGGCTGGCTCCCTGCTCTTTAAGATTAAAGATTTTATTTATTTATTTGAGATAGAGAGAGAGAGAGAGAGCACAAGGGAGAGGGAAAGAGAAAAGCAAACTCTTCACTGAACGGGGAGCCCGATGCCGGGCTTGATCCCAGGACCTGAGATCCCAACCTGAGCCAAAGGCAGACGCTTAACCGACTGAGCCACCCAGGTGCCCCATAAAAAAATTTTTTTTTAAATGTGAAAAAAAAAAAAAAAAAGAAATGGCATTAAAGACTCCACTCCTTTCATGTTGCCAGAGAATAGAGAAGATTAAAAAATAAATCTCAGGTTTATAAAAATTTCCTTCATTGAGTTGCCCCAATCACCCAAGTTTGGACCTCAGAATCACGTTTGACTGAACTTCCTACGCCTTCCTCTGCTCCTTGGAGCCCCTCCAGTAGACCACTAAGTCCGTAGAGTCTACCTGTCACCTCTTCTCCAATTCTAGGACCTGTGCTATCTCCCAGAAGATCCCGAGAGCCTCTGCCTGGGCTCCCTGCCTCCACTCTCTCCCCATTCAGGTTATTTCTATCCTGCCTTCAGTGTGAGTACATCGTGAAAGCAAACATTTAATCATGTAGCTTGTCAGCTTAAAACCTTTTTCAAAAAAAAAAAAAAAGATTTCGTTTATTTATTTATCAGAGAGAGAGGGAGAGCAAGAGAGCACAAGCAGGGGGAGCAGTGGGCAGAGGGAGAAGTAGGCTCCCGGCTGAGCAGTGAGGCGGATACAGGACTCGATCCCAGGACCTTGGGATCATGACCCCAGACGAAGGCAGGGGCTTAACCGATTGATCCACCCAGCTTAAAACTTTTAATAGCAATGGGCTGCCTTCCAGATAAAACCCATACTCTCTAACGTGATACCCTAGGTAATCATAAACTGACCTTTAGGGAACTTTGTGGCCCAACTCCTGGCTATGTTTTCTTTGATTGTACCCTGATCTATACTCTCGACTGTGCCATGACTTCCAGGACAACTTGCCTTTGTTTAGTCTGTTTCTCTGCCAGGAATGTCCTATCTTAAAAGGCCTATCCCTTACCAAACAACCAAATCCTTTGAGCCCAGCTCTAGCATTTACTGTAGGTTTTCTTAATCTTGTAGTCCAAATTAACCACCCTCTCCACTGTGTTATATCACTCTACTTTTATACATAGATGTGTACAACATTTATCACATTCTGTTGTGATTATGTGACATGATAGATGAGTATTTCTTCAAGGAGAGGAACCACATACTGTTTACCTTTGAATTCGCTTTGGGACATAGTAGGATCTCAATAAATGCTGGGGGAATCCCAATACCCTTTCCTTTTCGTGTCCTTCCTTCTTATTGTTGGGCCACTTGGTACATCATCACCATTATCATCACTACATAGCAGCCAATATGTATTAGCTCTACTATGTGCCAGGCCTGGTGTTAAGTAAGTTTTACATACATTTCATGTAATTTCAACCACAAATCTGCAAGCACAAATCTGGGACTTCTCAATTTTTAACAGCTGTGGCATCTTGAATACCATTTCCTTCTTCCAACAAGTGTTTTAAGGTATTCTTTTCTTTTTCAAGATTTTGTTAAAATTCTAGTTAACATACATTGTAATATTAGTTTCAGGTATAAAATTTAGTCACTTCCTCATTTACATACAACACCTGGTACTCACCACTAGTGTCCATCCTTAATCCCCATCGCCTGTGTAGCCCATTCCCCCCACCTACTTCCCCTCCAGCAACCCTCAGTTTGTTCTTTACAGTTAAGAGTCTGCTTCATGGTTTGTCCCTCTCTTTTCTCCCCTCTCTTATGCTCATTTGTTTTGTTTCTTAAATTCTACATATGAATGGAGTTATATGGCATTTGTCTTTCTCTGACTGACCTATTTCACTTAGCATAATATCCTCTAGTTTCATCCTTGTTGTTGTACGTGGCAAGATCTCATTCTTTTTGAGGGCTGAGTAATATTCCATTGCGTATATTATATATACCTCACATCTTCCTTATTCATTCATCAGTGGATGGACATTTGGGCTTTTCCCCTAAGTTGGCTATTGTTGATCATGCTGCTGTAAACATCGGGAGGGCCTGCATCATTTTAAGGTCATTCTTATAAACACCATTTATGAGAAGCTGATGTGCAGTTATGACCCCAAAGAATGAGGGATGACATACCTGTTTGTTAACTTATTTATTAACCAGGCTAATGCATGTGTCTTGTTTTATAGTTTATTGTCTCCGTCTATGAATGCCTCTAATTCTTTTTTTTTTTAAGATTTTATTTATTTATTTGACAGACAGAGATCACAGGTAGGCAGAGAGGCAGGCAGAGAGAGAGAGAGGAGGAAGTAGGCTCCCTGCTGAGCAGAGAGCCCGATGCGGGGCTAGATCCCAGGAGCCTGAGATCATGACCTGAGCCGAAGGCAGAGGCTTTAACCCACTGAGCCACCCAGGCACCCCTGAATGCTTCTAACTCTTAATGGGTTGGGAAAGCAGGAAACCTAACTCAATAATATTTTGTACAGAGTAAGAATACAGCGGCTTTGAGGAAGGGCTGAGAAACCTACCATATGGACATCATGGGATGTGACGCTCAGTTTTGTTGCCCAGAATCCTTTCTGGCCTCATTTCTGGCTCTCCAGTCATTTTCACATAATTCAGTTTAGGGGGGCTTTAGAAAGTAGAAAGACCAACACCAAAAGGTGGTGAGGATGGGGAACCACAGTCCTCGCGGTGGATGATGGAATCCGCCATCATTGCTGGTGGGAGTGCGAAACAGTCCAGCCACTCTGGAAGACAGTTTGGTGGTTTCTTACAGAATAAACTTCTGCCATGGAATCCACCAATTGCACCCACTGGTATTTACCCAAAAGGCTTGAAAGCTTTTGTCCATACAAAAACCCGCACATGGCTGTTTGTGGCAGGTTTACGCAGAATTGCCAGAACTTGAAAGCAACCACGATGTCCTTCAGGAAGTGCATGGATAAATAAATTTGGTACATCCAGACAAGAGAAGATTATTCAGCTCGAAAAAGAAATGAGCTATGAATGGGGCACCCGGGTGGCTCCACTGATGAGGTGTCCGAGTCTTCATTGCGGCTCAGGTCATGATCTCAGGGTTCTGGGATTGAGCCCCACCTCGGGCTCTGCTCAGCATGGAGTCTGCTTCTGCTCTTACCCCTGCTCGTGCTCTCTCTCAAATAAATGCACAAATAAATAAATAAATAAAATCTCCAAAAGCAAACAAATAAAGAAGTGAGCTATGAAGCCATGGAGGAAACTCAAGTGTCTATCACTAAGTAAAAGAAACCAATCTGAAAAGGCTCCATATTATAGGATTCCAACTGTACGATATTTTAGAAAAGGCAAAACCGTGGTGACAGTAAAAAGACTAGTGGTTGTTGAGGGCTAGGGAGGGGCATGTGTGTGTGTGTGTATGTGGCAGGAATGAGCACATGGAACACAGAGAGATTTTGGGGGCAGTGGAACTGCTCTGTACGGCCCTGTACTGTGGACATGTGTCATCATACATTCATCCAAAGCCACAGAATGTGTAACACCAAGAGTGAACCCTCTTGGAAACTACAGACTTTGGGTGACAATGATGTGTCAAGGTAGTTACTGTAGTAACATGTTAGTGTTACACGTCAGTAACACGTCAGTTACATTTGTCAGGAACAAATGTAACACTTGGGCTCAGATGCTGATAATGGGGGAGGCTATGCATGGGCGTGGGCGGGGTGGGTGGGGGTCTATGGGAACTTTCTGTCCTTTCTGCTCAATTTTGCTGTGAACCCAAAACTGTTCTAAAAAAAAATAAGGTCTATTTGGGGCACCTGGGTGGTTCAGCCATTTAAGGGGCTGCCTTCAGGCTCTGGTCATGGTCTTGGGGCTCCTGGGATGGAGCCCTGCTCAGTCGGGAGTCTGCTTCTCCCTATCCCTCTGCCCTTCCCCCCTGCTCATACTCTCTCTCACAAATAAATAAATAAAATCTTTAAAATTAATTAATTAAAAGATAAAGTCTAATTAAGAAAGAAAAATGGAGGGGCTGCAGAATGGGTTGACCACGGGTGCCCAGGGATCATGCTCACTCGGTTCTGGAGTGATGTCTTGTTTTCCCACTATGTGGTCAGTTGCTCGAGTTTATTAATATTGTTTTATTACTTTTGTTTCCACAACATCACTAAATAAATGGCAGTGCGTGTACAAAGGGATTAATAAATTCTCATTTAAATGAAGAGAAAATTCACTTGGGCTTCGAATAATAAATACATATTTCCCTCCACATAAACAGCGTAATAGACTTACTGTCAACAGAAAAGTTACTACTTATGCCGTTTCTGGAGGCTCTGTAGCCTGGACAGCCTCAGAGTTGGAGGAGGGTTGTGCTAGGAGGCCTGGCTCAGGGCTGGAAGAGTGACTGAGCCTTAGGAAAATTTAACTCACTCTTGGACTCAATCTATATGCCACTCCGGGTCAGCCCTTGCCACCACCTGCTGGATTTACAACACCGTGCACAGAGCAGGGCTGCCTCTGCAGGGGGAGGTGTGGTGAGCCTCCATTTCCTTATCTATTAAAAAGCAGATTAAGTATATTGTGGGTTATTATGCGTGCTACAGGAGATCCTGTCTATGATCGCCCAAGGTCTGTGTCCATTAATGCAATAATTTATTCTTAATATATATATTTTTAAAAGATTTTATTTACTTATTTGACAGAGCGAGATCACAAGTAGCCAGAGAGGCAGGCAGAGAGAGAGAGAGGAGGAAGCAGGCTCCCTGCGGAGCAGAGAGCCCAATGCGGGGCTCGATCCCAGGACCCTGGGATCATGACCTGAGCCGAAGGCAGAGGCTTTAACCCACTGAGCCACCCAGGCGCCCCTTAATATATTTTTAAGATTTATTTATTTGAGAGGGCACGAGCCAGTGGAGGGAAGAGCAGAGGGAGAGAGAATGTCAAACAGATTCCCCGCTGAGTACGACCCTCAGATCATGACCTGAGCTGAAGTCAAGAAGTCGAACATTCAACCGACTGCCCCACGCAGGCACCCTTTATCCTTAATACTAAGAATAATCAGCTATCACATGATAGTAGCAAAGCCCTGGAGATGGCATGGGGGAGCTCCCAAGATGGCAGGGCCCATGTGAACGCCTCTTCTTCTACCTCGCTTACCTTCTTTCTACCCAAGTTGGGGTTGGCACACAGTCAGATGGGAGTGGGTTGACTTCCCCAACCTGTCTCCCTTCCTTCCTTCTTTCCTTTTCTGTCCCTCCCTTCTTCCCTCTTCATTTTCCTTCTTCCTTCCTCCCCCTTCTCTTTTTCTCTCCCTTTCCATTGATTCTTTCTAAAACGTGTTTAATTTTTAGTTGGATTATCTGGGTGCCTTCGGGTGTGGTTGTGACTTGTCCTGATGAGCCCCGGGTGTTGTACAGAAGTGCCATATCACTACAGTCTACCCTTGAAACCGGTATTACACCATACGTTAACTACTGGAATTAAAATAAAACAAAATAAAATAAAAAAGAGACAAGATGACTACAAATATAAAAAAAATAAAATAAAGTGAGTTTATTTTGTCCCTTGCTATTCTTGGCCACCTAACTAAGACTCTGTGTCGAGATCTTCTTGTCAAAGCCATATTAAGCTCACCAAGGTTGCTAAACTTAGACCAGCCTATTTCTGCTCTCTCTTGGAAGGCCCGTGATACCATAAACAAGAAAGGCATGAGGTCGAAAGATTCTTGTTAGAGCAAAGGCGATTGCTTCTCACGGAGCTTCCCAGAAGGAAGGCAGAGTTTGACAGGAAAATGATCCGAGGCCTCGGGCATCATCTATGTGAGAGCGGTTAATGCCTCGCTCTCTGCCAAGGCAGTGCAACTGCCAGTCTCCGAAGCCATCTTTCAAACTGCCTTTCGGCCAGCTCAGCACAATGTCACCATGACAGCCTTGGGAGAACAATAGAGATAGGCAGTTCCCCAGAGGGCAGGTGGTTTCCAGGGTTCCTTTCATTCTCTCCAAAGCACCATGTGGAAGTTACATGACAACATGCATCCAAAAGGGGCTGAGACCCAAGAAAGACACGAGCAGGGAGAGGAGAGACACAGTGGACCAAATAGGGCAAAAGGAATGAGGTTTTAAAAAGTGGAGAATAGATTAGGGAGAGACCTGGGATTGAATTCTGGTTCCACAGCCTGCTCCCGGGGGGGGAAGCTAGTTCGCCTCTGTTTCCTCCTGCGAGCAATGGTGTTAGTAATAACCTGAAGGGAAGTGGGAAGTGGTGTTTGTAAAAAAGCATCTGTCAGGTGGCCTGGTGTATAGCAGGTGTGAATGACATTGGCCAGGTACCTTTCTGGGCTTCTGTTTCCTCAGGTCTAAAATGGAAAGAGATTACAATGCTCCTTTATGAAGTTCCTTGGCACTTCTGGTGAGCGGTAAGTACTGCACGTGTGTGGCTTCGTTCTTCCCCATCCCCCACCCCCAGATCTCCGCGTTGTAGATTACAGTTTCCAAAGTGGGACACAACTGTATCTCCCATCCCACTTACTCCTAAGAACCTTGCCACTTCCTGGACAGGGGGCGGAATCTAGTTTCTCTTCCTGTGGCTCTGGGTGGAGGGGGAGGGCTTGGTGCATGCTTGTAGCCAGGGTGGTAGAAATAATTCCGTGGGCCTACAGAAGCTAGGTCATAAAGGGCAACGTACCTTCCATCTCACTAGTTGGAAGAGTTACTCTTGAAGCTTTCGGCTGGCAAGTGAGCACGTGACTTCTCAGCGGCTGCCATCCCACGAGGAAGCCCAGCCTAGCCGGAGTGGAGGCACCATGGAAAGAGTTCCCAGATGCTCCGACCCCAGCCCCCACAGTCACTGCCTGACCTTGACCTCATCAGAGACCAGAACCAGAATCACCCAGCTGAGCCCTTCCTGAATTCCTGACCGATGTCAATGAGAAATGCAGATGTTGAACACACAACAAAGCCTAATGGGAAGAGAAATATGGCTTCCATGACATTCTCCAAGGCGCAGTAGCACCGGGTTCAAAGCTCAGGCCTTGGATTTGGGGAGGACCAGGGTTTAAATCAGCCTTGTTATTCAGCTGTGTGATCTTTGCTAAATCCACATGTCTAAAAAAGAGGTGACAAAAATAATGACTAAGTTGTAGGATTTTTGTCAGGAGAAATGAGGTGATTCTGGTTAAGTACTTAGCATCAAACTGACATAGGGTAGACCCATCTGAGATAGTCTTTGTCACAACCTCCACCACCAGTGCTGACACCATCACCAGAAACTCTCTCCCATTCATTAAGATGGGGTTTGCTCCCAAGGCCTTAGAGTTGGCTGGAATTAACCTCTTTCTTTTTATAATCACACTTCCTTCCATTGAGGCACTTTCCCTTCGACCCATACTTTGTACAACTACACTTCTCAGCCTTCATGCTAATATCACAATCATAAGGAATTATTTCAAACCATCCAGTCAATCTTAGCTGCATGGGAGCGCTCCCCAACAATCAGCTATCCCCTTAGCCTCAGGGGTCACAGTCATCATTGCTACTAATGACTAAATATCCTGGAGCCGGAGATCTGTTTTGATCAAGAACTATATATCCCTAAGACGGCTGACCCATTCATTTCAGGCTTCAAGTATGTACAATGAGCCAACAGAAGAAAAAAAAAATAAGGTTCAAAAAGAGAAAGTGTATTGAAAACAGCATTATAATTTGCTTAGTCACTCATACATTCATATATTCATTTGGTCATTCAACAGAAAGTTATTAACAGCTTACTCTGTGCCAGACTCTGGACATACAAACATGAGCAAAGTAGATGTCCTGTCTGTCCTTGTGAAGTTTTTGGGCTGGCGGAAAGGAACTGGCCTTGTCGTTAAATAACCTAGGATTTGAATCTGACTCTCTCACTTGCAACATACTTAATTTTTTTAAAGGATTTTTATTTTATTTATTTGACAGACAGAGATCACAATTAGGCAGAGAGGCAGGCAGAGAGAGGAGGAAGCAGGCTCCCTGCTGAGCAGAGAGCCCGATGCGGGGCTCGATCCCAGGCCCCTGAGATCATGACCCAAGCTGAAGGCAGAGGCTTGACCCACTGAACCACCCAGGCACCCCGCAACATACTTAATTTACTTAAACTTTTCTCTGATTCATCCTTTCCTTAGGGTCATCGTGAGGGTGAAATGAATTAATGTACGGAGAGGGCTCACCATGGCATCTGGCAATCTATACGTCTCTTTTCTGAAAGGTCATGTAACTGGTAGGTTCTCGAGTCAGGATGTAAGCCCAGATGTGTCTGGCTCCCACAACTGTGCTTTTAAATTTCCTAATTATGTCTATTTTGATACTCCCCCCAAGTCACTAATTCATCACTTATTCAAAATTTGAAAGAAAAGAGATTTTCCACTTCTTTTTTTTTTTAAGATTTTATTTTATTTATTTGACAGAGAGAGAGAGTGAGCACAAGTAGGGGGAGCAGCAGAGGGAGAGGGAGAAGCAGGCTCCCCGCTGAGCAGTGAGCCCAATGTGGAACTCGATCCCAGGACTCTGGGATCATGACCTGAGGCAAAGGCAGACCCTTAACCGACTGAGCCCCCCAGGCGCCCCTTTACCATGCCTTTTTATCCTTCCTCTGCAGAACCCGATGTAGTAAGCATTAACTGATATGAAAGTCACAAGGCAACTAGTGTCATCACAGAAAAAAGTAACAGGAATGACTGTTTCCTCGGGTTATACTTGGGAAGCTGGAGTAAAATGTTGGGTTAGGCAGGATGTCTTTAAATTTTTTTATGATTGGAGTAGAACTGACATATGATGTTATATTGGCTTCAGATGTACAACAGTGATTTAACAATTCTATGCATTCCTCAGTGCTCACCACAGTACGTGTGGTTACCATCTGCCACCGCACAATGTTATTACAGTATTACGGACTCCATTCCTTATGCTGTACTTTTCATCCCACTGACTTATTTACTTTATAACTGGAAGCTTGTACCTCTTAATCCCCTTCACCTGTTTCACCCATCCCCCTACCCATCTCCCCTCTGGCGACCACCAGTTTGTCCTCCTATTTGCGATTCTGTTTCTGTTTTCGTTTGTTTGTTGCTTAAATTCCACATGAGTGAAATCACACTGTATTAGTCTTTCTCTCTCTGACTTACTTCACTTAGTATGATACCCTCTGGGTCCATCCTGATCCAAACAGCACAGCAGAAAGAGCCACAGTCAGCATCCAGCCAGAAAGAGCTTCTCTGGCCATGTGGTAATTTATGGGCCTGATTACTTTTATTTAAAAGTTGGAAATATTACAAAATTTATTAGTAATCTAGGGGACTGCCATTAAAAATCCACTGGCTTACCACATTGTCTGTAAAGTCTTTCTAGATCTCTGAGTCCTCTATCATGTTGGACACCATATTGCAATTCTTCTCTTCCTTTCCACGACCCTACTTACTCTCGGGCTACTTTTGAAAAAAACAAGCATCTCATCAGACAACGCACTTCCCTTAGTCTCCGTGTTTTGCACCATTTACCACATTCTCTTCAGTATACTGGTCTTAGGAAATGCTCTATTGAAAAAAAGAGCTGTGGTCAATAAAGTGCTGAGTGATGCTGTATATACTCTATTTCTCTTCCCCTTGGAGGCTATATGCACATTGGCATTTCCAATGCTCTGAGAAATCCTGCAGCAAATAAACTGGCTAACTTTGTTTAACCTGATTTTTTATGAATGTTGGATTCCTCTTTTTCTGGAAGCCCTTAGGAACTAGAGTTTATTAACTATAGTTTGGGAAACACTGATATGTTCAAATCCTCTGCATTCATTCATTCCTCCCTTGTCCGTTATTCATTCTCTTGGCAAATATGGTTTTTTTTTTTGACAGACAGAGATTACAAGTAGGCAGAGAGGCAGGCAGAGAGAGAGGGGGGAAGCAGGCTCCCCACTGAGCAGAGAGCCCAATGCGGGGCTCGATCCCAGGACCCTGGGACCATGACCTGAGCCGAAGGCAGAGACTTTACCCCACTGAGCCACCCAGGCCCCCCAGCAAATATGTATTTAACACCCTGCCAGACACTGGAGGATGTACGGGGAGAACAATAGAAAGCAAGATGGATTTGGCACCTGCTGTCATGAAGCTTATCGTTCTGCCTGAAGGGTAGACAAGTAAACAGGCCACAACCACAAAATATGGTAAGAGCTATCTTGGGGGAAATAGAATTGCAGCAGTGCATAGGGTTAGGACTTGATCAGTCTGGGGGAATGGTTTGGGAAGGCTTCCTGGAAGAAGTGGCTTTATATGGGAAGCTGAAGGAAACATGGGAATTAGCCAGATAGAAACCAGGGGCAGAAATGGAAAGTGTGATGTGGGCAGGGTCAACGCTTATGTAAAGGTCCCCAAATCAGAGAGGACATGGGCTAACTGAGGGACCAGAAGATATCTCAACTCAAAGCCCACACGAAGTCTTTGAAATCCCTTTCATCCCCACCCCCAGAATCTTCCTCTGTCCTCTTACCATATCTAGCTTCCAAAGTGCATGTTCAATAAATGTTTGCTGAATTGCTATTTCCCTTGTGGTAATCTGATCACAGATATGATCGGTTGAAGCCCAGAGATACACATACATACACTCACTCCATCCCCAACGCTCTTAAATTCAAAATAAAGGAGTATTTTTTAAAAAAAGCTTTATTGCTGGGATGCCTGGGTGGCTCAGTCAGTTAAGCTGCTGCCTTCAGCCCAGGTCATGATCCCAGGGTCCTGGGATCGAGTCCCACCCACATCAGGCTCCTTGCTTGGCAGGGAGCCTGCTTCTCTCTCCGACTCTGCCTGACACTCTGCTTGCTTGTGCTCTCTCTCTCTCTCTGACAAAAAAAATAAATAAAATCTTTAAAAAAAATTAAAAAAATAAAAAGGTTTATTGCTAAAAGTGTATATAGGTATTTTAATAATTTTATTTCCTATTAATTTTTAAATTAAAAATTAAATATAGATATGCCATTGTGAATGGTGAGGTGACTTTCTTCCTTAACTCCATTGTTGTTTAATCCCCTTTAACACATTTTCCACTATTAGGCAGCTTGTTTTTGTGACCTAGCAAACAGAGAGGTAAAAGTTTAATTGGGCAGATTGAATCAGATGCTTAGCATTGAGTGAACCTAAGAGCTCAGACGTTGGACTCAGCACCTCTCCCTGAAGCCACCATATTGGAATTCCTGCCCTCTATAACCTCCTTGGTTCTCAGACACATAGCAATTCCCGCCTTTCTTTCTATGGCTGCCGCCTGGTCATCAAAGAAAAGCCATCCCTTTTGTCATCTGTAGAACAGAGGGTAATGTCTCTTAATTAACGAAAGGAAGTGGTGCAATGTAGTGAGAATATTGCAATTGTTTCCAATTAATCCCACATGCAGTTTGGCAAAGTTAATAATCCATAAAATGACCTAGGATCTAAATATGGAGAACAATCATCCTTTTATCAGTCGTTTTCCCACTGTTCCGGCAAAAGCAAGACAATTCAAAGGCTAGATGCATCAAAGGTCTACAGATTTATAGTATCGTAAATTCTTAAATATAATCAAAAATAGAAATGTACACATGTCTTTCAGACCTGCTGAGCCCCCAAATGTTTTATAACCTCTGCAAGTCATCACACATTGACTGGTATCAATTCAACCACCAGTGGAGAAGTTATTGGATTAGATACACCAAAGCAGAGACACCATCATGGTCACGGAAAAACATGAATTAAGTAACTAATTTCATCAGACAGTAGCAGATCTTGATTCTTCGGGGTTAGAGAATGTGTAACCCCTACAAATGCATCATGTAATCTCTTACCCCAAACCCATTCTTCTTCTTCTTTCTTTTTTAAGAGACAGTGCAAGCGGGGCTTGGGGCATAGGGGGAGCCCAATGCAGGGCTCGATTCCACGACCCTGAGATCTTAACCTGAGCTCAAATCAAGTCAGACAACCGAATGAGCCACCGAGATACCCCACTGCTTTTTTTTAAAGTTGGGGTGAAATGCATATAAAATAAAATTCAGCATTTTACCCATTTCAAACTGCGTAATTCAGTGTCATTTAGTACATTCATGATGTTTTGTAACCATACCGTTATCTAGTGCCATATTTTCATCAACTGAAACGGAAGTCCTATACCCAAGAAGCAGTCACTCCCCATAATCCCATCCCCACCAGCCCTTGACACCACTAATCTGCTTTCTGCCCCTATGGATTTCCATATTTTGGATGTTTAATATAAACAGGATTGTATAATATGTGGCCTTTTGTGTCTGGCTTCTTTCCTTTTGCATGTTTTCAAGACTCAACCATGTTGTAGCTATAATAGTATTTCAGTCTTTTTTATGGGTGAGTAATATTCCACTATATGCTACATTTGGTTTACCCATTCATCATTTGATGGACATCTGGAGTGTTTCTACCTTTTGGCCACTGTAAATAATGCTGCTATGAACATTTCTGTACAAGGTTTTGTTTGAACGCTCATTTTCAATTTTTCTGGGTATCCACCCAGCAGTAGACTTGCTGAGTCACATGGAAATTCATATTTAACTTATTTAGGTGCATATATACTTTTTACTGACTATTACCAGGATTACACAAAGGTTGAATATGGTTGGTAGGGAAAAATCTATACTTGCTGAAATGCCTTAATAAAAATGCTATCAAGCACTGGGATGTGCTTGCTTATCTCACAATGGGTCAGGAAAATTTATGTGGGGTTACTCTTCCCTCTACCAGCTCAGAGGCTGTTTTCTTCAGCAGATCTCTGTGGCTAGGCACCTGGGCACTGAAGTAGGATTATGTGAGTTTCAGTACCAGGCCTGGCATTTATCAACATGTGATCTTAAACTAGCTACTTAAAGTCTAAAAGTTTCATCATTCATAAATGGGGGAACTAGCTACATTGACAACATAGGGTTGTGGTTACTTTCAAGAGGCCCATGTTTTTAAAAGACTTACTGTTATCAGTTGGCTAATAAATGCCGAAGAAATGTAAGCTTGGATTGTATTCATACCTCTTGATGTCCCCGGGGTCTTTAAGGAGTACAGGGCCGGGCACATAAAAGTCACCTAATTATAACTGAATATGTAATATGTTTAATGGGAACTGCCTTGGATCATTTTGGGGTTTATGAGCCTCCCTGCCCCTTCCTTCCTTCCTTCCTTCTTGCCTTCCTTCCTTCCTTCCTTCCTTCCTTTCCTTCTCTCCTTATTTTGTGTTGGAATATCTCATTTCCTAAAGGATGGAATCTGGCATTGGAGATCCAGTGTCCATGAATATTGGAAGACATTCCCTCATGGATGATTCTCGTTTAATCACTTTGTGGGTGAGGATAGCTGTGGGCAGCCCAAGGTGAGTTCACAAATCTGGTGTTGCCTGCTTAAATGTATGCACACATTGGTGAGGACCTTCTCCAAAAGGAAATACCCCAAAACTCTGAGTGTATTAGAAAATTTATATTTATTAAATATTAATTAAATTAATAATTTATTAAAATAATTAATAAATAAATTAAAATAATTAATTAAAAATTAAATTCAGGTCCATCCGCGGCATCCTGATTGCGAGCCCTACATCATTTACAATGGCCTATAACAGTTTAGTCTACTTGGCGTGCTTTTCTATACCAGTGAAAACTTCAGCCCGACAACATCAGATCGCATATGCCTTTGCTTGTGTCCTTGTTTCTGGCTTCTAATCCGCTCTCGGTTCTTGTGATGCTGCATCCCTGACTCACACCTGGTGTGACTCGCACCCGTAACTCACAACTCTGCAGCTTCCCAGAATCCCGGTGTTAAACTTAAAGGACTTTCAGCTCCCTCTCCCCTCTCAGGTGAGAGAGCCAGGTCCAAGTGGAGAGACAGGAAGCAGTGAGAGAGGGAAAGGTGTCTAGTGGTAAGGCCTTTATGCCGAGGAAAGATTTTGGAGCAGTGTGTTTGTTGGAGGACTAGCCCCCCATCTCTTTTCTTTCTTTCTTTTTTTTTTTTTTTAAAGATTTTATTTATTTATTTGACAGAGATCACAAGTAGGCAGAGAAGCAGGCAGAGAGAGAGAGGAGGAAGCAGGCTCCCTGCTAAGCAGAGAGCCCAATGCAGGGCTCGATCCCAGGAGCCTGGGATCATGACCTGAGCTGCAGGCAGAGGTTCTAACCCACTGAGCCACCCAGGTGCCCCCCCATCTCTTTTCTTTCTGTCAGCCTTCACGTGCCATGGTTTTCTGCTTGCTACTGTTCACCATCGTAATATTCAGGGAGGACCCTTCATCTACTTTACAGAGCTGATTTATGTCATAACAAAAGGTCACAAAGAATACCCCATGCGACAGGCCAAGGGACAGACACGATATAGGAAGTTGGTTAATTATCATGCACTCATCACTAATTTGTCACTACTCTGGGGGTAGTTCTTAAAGGGGCATTTACTGCTGGTCTGGTTTAGCCTTTCACCAGCCAAAGGTTTATCTAAAGGTACCGGAGCCTGAGGACTTTTTGTAGGTGAAGTGACATGGGTAAGTCACCTTGGCCATGAACCTCACCAGTTGCAAATGATTGTTCACATGGAATTGGTGCTACAGGGAGTCCAATAAACGTAACCTCCGAAGAAGACTATATGTCTGCTATGCAAACGCCTCTCAAAGGCCAAGCCTCCAGCTTCCTCTTTCAGCCATATTGAAATCCCTCAGGCCAATCCACAAGGACATTTTGAAGCTACCCTTGTCTTGGGTGAAGGTCGTCAGAATCATTTCGGTCTGTCCCAATGTTTCTGTCTTAGCACCTGAGATGAGCAGACAGCAAGTGGCTCTGTCCAGATGATACACACTGAGGGACAGGCAGGTTAAGACATTGGAATTGATCTACTCATGACAGGCTGAGAAACTGAGATGGTGTAAACCAGCATAACACTTAGGGTTTCATTGAACACGACCATCAACATCAAAATCTCTAACCTCTTTGCTTTTTCCAAGGCAAAGCCAGCATGAGCTGCACATAGGACAAGACACAGGGAAGCTATTAAGGCACATTTCGTCACTGGTTGGCAGTACACAGCTTCTGAGCAATAAAGCCCTCGGAAAAATTATGTCTCTTTCCACTCAAGGTTTGACATGTATTATGAATTCTAAACTGAGCTCTGGTAAAGCAGTTTTATCTCCACTGAATATTTCAGCATCCTAAAGAGAAACGTTCAGCCTGCTACCCGATAATTTAAGTTGCTCTAAAGAAGCCCCTCTAAACCAATATATTGAGGTTTTCATGAGTTAAAACACAAGCCTCTTACAACCCGGGTCTCTAGGAGAAATTCATCTTTTTTAACAGCAAGAGAGCAAAAGCAGCCTTAAGAAGCCTGAACGGTTCCATCCTACGCCATGAGTTATTTAATTGCGCTGGGAACGCATGTACCAAGAATCGTTCCTTAATTAGTAGAGACCTAAAACAGCAGTTGTTAAATGTGTGATTTCAGTTGATGCAATGGGGTGTGTTTTGCTGTCGTGGGGCAGAGACAGCGATGCTCTTCAGGTTTTATTTTTAAAGTTTAGGTAATTATAACTTAAATTAACAGCAGGGGGGGGGGGGGATGAATCATTTATGTGCCTCTCAGATTACAGCTTCTCTCCCCGCAAAGCATTTCCTGTCATGTAGGATCTACCTAGCTAGCGAGGTGTTACTCTGTGTCCCGAGGACTTCGGCATCTGAGATTTGATCACAAACTGTATCATCAACGCCCCAAGACAGGTGACAGCCTCCCTAATTCATTCTAAAACAGGAAAGACAATGCACACCTATAATTCAGGACATTTGCTGGAGATAAAACTTGAATCAACAAGCAGCATTTTGGTGTAAGAGGGAGGGGTCTGTCCTCGACGTTGGGAAGCCTGGATTTGGACTCCCTTCTGCCCGTGATTGGCAGAGGGACCTCGGGCACCCCCACTCCCGGGGCCTCCGTGTTCTGACGTGCTTCTTGGGGTTGCATGTGGCTCTGAGCTGCCAGGATCCTGGGGCCCGGGAGGGTGTACAGTATTAAGGAGCAGGGCGGGTCCAGAATATGCAACCATGCGGATAATCTCCTGCTTTCCTCTAATTGGAACGAGCCAATGAGTTGACCTAGAATTTGGCTGCCATTTTGACTGATGAGGAAGGAGTCCCGGGGAGGTTGAGGGACCTGTCAACAGTTATACGTTTGTTGGTAAATGTAGGAGACAGAGTACCAGTGGGGGACTTGTGGGCCAGGTTATCTAAGGCCATCTCTCCTTAGATTATGGAGAAACCAAGTGACAGCTGAATGAAAGGCTTTACGATGGCATTTTTTGTCGGCTACTCATTACCTCAGACTAGGAAGGGGTCCCAGCTTTTGGCAACTGGTGGTCTTGGTTCTGGTTCAGAGTGGTTTTGCCACACAAGGCAGCTGCTGTGTGTTCTCTTTATCTTGTTTTTTTAGAGACTCATTAGGTAATGACTAAGAATGAGGGTCTGATACAAAGATTTGTGCACAAATGTTCACAGCAGCTGATTTGGGCAATAGCCCTAATGTGGACACAGTGCCAGTGTTCACCAGCAGGTGAATAGATAAACAAGTTATGGTACGTCTACTCAACGCAACACAACTCAGCAAAAAAAGATTTGAACTGCCGAGACTCACAACAGTGCGGATGAATCACAAAATAATCACGCAGAGTGAAAGGAGCCAAATGAGAAAGACTAGTTCACGTTGTAGGATGTTGCTTCTATAAAACTGCAGAAAATGCAAGTTGACCTGAAATGATGGAAAGCAGCTCAGGGGCTGCTTGGAGGCGAGCAGAGAACAGGTGGTAGGATTATAAGGAGGCATGTGGTATAGGTCTGTGGTCTCTGTGGTGCTGATGGATTCATGAGTATAGACATATGTTAAAAGTCCTCAAATGGTATCCTTAAAAATGTGCCATGTATCGTACACTAGCTGCTCGGAAAAATAAAAATAAAAAAACCCACAGGAACCTGGAGTTACAACCCAGCCTCACTATCCACTTGCTGGGTAACCTTTGGTGAGTGAATAACCACGATGGCAAAAGGAGGGTAATCCCAATTCCCACCTTACAAAGGTGCCAGGGGTAAAGGTTCTGGGGGATGAAATTCATACCTGTGAGGTGCTCAGTAAAAAACTAGTTCTTCCGATTATTCCCCCAGAATGACTGAGAGAGGATTCTGTTTTTACCTTTTGCATCTCATTCCCGTAAGACTTGAGTTCATGAGTCTATTTAAGGAATACTGAAGTGAGGCACGTTCATGCCGATTTTGCCGTCTCTGCTCAGCACCCAGTCTGGGAGCTTTCTCCTGGTCACGCTCTGAAATAGCATCCCTGCCCTAATCACTCTTGAGACCCTTTCCTGATTTATATTCTTTCCTGACTCTTAGCATCGTTTGACATGATACGACACATTCCCTTGTTAGTTTGTTTGTTCTCTGTCTCCCTCCACTGGAACATAAGCTCTGTGAGATCAGGGACTTTGGTTCACTGATATAAGTCACTCAATAAATGTGTTGAGTGTTGAATAACGAATGACTGCATTATCTCCAAGAACCTTCCTTGGTGATGGGAGCAGGGTGGTGGTGATGACATGTGATGTTGACGTTGGTAATGAGTACAGGTTTACGATCCTCTGTGAATCCATGCAGCTGGCCCAACACACACAGGTAGCTGGGCAGAAAAAATCTGAAATTGTTGGGCAGCCTGGGGGGCTCAGTCACTTAAGCATCAGCTTTTGGCTCAGGTCATGATCCCGGGGTCCTGGGATGGAGTCCCACGTCAGGATCCCTGCTCAGCGGGGAGCCTGCTTCTCCCTCTGCCCCCTGTCTCTTGCTCGTGCTCTCTCTCTCATAAATAAATAAAGTCTTTTTTTTTTAAAGATTTTATTTATTTACCTGACAGAGAGAGATCACAAGTAGACAAAGAGGCAGGCGGAGAGGGAGAGAGGGAAGCAGGCTCCCCGCTGAGCAAAAAGCCCGATGCGGGACTCGATCCCAGGACCCTGAGATCATGACCTGAGCCGAAGGCAGCGGCTTAACCCAACTGAGCCACCCAGGCGCCCCAATAAATAAAGTCTTAAGAAAAAAAGATCTGAAATTGTTGAGATCAGTGAAGTCCCCATCTCGTTTCATTCCTGGCTCTGCAGGAGCTAATGCATGGGCTGAGCAAGATATTTAAAAATAAATAAATAAAATAATATCAGGGCCAGAGATTGTTACTTAAATGATGAAGAACAGAAATCTTAAGTTTTTAGAAAGTAGTGCACATAATGGCTTTGAAATGATGAGTTCTTAGACTCTTTTACAGTTGATAAGAGGAGAAACTGGACAAAAATTGGGTCTGAGATACAATGTCACCTCTGACCCGCAGTGGCCCTTGAAAGTGAAAGCAATTTGTTCTGCCTTGGCTAAGCCCAGTCCTGCCCCTCTGTCCCTTTTCCTCCTTTTCCATGTGACGAATGCAATTTACATGCCTAAACTTCAAAGGAGTTCATTCTTGCCTTTCTTCCATTTCCCTGCCTTGTCCTCCTCTCGCCATGTTCCCTGTAGAGGCTATTTTCCTCCAAGTTTGTAGCTCTAGGAGAAATGTGAAAATGGCATGGACGCCAGTTCAGTGTTAGGTCTTCTATAAAGACGCACGTGAAAACTGCCCTGCGGAATATGTGCTTGGATGTACAATGGTACCGCAATCAGTCCTCGTGCAACTACTTTTATTTGATATCTGTGTGTAAACAGATCATCGAATTTATTCTGCCTTGACCTCCTTCCCTAGGAATCTGCAAACAATGCCTTATAAATAAGTGGCACACTTTTCAGTGCATACAAAGGACTTTCTGACTTAGCATTTGTCACTTTTTATGTTTTAATTAACCTCGTTTGATCTCTTTATTGTTGCAATTACATTCCAATTCTGTGTGCAGACACTTGAGTGCCTTGGGCTAGATTAACCAATTAATATTACAATTAGTATTATAGCAATGTAAATATAAGTGGGGAAGTGGCTGGAGTAGCTCCAGACACATTACTTTCATTCTGAATAAAGAGAGCCTGGCTATGGAAAATTCTTTCAAGCTATTTTGAAGTACAAAAATCCTCAAGGCACAGAAGGGTTTCAGATGGGTTTTTGTCTTGTTTTGGTGCTAACTCAGTAGTCATTCCTTGCTGCAAATATGCATAATTCTTTAAAGGGAACCATAATTGTCAGTTGATCTCGTTTTCTCTGGTGCTCAGTCTGAAAGCACCAGGCAGTGGCCTTGATCAAAGGCCTCAGTGAACAGGGAGTTTGAGCAGGTTGTAAAAAGATTATGGTCCAAGGATAATCTCTTTTCAGGAAGACTAAGAATACATTGCTCAGCCATGGGGTGACCTCTCAGCTCCCTGCATAGGTCTAAGAGATGTTTTAGGAGGCTGTCTCATTTCACACAAGCCACACATGGTGGCCATACATGGTGGCCGGCAGCCACCATGAATGCAGGGCTAAACACGGAACAGAGTTTGTCCTTGAGGCTTTGCAGAAACCACGTGGTTAGATGGAAATCAAATGAGGAACACCGGGGTCCTAAATTCTTTTTCAGTCTCAGGAAAGACACCCATCCTTCAGATTACTGTTCCCCTATCACACTAGACCCAAACACGCACATGCGTGGAGTTACCACATCTACCCAATCAGGCACAAAAACATGCAGATGATAAGGAAGGCATTAATCAACACCTGAGATGCTCTCCTTCCTTTGACTGAACTTCTACGTTGCAACATCAGTGGCTATATGTTATATTGGGCCTTTGGTTCTGATGTATTCTCTAAAGCATGGGTGTATTTTGTGTACACATCAGATTGTAGCAACCAGTAGCATTTATTGAACCTTTGCTATGGCACACATACTATCTATTTTCTCCTGTAATCCTCCTAACAAGGCTATGAGCAAGGTGCTGCTGTTACCCCTGTTTTATGGACCGAGGAACTGAGGCACAGAAGGGGTCCGTATCTGGTGAAGGGTAGAGCAGGGATTGAAAGTAGGGATGGGGTTTTGTACATCTTGAGTTCCCTCAGAAAGCACTACAAACACATACAAGGTGACCAGCAGCTAGCTATTAATTAGAGTTTCAGCCCCATGGGATGAGTAAATTCGTACTATGTCAGGGTCTCAGGGGGAACTGATACAGATCTGAAATCTTCCTCAAAGAGCCATGGAGTAAATCTTATGCAATGCCATGGGTTGAACTGTGGACTCCCAAAAGATAGTTCTAAGCCCTGGTACCTGTGAATGTGACCTTATTTAGAAATAGGATCTCTGCAGATAGAAATAATCCTGTTTGGTTGGTGACCTCTGGAAAGAGAAGAGAGCAAGAGCCAAGCACGTAGGGAGAAAAGATGATGGGACAACACCCAGGGGGAGAAGGTTGAGGAGGAGGGTGCCTGAGATTTGAGACTGAGACTTGCATCTGCAAGTCAGGAAATGCAAGGCTTGCAGACTCCCCCCAGAAACTAGAGGAAGCAAGGAAGGATTCTGCCCCGAAGACTCCAGAGGAAGCACCATCCTGCTGATACCCCACTTTTGGACCTTGAGCTTCCAGAACTGTAGGACAATAAATTTCTGCTGTTTCAAGGCACCTACTTTGTGGTACTTTGTTACTTTGTAGCTCTAGGAACCAATATACAATGCACACCAACTCAGAGTTTTCCTTTTTATAATAGATCAGACTGTAGATGCCCTGTAAAGTCTCCTTGAGCGGCACTCATGCTGAGTAGAGACCTGTGCAGTTACAGCTGGGGCCCCAGCAGGTGTGGGCTAATGTAGTTTATGTAGGAGCTCTCTCAAGAAGTGTGTGATTCCTATGTCCAGCAATATATCAAGTCTAGTTGAGGAGGTCACCACTGGTGGCACCACGGGTCCCACTCTTGCTTCATCCATATCCTCCCCAGAATGAAAAAAGTCTTGACCTGGTGAGAATATATAAGACATGAAGCTGTGAGTCCAGGTCAGAAGGTGGAAAGCTATCTCTACCCACAGTCAGGTATTTAATATCCCAGCACCGAACCTCATTTGTTGGTTCTTTCTGACCTGACCCAAGAGTTCCAGATGTTGGTCTGTGTTGGTCTATTAAGAATCTTTATAAGCCCGTAACAGAAACAGTCCTTTTTTGGGGTGGGGAATATTGTCTTTATTCCAAGATTATGCCCTTCCTAGTAAAACGTCAACATGCCCTTTGTTTTATGAAATGAAGGTGACTCTAAATAGTAAGGTTTTTAATCTTTTAATTTCCTTCTTTGGCAAAATAAAGTTGACGTAGGGATGTCAAGCCCTCATTGTGTACTGAGATTTTATAATGTGATCCATGGAAATTCAAAGTCTGACCTTGGGCAGGCTGTTTGTCGCAGAACTGTATCAGCTACTTTTTCCCTGATTCATCCTATAGCAGGGAACTATAAAGGAATAGAAATGACAGGGGAAAAAAAAAGGAGTTGGAAACACAAGGTTTTAAAAATACATAACTTACACATAGTGAAATGCACAAATCTAAAGTGTCAGTTTGATGAGTTTGACACATGTATAACCCACGTAGGGAAGCTGACTTTTAGTTTCAATTCTACCACTGTCCATCTGTAGGACCTTGGAGAAGCTACATAACTTAGGGTCTCCAGTCATTCTTCTGGAAACAAAGAGCGTGGACTAGCATGTCTCTAGGGACAGACAGTTGTGGAACTTCATCTGACTCTGATTTCTCTACTCTTGCTCAAAGATGAAGAACCAACTGTTTATTTATTCCACAAGTACATGGTGAACATAGACCATGGGCAAAGTTTTCCTCTAGTGCTGGGGACATAGTGGAGATTGTCCATGTAGTAACTTGAGAAAGAAGGCATTTGGATGCTTTTGGTGCTCATCCCTTTGAAGATAAAGAGAATCATGTTGGAGAAGGCCCATTATAGTCATAAATTCTAATAGGTCTCTTTGCTACTTTTGTCTTCTCTTTTCTCCTAGTTTTCATGGCATTGAGAGTCAAATTAGGATGATTTGATCACTGCATTTTGAAATATCCCTTTAGAACACCTACTTTCCTTAAATAAAATGTCATTTCCCATGAACATTTTAATTCCTATGTTATTTGTAGGACATCTCTTTATTATTATTTTTTAAAGATTTATTTATTTAGTTCAGAGAGAGAGTGAGAGCACAAGTGAGGCAGAGGCAGAAGAGAGAATCTCAAGCAGACTCGGGTGAGTGTGGGGCCTGACTCGAGGCTGGATCTTACAACCCTGAGATCATGACCTGAGCTGAAACCAAGAGTCAGTTGCTTAACTGAGTGAGCCACCCAGGAGCCCATTATTTGTAGGACACTTCCAGCTTATAACTTACAATTGAATTTCCAACCTTAAGAAAAATATGAAACCATTACTTAACCAAAATCTGGAACACATTAAATGCCGGCCATATAGTTAGATAAATAAGAGCCAGGGTAATGTGTCTCTCTTTGCAGATGTGGGTCCACCCATTTCTACACTCTGAAACCCTAGGCAGGTAAGTTCAACCTTACCGAATTCCAGTTTCTTCGTATGTAAAAATGGGATAAAATGTCTTAGGGTTCCCTCCATTTCTTAGGGTTATTATGAGATAATATTGATAAAGTGTTTGGGAACCATCTAAGTCCTTTTGGGCTACTATAACAAAATGCCATAGACTGGGTGGCTTACACAGAACAGAAATTTATTTCTCACAGTTCTGGAGATGAGAAGTCTGAGATCGGGGAACCAGCAAGGTCAGGTGAGGGCCCTCTTCCAGGTCATAGACTTCTTTTTGTATCTTTAGGCAGTGAAAGGGGCTACGGAGTTCTGTGGGGTCTTTTCTAAGCACCAATCCCATCATAAGGATTTCACTTAGTGATTTAAAAAGATGTCATCATCTTTGGGAGTTAGGATTTCAACATATGAATTTGGGGAGACACAAACATTCAGACCATAGCAGGAACCATCAAGATCATTTGGAATTATATTCAAAAAAGGCATTTATTGTTGAAAAAATTGAAATTGTTTAGCTTAGAAGGGAGAAGAATAAGCAATGATGTAAAGTAGTCTTTGAGTGTACAGAAGGTAACTAGATTGATCAAAGTTTGGAGGACTCTTGGAAAGATTTTTAAGAATAAATGAGCTTAGAGGGCCGGGGTGGCTCAGTCGTTAAGCATCTGCCTTTGACTCAGGTCATGATCCCAGGGTCCTGCAATTGAGCCTTGTGTCAGGCTCCCTGCTTGGCGGGAGGCCTGCTTCTCCCTCTCCCATGGCCCCTGCTTGTGTTCCCTCTCTCGCTGTCTCTCTCTCTCTCTGTCAAATAATAAATAAATAAAAATCTTAAGAAAAAAAAAGAAAATTAGAAAAAAAGAATAAATGGGCTTGCATTATAATGAGGAGTTTGGTTATTAAAAAACAAAAAAGGAAAAATGCCTTGTCTTATATGCTTATTACACAGTGGAACGATCTAATAAGAAGCACTTAGAATTCTCATCCTCAGAGATGTTTGGGAATGCTGTCTTGGATAATTTGCATATTTACTACCATAGAGACAAATAGATGAATAAGAGTTTTTTGGAACATCCTTCCTAGACTAGGATTCCAGACCAGGATCTAGAACTCCAGGTGAGATCCAGGCCAAACCTTGGGGGGTTACCTGGTCTTTCTCAGAAGACATTAATCAGTAAGAGGCAACAGGTAACTGAAGGAAAGTAGTGTTTAGAGTTGTGATTTTCAGACTTGAACATGCATCAGAATCATCTGGAGGCCCCCATTCTAAGAATTTCTGATTCGGTGCGACTGGGGTGGTGCCCCAGGATTTACTTTTCTACAAGTTTCCGGATAATGCTGATACAGCTGCTCTGGGAACCATACTCTGAGAAGCACTGATCTACAGAGAAAGAGATTCCATAGAGAGCAGAAGACTGCTATTGTCTGAGTGATGTTGGAATGCCAGCATTGTGGCCCCGGTCCCAGCTGGCTGAGTCTCCCAGCTGTGAGATGCTGAGACCATCTGTGGTGCTGAAATGACTGCTAGGTCTTTCCCTCTGTTTCTCAGCCCACACCTGCAAACCTTGGCTTGCCTGCACTTAGCAGGACGTATACAAGGGCAGGTCAGGGGGCACATCCCTAGGTCTTGTGTCCTTATGTGAATCTATTTATGTGAATTCTGCTTTGTGAATATCCCACCTATTTAACTGGAGTCTCTGGGTGCTGACACGAATAATTTCTTTTCATTCATCCATTTACTCATTCACTTATCAGTCCAGCCTTTAAATATATACTCAGTGTTTACAATGTGCATGGCCCTGAGGTATATATTTACTCTGACTCCACCCCCAATCTTCTGCTGGAGTTTTTGGGGGTCCCTGGACATTTATATTAACTTGCTGCAATTGAGACTGCTGACTCCTTTCTTTCAGTAAGAGAACCTCCTGAGTTTAGCTGGGCACAGAGCCATGGTGCTCAAAACCGTATTTGCCAACCTTCCATGCAGTTAGGTTTGACCATGACACTAAGTTGAGGCTAAAATGAGATGAGCCAGAGTGACGTGTGTGACTCTGGGGTTGTCTTCTTTAAAGAGGAAAGTGCTTCCCCCAACTTCCTTTCTACCCTTCCCACTCTCTGAGAAGTGACAATGGCTAGAACAATCCGGGAAGCCAGCTTTCCAGCCCTGGACCCCTCCTTTCTAGGCTGTTATGTTCAAGAAAACCAAATTTCTATCTTGTTTTAGCGACTGTATTTGGGGACTTCTTTGTTATAGCAGCTGAGCTTTTATCTTAACTAATACAATGGACTGTATGGTTATCCTTTGCATGTGTTCTTTCTGGACTCAAGATTCAACTCAAATTTCTAGAATCCTGGTACCGATAAAACCTTTCTCGGACCTAGAATGGGCTTTGAAGTGGCATTTGCTTCCACCTCTTCCAACCAGATCTGGTCCACTGTGCTCTCCTTTACAGCGACTTACCACTTAGGGCGATTGTCTAAGACAATGCTGGAGGACGAATGTGACCGGCCATGCTGATTCACAGATGCTGTTAGAACAATCCAGGCAAAAACACCGATCATCAGATACCTGAGTAATTCTTGGAAAACCAACTGTCAGCAATTCGGCACTCCTCTTTCTCTTCCTACAGTCCCCAAAGAGGTTCTCCAGACACACAAAAAAAGCTCTGTTCAAAGGGTGTGTTTGCAGGTTTAACCAACAGATTAAAAAGTCTTTTACTTGCAGGATTTTAGGGATAAAATATTTTATTAAAGAGCAGGGCAAAGGGGCACCTGGGTGGCTCAGTGGGTTAAGCCTCTGCCTTTAGCTCAGGTCATGATCTCAGGATCCTGGGATCGAGCCCCGAATTGGGCTCTCTGCTCAGCGGGGAGCCTGCTTCCTCCTCTCTCTCTGCCTGCCTCTCTGCCTACTTGTGATCTCTCTCTGTCAAATAAATAAATAAAATCTTAAAAAAAAAAGCAGGGCAAAAAAATTGGGATGCCTGATTGGCTCATTTGGTAGAGTGTGCAATTCTTGATCTTGGGGTGTGAGTTTGAGCTCCCTGTTGGGTGTAGAGCTTACTTAAAAATTAAATCTTTTTTTTTTTTTTTTTTAAAGAAAGTGCTGGGGCTCCTGGGTGCCTTAGTCAGTTGAGCATCTGCCTTCGGCTCAGGTCAAGATCCCAGGGTCCTAGGACCGAGTCCTGTATCAGGCTCCCTGCTCAGTGGTGAGTCTTCTTATCCCTCTGCTCCCCCCGGCTCATGGTCTCTCTCTCTCTCTCTCTCCTTCTCTCTCTCTTGCACACGTGCTCCCTCTCTCAAATAAATAGTCTTTAAAAAAAAGTGCCCCCCCAAAATTAAAGGGAGACAGTACTATGTTGGTGACTCAAAAGACCTTGTCATTTGCATCAACATTGAAAACAACGATTACTTAGCCGAGAAGTGCCATGAAGGCATTTACACGAAATCAAAACGATCACTTCTGACAAGCCAGAGTGAAGGAGCAGTCTCAGTGACAGCCGATGAGTGAGATGTCATTCAAGAGTATCATCTGGGGATTCTGCATGTGTTTTTCTAAACTAAGAAGACACAGTGAAGAAGTGGTGAGCTTTGGCCATGAATAAATAGTCCTCAAAGAGGTAAGATTGGCAGAAGTTCCTGTGGTGTGGCTACGGGACCGTGAGTCATTTGTTCTTTGGATTTGTGTGTTTCAAGTCTGAGAGCCACTGTGGGTCTTCAGCCTCCTCGGGGTGAGCCACTGTCCTCCATGCTCTTCCAATCAAGGGACAATGCATGGTTGTAGGTAATATTCTAGAGTCCGTGTGTCCTCTGGCTGGGACATTTTACTACCATCACTACCATTCTATCCACACCGAGTGTCCATAAGGAATAGTTGAGAAGACTGGGGAATCTGGAGTCAGGGCCCCAGAGCAGAGCCGGGAAAATGACTCAGGTGCGTGTCACTTGCTCTGTGATGCTGTCAGGAGAAAGGGTGAGCAGGGGACATTAGGGCAGGGGCTCAAAGCAAGGATGGGGTCTCTGCCGGAGTCTAACTTCAGTCTGACCCCACGGGGAAGCTTAAAGCATGAACTGGTCCACGAAGATGGTCCCACCTGCAGGCAAGGGGGCCAGCTCTTTGTCCCCAAGGGCTAGTCATCCACTCTTAGGCTGCCAGCTGCCTCGGGGGGAGAATGAGCTGGGATGGGGGGATGTGGGGGGGACACATGACTAACAGGGGCCTCATTTCCTGATGCAGCAGCTCTGCTTGGCTTAGGGCATTTCTCCAGAATGGTGCTTCTCAGACTTCGCTACACACTGGAGTCTCCTTGGGGATCTTTTAAAAAGTACCACAGCGTTGCAGCCACACTCAGACATTGTGATTTAAGGAGCTTTTGCCTGAAACTCCCTGACTTCTCCCTTTTCTTTTTCAAGATTTGTGTGCGCTTCCTCTGCTCAGTCCTCCTTTGGTCCTGCCTTCGGATGTGTCTACACGTCAGTGCTGCTCTCTTCTGGTGCCTTTACCTCTCTTCGTTAGAGAAACCGTCAGCCTCTAGTGAGGTGGTTTTCCTCCCTGTGTGTCCTGCCCATTTCACTGGGCTCTCCCTTAAGGATGTGGGCAGGGCTTTGTCTCTCCGGGTCCCTGCCACAGTGCCTGGACAGAGGACCACCTCAGGGTTCGTGACTGGAAAAATGAACGAATGGATGGAACAAAACTTTCCCAATGAGTGGGACAGTCATAACCACTCTACCGCTCGGAGGAGGAAGCCGTCCTTGAGGCTGCAGCAGGCTTTGAGGGAAAGGTGGAAATTTAACCAGGATTCTGAAGAAATAAAGGAAAAACAAATCCCTGCCATGCCCCAGTTTGTTGGTCTATCTAGAATTCTGGGGGTTCATTTCAAGCAGTTTTGGTGGGAGGTAGCAGGATGGAAGCTGGACGAACCAGGCTTTGTGGGTGCTCTGCTTGGCAGCCTTCCAGGAGGGACCAATCATGGTTTTTAACACACATAGTGAACACTGCTCTGGAAAGAGATCTCGCCCTTTTCCCGCGGTCGTTTGAAGAGGATCATTCATCCAACAGCAGGTGTCTGTCCTTTTCCCGTTCAATGTGTTGATGAATCCCAGGTGACACAGTGGGGCATGGGGACGGGCCATGATGGCTGGCTCTACTGTCCCCCCTGGACTTAGCCTGTCACAGGGCTCCACAGCTTCCACCGCGCCTGGATGTGAGTGCAGGTCGCGAGAGAGCCAATAAGCCAGCGGAGGTTTATTGCTGATAAAAGGGAGATTGGTGCTGGAGGTGGGAGGCAGAGCAGGAGACACCGGCAGGCAGTAGTGGGAGGAGAGCCATCCTAATTCCGGGGTGCTGACCTGCCAGGGAGGATGGTTCCTTTCAGACTCCCAAGAGAGAGTGGGAATTGAACTTGCCCCTTTCCTGTGCAGAAAGGTTACATCTCTCCTCTGCAGGTGGACTCACAGGATGCCTCTGGGTTTGTTCTCTCATCAGACTATTTTCTGCAAAAACACTTGACATTCTCAGATGGTCCTGAATCCCAGGTTTTATCATCATGGGCATGCGAGGGCCTTTCTGGTGTGCACCTGCCTGTGCCTATTCTGCTGGCCACCGTGTTTAGGGACCCAGGCTCTGGATTTAGGCAGGCCTGGATTCAAATCCTGGCTGTGTGACTTGAAGGAAATACATGAGCTCCTTTGAGCCCCAGTTCTATGATCTGTACCACGGAAGTAATAATTGTACCTTCTTCATAGGCTTATGGTGGTATTATCCGTGCAAAAACACTCAGCATCATTCCTACAGCATAATAGGGATTGAACATGTTGATCAGCTTAATGTTGTTGTTGCTATCATTGATCTCTCAAATTTCATGATTTTTACAAGTCAGTGCAAGAACCTGCACTTGGCCTTGAAGCTAAAAAGGCCAAGGAGACCCGGCCTTCAAAAGCTCATAGTCTAGACCATCAGATGCACTGAAGAGTTTGAAACTGAAGTTCTGTTTGACAATGGGTCACCACTTGCCTACACTGCACCTTTATGTGAGTCAGAAAAACAGATGCCCCCTGTCCCAGTGGACTGGATTTCAGACCTTTGTTCTCTTGGCCAGGTGTCCCCACTCATTGAACAATCTGAACAACTGTGCATAATGACCGTATGTGACACGAGCTGTGCCAGCTGCATTGGCAAAATTGTGATTATTGTCCTTGGGGTGGAAAAAGTAAAATAAATCCATACAGGGAAGGTGGCATCTAAGCTCTATCTTAAGCAATGACTAGATTTAATAAGGCTTGCAAGATTTGCCAGAAAGAACAGTAAAACCAAGGCACAGAGCCATGAAAGGGGTTGGCTGGAAAGCTGTGGGACCCGAGTATGAAGAGCTGTGAATGCCACACAAAGGAGTTTGGTGTTTTGTCTCTAAGTAGTGTGAGCTCATGCCCAGCTCTGTTTGAGCTCAGTGCCTGCTGGACATGTGATATGGGTTTGTAAACAGAGAGTGGAGAGGGAAGGCCATTCTACAAATCCTGATAAGAGGAATGAGGGCCCAAAGCAGGTTGTGATGGAGAAGTAGCCAATGCCAGAAGTGCTACAAAGGAAGACTCCTCGGGACTTGCTGGACATCTCTCTATGGAGATAAGAAATGTGGGCGCCTGGGTGGTTCAGTGGGTTAAAGCCTCTGCCTTCAGCTCATGTCATTATCCCAGGGTCCTGGGATCCAGCCTCACATCAGGCTCTCTGCTCTGTGGGGAGCCTGCTTTCCCCTCTCTCTGCCTGTGTCTCTGGCTACTTATGATCTCTCTCTCTGTGTCAAATAAATAAATAAAATCTTAAAAAAAAAAAAAAGAAATGTGAGTCAAGGGTGAGTCCTGATGGTGCCTATCAGGATAGGGAACAGGTGTGATAGGCAAGGACTTGGGTTTGGGGGAACACAGATTTTGAGGTATATCAAAATATATTTTGTGGTATATCCAAATACAGATATGGATGTGGAATTCAGGTGAGGATCAGGGCACAGATCTGGGAGTTATCAGTGTACAGGACAGAATGGAAGCCATGGGAATGGGTGAAAACTGTTGGGGAGGGTATGTAAAGAGAAAAGAAGATCCAAGACTGTATTGTGGGAAAAGCCAATAAGAGACTAGACAGGAAGACAACAGACAAAGAAAGAGAACCCAGTATAGTAGAGAAGATCCAGGAGAGACAAGGGTAGGAGTGAAGGACATCAAGGGCAACCATAATTCTAGAAGAAGAAGTTAGGCCAATGGGGCTAATAGCTGCAGAAAGTTCTTCTTCTTCTTCTTCTTTTTTTTTTTTTTTTTAAAGATTTTATTTATTTATTTGATAGACAGAGATCACAAGTAGGCAGAGAGGTAGGCAGGGGGTCGGGGGGAGGCTGGCTCCCTGCTGAGCAGAGAGCCCAATGTGGGGCTCGATCCCAGGAGCCTGGGATCATGACCTGAGCTGAAGGCAGAGGCTTTAACCCACTGAGCCACCCAGGCACCCCTTGCTGCAGAAAGTTGTAACAGTATGTCTGAGAGGTAGCATTGAGGAGTTTGTGGGGATCTAACCAAAGAAGTTCCAACAGTGACGTAAAATCAGAAGCAACGCTATAGAGTGGATGCCATGTGAGTTTAAGGGAAGAAAGTGGAGGAAGAAACATAGACTATTTTTTCAAAGAGATTAGTGAAGAAACGAAAAAGATATATGGTTCATTAGGATGGGTTCAAAGATGTATGAGGGAGAGGCTCCTAGAACTGAATTAGATATTTCTGCTTTGGATAGGAGAGAAAGGGGAGATCCCTTTTTGGGTAAGAGAGAAAGAGGTGTCCCCAAGACATTTTTGTTTACCTTTGGTGTTCAGTTCTGGGCTTTCTATAATATCAATGCAATTTCAAGATAAGCTGTTATTTTTATGCGACGTTCCAGTGGGAACAGTCATCAGCCAAATCTAGGACTTTCAAAATAAAATATGAATTCCAAAAATTAAGGGGAGTGAGGGAAATGTACCAATATCTATTGCACACCTGCCGAATTCCACTTGACGTGCTAGTTTTATGTACATCATCTGATGCGATGTTCAAAATGACTCTAGGATGTGGGAATTTTTCCTCTCAGAACAGAGGTTCCTAACCTAGAGGTACGTGAAGTTTTTGACATTTTATTCCACTTTTTGTGTGTGTATGCATGGCCTTTGACAGAGTTCATAGCTTTAATGAGACGAGCTACAGGATCTGAAACACTGACAACGGTTGACTTGGAGGACTGTTCATCCCACCTAGCATGCAACAGAGTAACGGGCATTAGTTTCATTTTGTTTGCATTTATGTTCTTCTAGGGGAGTTACTACCTTGTATAGGTCTTCTGCACTGGCTTCCCCAGAGTCTTGAGCAACTGGCTCTGGGTACTTGTTGATTAGTCAATTGGCTGTTGTCGTGTTTATGCAAATCTATTTATAATTTAGAGGAAAAAGTAGAGAAGTTTTCACTTTCAACCTGCAGCCGGTGTCACAACGTAACTGTGCTGTATCAACAGGTCACTGGAGCCCTCAGTAAAAAGTGACACAGTTATTGGGAGCTACTTGTGCTTGAAATTTGCATCACAAATGCCCTACGAGATATTTGACTGTATATCAAATACAAAAGGCATCTGCTGTGCGTCTCTATCAGCAGCCACCGCCAGGAAAGCATATGCCAAGATAAACAGGCAATTTAGGGGATGGACCTGAAAGAGGACCAATACCAGAAAGGGTCCCTGCTGGCATAATGAGCTGCTTGCCCATGATTTCTATCAGAAATGGTGGGGCACCTGGGTGGCTCAGTGGTTAAGCCTCTGCCTTCAGCTCAGGTCATGATCTCAGGGTCCTGGAATCGAGCCCTGCATTGGGCTCTCTGCTCAGCGGGGAGCCTGCTTCCGCCCCCCCCCCCCCCCCGCCTGCCTCTCTGCCTACTTGTGATCTCTGTAAAATAAATAAATAAAATCTTAAAAAAAAAAAAAAGAAATGGTAGTTGCGGAAGGGTAATGCAGAAAGAACTGACTTGAAAACGTCTATTTCCATTATGTTAATATCAACTTATGATACAAATCATAGGGAAAAGCACTTATGCATTTTTAAGATGGGCCTAAATGAGTGTAAGCAACTGCGAAATACAATTACTTACTGTAATTTAAGACTTTCATCTCATTTTATATCTCATTAAAAATTCATGAAAATTAGTGCATTGTCAGAAGCTTGGCAAATCCATGCTAATGGGAGATTGAACAGTTTGGTGTGGTTGTTTATTGAAACACAAAGTAAAATCAATAGTAAAACTTGTATTTTTATTTGTATGTGGTTTAAATAACCTAAATATAGTTATGAATCTACATGCTGGTTATGTGCATATACATTCACACATACATTTATCTCTATTTTTATCCTCATACTGACACAACACCTCATACCTCATACTTATACAACACCTATACTCATATCTGTATCCATCCATCCATCCATCATCCATCCATCATCCATTCGTCATCCATCCATCCATCCATCATCCATCATCCATCCATCATCTATCCATCCATCCATCCACCCATCCATCATCCATCCATCCATCCATCCATCATCCATCCATCATCTCTCCATCATCCATCCATCCATCCATCCATCCATCCATCCATCCATCCATCCATCTTTATCCTCATACTGACACAACACCTCATACCTCATACTTATACAACACCTATACTCATATCTGTATCTCTATCCATGCATCATCCATCCATCATCCATCCATCATCCATTCATCATCCATCCATCCATCCATCCATCATCCATCCATCCATCCATCATCTATCCATCATCCATCCATCATCCATCCATCATCCATCCATCATCTATCCATCATCTATCCATCCATCCATCATCCATCCATCCATCCATCATCTATCCATCATCCATCCATCATCCATTCATCATCAATCCATCCATCCATCACCCATCCATCCATCCATCCATCATCCATCCCATCCATCATCCATCCATCCATCCATCCATCCATCCATCCATCCATATCTGTACCTGGCTATATCTATATCCAGATAAAATATGTGTGTATATATATCCAGATAAAATACGTAGCTTATCTACATACACATATATTATCTAGAACACATAGTCTCAACAATCTATAATATAGGTCAATTTAGTTTGAAGAGCAAATTATTTTTATAAATCTAAAAGACTGCCAAAAAATAAAGAAACACAATTTATATTTGGTGATCATATCATTCAGGATTGAATGAATAAATTAGAGTGTTTGATGTGGAGAGTTTATTTTAGAACCTTATTATCACCAAGAGAGACTGCTCTTCATCCAAACTTCCACATTTATAGAGTTGTTTAGAGAAGCAAAGTCTCATTATAAGGTAAGTACATCACGTATAAACGGTCCACTTATAAAAAAATAAGTCATCACCATATCACCTCTTCCCACTACCCATCTTTAGTTCCAGCCTGTCCTGGAAGACCTGTTTCTTGCTGATGGTTACTGTTCTCCGACAACACAGTGTAAATCGACTGTAAAGAAAAACAGCAGATCTTGGGAGGAATGTATGGTTCCAGGAAATGAGTGACTATGATGACGGAGAACTGTAAAGCCAGTGAAACATGAGCTTCTAAGAGATCGGTTAGGGATTGAAAAGAGAAAAAAAATTGGCCGGGATAATGACATGATAGACGCTTCCATTGGAATACTTTCAGTGTCACGAGAATGATGTGGGGAAAATGCAGGAGGTCTTCCTCTGATTTTGTAAATGCGATTCTATCCTGCGTCGTCCTGCAGAGGCCAGACACGATGTCCGGGATGTTGCACTGTGCTATTGTAATACTTGTGGCAAAGTTATTTTAAGTAACACGTTCTTTTTTGCGTTTGTTTTATGAGTTACTGCATAATGGTATTCCATCCTAAATGTTGCTAGATATAGGATGAAATAGCTTATATGGATTAATTTTTCAAGGCAAAACCTTAGTCATTCATCTTTCCTACTATTGATTATTGAAAGAGAGCCAATTTTGGAGTAGATTCACGTCCATGACCTTTGATAAGGACCTGTCCATCATACCTGAGATCCACCGAATCTTTTCTAATTTTAGAATATCCCTAGTCCCCTTTGCATTAAATTTTGAGCTGCTGGAATTCTCTTTAAACATTCTTAGCTGCAGGGGTAATAGATCTATGAAAGAAGGCTCAGTTTCTGACTCTATCTTTGTAATCTCCCATCGTGCGTTGCTTGTAGGGAATATTCAGTAAATATTTTAAAGATGAATGACGTTCTTTCAGTTTACTCTAACATTCAATGCAGAGTCCAGGGACCAGGGTAGGGCTGTAGGAGGAGGGGCCATTCCTTTTAAATACTATGGACCTGACTTCTTCTTTTTTTTTTTTTTTTAAGATTTTATTTATTTATTTGACAGAGAGAGATCACAAGTAGATGGAGAGGCAGGCAGAGAGAGAGAGAGGGAAGCAGGCTCCCTGCTGAGCAGAGAGCCCGATGCGGGCCTCGATCCCAGGACCCTGAGATCATGACCTGAGCCGAAGGCAGTGGCTTAACCCACTGAGCCACCCAGGCGCCCATATGGACCTGACTTCTAAGGCAGTGTTGTCTTAATATATTTTTGGTCTCAAAGTGTAGAGTAAATTTCAGTGGAGCTGCAGATAATTTCCAGGTTACTGATGTTAGAGTGTGAACTCTGCTTTATTCTTCTAGGAGTGATGCTAGCTCTGCAGAGGCTAACTCACATGCTCTTGGTTTCCTGTTCCCTGGGCGCCAGCCCTGCATCCTGCAATGGATCTTTACCTTTATACAACACCGTAGTCTTCTGTTTTAAAAACATCTTACTCACTTAAGCAAACTTTGCAAAGGGCGGCACATGCAATTGTTCCCATTTTACCAATGAAGAAACAAAAGCCCAAAGAGATTAGATCATTCAGATGCTAGTCTCTGGATTCCAAGTATAAAATCCTTCCTACCGTGTTGTTCTCACCACCTGTAAGTCCAGGAGGCAGAGTGCAAATTTGCTGGGTTCGCGGGGGGAGGGCTGACAGGCCAGAAGACACATCCAGCTGTGCATTTAGGAATTCATATATGAGAAGGATGTATAGACACCCACTCCTTTTACAGTAGAGCCCCTACACAAGGTCATTTAGATCTGAGGGTCATGCTGCCTGGGAGAAGCTTCAAGAAGCTGTGGCTGAGACAGAGAAGAGCAGAACCTGTAAATCCCCGTGCCTGCAGTGTTCTCCAGGATGCAGTTGCTGGCTCTGATCACTCACCAGAGTTCTGGTTCGTAGCTACTTTACTGAGCATCTGCTATGCATAAGGATCTCCATAATCTCCACGAACCCTCCGGGACCCTCAGAAGAAGCGTCAGCTCTATTTATACCCAGGGTACTGGGGCCCAGAGAGGTTGACAGATACCCAGCAGCTGCCACAGAGCTAGTTAGTGGCACAGTCAGAATTTGAACCTCGGTCAGCCAACTCCACAGCCTCCCAATTTTTCTGTGAATCCACTGTGTCCCATGGTAGCTTGGGAGAGATTTTAACAAAGCAGATAGCACTGGGGACTTCGATTCTGGGGATAAAGGTTCAAGTCTGCATATCATGGTGCTCCACAAATATTTCTTGAATAAATGGATTGTTATGATGTTGTTCCTTATGCTTACCTAAAATTTACCTCTTATGATTTTTATTTATCGCCCTATGTAGCATCATTAATATGTTTGCACAGTAGTCTCTTGGAGCCAGCAGCAGCGAATGTGTACAAATCTATGTATAAGAAGACGAGATGACAAATGATGTTACAAATTTTTACTCAACATTTCTTTCAATACTTCAGTCACATAATTATGAAATGCTTTGAGGATTCTGAATCAGATTTCCTCATTTAATGAATGAGGAAGCAAGATCTCTCAAGAAGAGTCCTCTGTGAGGTCCTACTGAGCATGAAAGGCAAACCAGAATTCAAATTCGGGAATTCCAACTCCGAATTCATTGTTGTGTACATTACAGTCATCATTCCTTCTAAAAGGAGCTCATATTTGTTCTCTGCTCGATAGTCCCACAAAGTATACCCTTGCTTTTTGATACTCATTGTCCTTGTGACTTTGTGCAGTAGACAGCCCAGGTGCTAGCATTCCCATCCTGCAGATGTGGAGGTAAGACTCAGAGAGTGTAAGATTCAGCGCCCTTCCCATGATGGCTGCTGGCCCCAGAGCCAGACCATACTGCCATGAAGGGCAGTGCTTGGTCCTTCCTCCCTTTCTTCTTCTCTCCTAGCTTGGCTGGGATGTCAGCAACTTCTAGCATGCCAGCCTTGTAGTCTTGAAGACACGGACTTCCTTTCTAATCTGTGTGCCCTGCATACCTAACCCTGGGCCTTCACTTGTTGAATTTATTTTCCAGAAAGCTGAGCATGATTACCTGACGTGGTACCTAACAGAGCGGTCAAAAATGAACTTTGGATCAGATCTAAAGTCTTCTTGGACCATTTTCTTTTTTTTAAAAGCTTTGTGTTTTATTTATTTAAGGTGGGGGGGAGGGGCTGAGGCAGAGCGGGAAGCAGACTCCCCGCTGAACAGGGAGCCTGATGCAGGGCTCCATCCCAAGACCCTGGGATCATGACCTGAGCTGAAATCAAGAGTCTGATGCTTAACTGACCTGGTACCTCGACCTTTTTTTTTTTTTTTTTTTTAAGTTGTGGGATCCTGGCAGGGTGGGAGGTAGGGTAAAGCAAGGAGGTTCCTGGGGTACAACGTTTGAGGAGGCACTCACCGTCCAGGGTCAGCTCTGTACTTGCGCAAACCTGAGCACAAGTGCTTCCTCAAATTTTACAGCCTGGGCTCATCTGCCTCTCTCATCCTGGCTCTGGACCTTGGACAAGGTCCTTCACTTCCTTAAGTCTTGTCTCTAAAGCACTGCTAGTTAGTAGCACCAAATTCAGAATGCCAAACTCAATGTCAAACACAAAAGGCTTTAAGGATCAATAAAATATTTTGCACAGCTTCTGAAACACAGCGGATTACTAAAAAAGGGTAGCCATTAGTATTAGGGATACTGTTTTCAGGTCCTTTGGACTTCAAGGTATAAGTCCTCCTTCTCCCCTCCCAAACAGTTAACTTGACATAGGAATGCCCATCACCTTGTAGCTACTTTCTTCCTTCCGTTTATTTCGCTCCTACTTCCCCTTGGCCTGGTCCTATTCCTAAACACTTGTATAACAACAGGCCTTTTACTTTCACTGTAATTCTGCAACTTGTTTATTATTATAATAATTATTTTTTAAATAGGCTCCACTCTGGGCACACGCCCAACGAGAGGCTTGAACTTAAAACTCTGAGATCAAGACCTGAGCTGAGATGAAGAGTCAGACACTTAACCATCCGCGCACCCCCCTTCCCCGGGCATCCCTGCTGCTTGTTAATTATAATGCAGATACAAATTTACTTCATCATTACATTCAGCCCCTCCTTATAGTGCCAGGCAGGGAAAAAAGAAACGCGAAGAGTAAAAGCTTGATAATGCATGGATTACCATTAATGAAGAGATAACAAGAAATATACATTATCATCTTGGCAAATGCAGACTCACTGGCAGTTTATTTCGGGTGACAGCCTTGGAAAAGCTCTTCATCTCCTCTGTTAACCTAGAGTGACTCAAATTGGGGAAGAAGGGACCAGCTGAAGTTTCACAGGTGCAAATGGCCTGAAATACTGAGGGTCACCCTCCATAACGTGGATTTTGAACTTAATACAACTTACTGGGATATATATATATATTTTACTGGTTTATAAATATAAAAAGCTTTATGCTTCATTACATTCATTGTCATGTAATTTGGAAACGAAACAGAAACAAGTTTTGTTTTCTTTTATTCTCTTTTCATTTGTTTATCACGCATTTAAGTTCATGTGGAAAATTTCAGCCAATCTCTGAGCTGATATTTATCTGTTAATAGTAATAGTAACAATCATAATGTTAACATTTTTGAGTGAGTACTATGTTTCAGGCAAATTATTCCCATGTTAATTTCTCTGTCTCTCCTTTTGAAACAATTCTCCTTCAAGGTAACTATTACCTATTACGATATTTTGAAGATGGAAAGCCAACGAAGGCTGAGGTCCGGAAGTGATTTTGTCAATGTGAAAAGTGGACTGTGGTATCCAGGTCCATGGGACAATATACCCCAGTGTTTCTATAATGTCAGGCACAGAATAGGAACGAAACTAAAATATGCAAAAGACTTGGGGGTCTCTCCTTGAAGAGATCAGAGTCCAGCAGAGATAAAACTGACTTCAAAGGGGCGCCTGGGTGGCTCAGTGGGTTAAAGCCTCTGTCTTTGGCTCAGGTCATGATCCCAGGGTCCTGGGATCGAGCCCTGCATCAGGCTCTCTGCTCAGCCAGGAGCCTGCTTCCTCCTCTCTCTCTGCCTGCCTCTCTGCCTGTTTGTGATCTCTTTCTGTCAAAAAAACAAGATCAAAAACAAAAAACCAAAAAAACAAACAAACAAAAAAACAAAACTGACTTCAAGTACAGTACAGATTCAAGGGCATTGTTGCTGCACACATAAAATGGTTTACTGGACTTCCAAATGTCTCAGTGATTACGGTGAGGGACGCCAGATGGATCAGCTAGAAGCCACGGGGAGTGTCACAGTGGAAAAATGAGCCGCCACTTTGTGTGTGAAGAAAGTTAGCTCTAAGTTTTGTAAGGCACCCTGGTGAAACATTTATCTCATCTCCTTGAGTCTAAAACACAACTTCTAGATTGTAAAGATTATCTTAGCGATGCGCACGCCCAATGTGGTTGTGTTTCTCTTTTGCATTAGAAGTCTTGAGTGTTGAGTCCCTACAAAACAATGGCATTTTAGAATCAAAGACTTTGAAATTCTTTTTTTTTTTTTTTTTTTTAAGCTTCTGGCTGATGACTAAAAGGTAAAAGTTGAATTTCAAGTGACCTAGAAGAATGGTCATTTCTACCCTAGATGCAAATTAAATTCTAACAGTCTTTGGAAACTGACACCTGACCCCCTTAGATGGCCCTGGTTAAGGTTCTTTTTGCTTCTATCTTTAGATTTAATGACATGTCGACATATCCTAATGGCTTTTGGCACTGGTGAGTGATTTTATACTAGAAGTGCAGATTTAGGGAGCGTGCTCACTTCTGACATTGAACACGTTTTATGCTCAGAACGACATCACATCAAATGAATGACTATTGAAAAATACAACCAGACAACCTCTGTATGCAAATGTAGCATTGATAGCCGTGACAGCTCTCACAAAGTGAGGCTAATTTTATGTACAGTGGCAGCAGCAATGTCAACAAACATCAATCTAGATGCACTGTCAATATTTGGGCTCACCTTCCACTAAGTGGAGACGAAATCATGTATAAAACAAACCGTGTTTGCAATCTGAGGTATGGATACATGTGCGTGATTACAGAGGCTATGGCCTGAATAGGAATTCTGGACTGCGTGGGAGTCATGGGAATTCTAAAATGCCAGCCCAATGTTTTTCTTGATTTTCCCTGACAGCTCCCTGATGAGCAGGAAAGTATGACAGCTAATTTGCATGCAGGCCAAACGGCCAGCCCTCTTTCTAAGACTGCGGATGGGTCCTATGTGGGGGGAAACCACTTTGTGACTTCTTGTGGGGACTGATTTATAAAGGTGATCTACTGTGCAATGCTTCTGTTTGCCCAGGGGGAGACCGATTCTTGTCATTGGACTTGATTCCTATCATTATGGGTTGTGCTAAAGCTTCATGTTCTAGAAGGCAGGATGGTGTTTTATAGTTTTGCTTGCCACGAGGAATAAATTTGATTCTATTTTTAGTGGTACCTTCAGAAGAGAGGAATAATTCCTGAGTTCTGAGTTCCTGAGCCCAGCTCAGTGAGTGAGGGCCACTGTGGAAACCAAGGGGCAATATCCACATCTTGGTTTTCATTTGTGGCTCTCTCCTTGGAGCTGACCAAACGTCGCAAACTTGAAATAAACCCGGATGATTCTGATATGGTCTAAGCCCCTCTGTAGGGTCAAGCTGAAAAGCTGTAGGTCTGGAGCTAGGATCCAATCTGCCCCGTTTAATGGCACCTGGGTATAATGACTGGCTAATGGAAACCCAGTCTACACTGCCAGTCCACTTGAAACAAAGTCATTCCACAGCGCTCCCACTAATGAAGAGGCTGTTCTGAAAAGAGTAAACTGGTGTACTCCTCAAAGAACTGTCCCCAGTCATGGAAGAAGGAATTAAGTCAATGTGAGTTGTAAACAAGAGGACCAGGATGCAGCGTGGAGCTAGAAGTCTGGCACACTAACTCCTTATTAAACGGAAGCCTAGTTAGGATCACAGAGGTGACCTGGGCTTCCTTTGTTGCTCCTTGCTGTGAAAGCTAATAGCGCCCTTAGACTAGCCAGAATCCATCCGAATTCCAAGTTACCCCAGGTGACGTGCTACAATGGCCTCCAATGTTGTTATGTTGAAAGCAAAAAAACTGGGGCACCTGGGTGGCTCAGTCAGTTAAGCATCTGCCTTTGGCTCAGGTCATGATCCCAGAGTCCTGGGATCAAGTCCTGCGTCGGGCTCCCTGCTCAGTGGGGAGCCTGCTTCTCCCCCTCCCACTGCTGCTCCCCCTGCTTCTATGCTCGCTTCCTCTCTCTGTCAAATAAATAAACAAAATCCTAAAAAAAAAAAAAGGGGGCAAAAAAACCAGTAATTGTTTACCACTTTGACAATCTATTCTTCTCAGGAGCCCAGGCCCAGAAGTAACCAGTTCTCCTGAGGATTATTAGTTATTAATTACTTTGAGTTAGCACTCGCAAATGTACTGATTGTCAGCCTTATACTTTCATTAAGGGTGTGTCTCTAGGAATGCCTAGCATGTTTATTTTGATCTCTTCCCTTCCCCCCGCCCCGCAACAAGACAGGGATCTCAACTCCCTAAATGCTATTGCTTTCTCAAGTGTAGAGACGGGGCAACACATTTGTTACACAGCTTTATAAATAGATGACAGAGCTTGACACGTACATGGGTAATTTAAAATATTGCACCTTAAGAAATAAAATGAGAGGGACGCCTGGGTGGCTCAGTTGGTTAAGCAGCTGCCTTCAGCTCAGGTCGTGATCCCAGCGTCCTGGGATCGAGTCCCACATCGGGCTCCTTGCTCATCAGGGAGCCTGCTTCTCCCTCTGCCTCTGCCTGCCATTCTGTCTGCCTGTGCTTGCTCTCTCTCCCTCTCTCTCTCTGACAAATAAATAAATAAAATCTTTTTAAAAAAAAAGAAATAAAATGAGAGCAGAGAGAAAGAAGCAGCTGGCTTGTTTGGTTATCAGGAAACGTTTTGTGGAAAGTCGGGACTTGCAGGATGGCAGGGATTTTCCCGTGGACGAAAGCAGACAAGGGTACTCCCCACAAAGGAAATGCCTTGTTTGGGAGGAGAGTGGTGGAAAGTTCGGGGCTTGGTGTAAGAAACTCAGGGTAGTGAGAAGTGAAAAGAGGCCACGTGGACATGAAGGTTGAGAATAACATGATCCCAAGAGAAGGAGGTTGGCAAAGGGGAGGCACAGAGGAGGTTTTCTCTTTAAAAGTTATAAAGATTTTATTTTATTTTTTAGAGCAGTTTCAGGCTCATAGAAAAATGAGTGGACAGTACAGAGAATCCCTCGTGGTTTCATGCCCCCACCCCCACACACTTTTTTTTTCTTTTCTGTTATTAACCTCTTGTACCAGCCAATTAGCTAGCCACCAGAGGTTTTCAAGCAACGGCATATAGAATAAAGATAATTTTGTTATTTTAGGAAGATACTTGGTAGTGTGCAGTGATGGGACTAGAGGCAGGAAGACCAGTCACAAGGCTGTGGCCACCACCTACCTGATAGCTGGGAAGAGGATAAATCCAAGGCAGAGGTGGCAGGGGCAAAGGAGGATGGATCTGTGTTGCAGGTGACGTGCTAAGGGGTTAGCAAGATCTGGTCGCTAAGTGTGAGGAGCTTAGTGGAGGCAACGGTGCCAGCCATCGATTCACTACTGCTCAGCCCTGGATTCCCTGTTCTGGACAGGCTCTGCCAGAATGACCTGGAGTCTTCAAGCAGTCCTCCTTCCGTGTCAGCAGGGGGCGCCAGCGGGGCAGACAGGAAGAAGGAGCTTCCCTGTTTTGTGTGCGGCTTTGGGCCTTTTGCCGCTCTTGCTGCATGTCTAGCAGCTCTGGCTGGGCCTGGTGCCATATTGCCGTAGCCCTCCCTTTGCAGATGCAACACATTCCAGACCTCATACGCACAGTGGGGGTCCCGACACCCTCCGTGCCCACCCGCCAGCCTGGGCTCCTCTGAACTCCAGAGGGTCAGGGCTTGCGGCTCTGTCATTGAGCTCATGCCTAGATACCCGGCCAACACCTCCATCATCCAGGGGACCACGACCATGCCTTCCCAGTGCGATCTGAATGCCAACCCTGGGGGGCAAGACTCATTTCCAAATTTGTCCTTCCTTGGGTGCTCTCCCACAGCCTGAGAGTGCCCTTGAGATCCCTCTTTATAGCTTTATAGTTAGCCGCCAGCATAGTTTAACATTTCTTATATTAAGCTTCCTAATTTCAGTCATGGTGAGGTTTCTGTATCCAGGTTGGAACCAGCTAGCTGAGCAACGGAGAGTATGGAAGTCCTAACCGAGATGGAGGAGTACGAACATCTTTTGGCGGTAAAGACGATGAATTCACATTGCCAACTGTTGCATTGAAGGTACTTGCGGGACCTTCGGGTGGAGAAATCAAACAGGTGATTGGGACAGGAATCTGGAACTCGGACTGGGGACACAGGTGTCTCCAGCATGAATATGGGAGCGGACGTAGTCACCATGGAAGACACGCAAAGTCTTCCAGGGGCAAGAAAGACCAAGAATGGTGTCCTCAAATTTTCCTAAGTTTAAGGACCGAGCAGAGTGAAGGTGTCAGAGAAAGAGGGGAGAGGGGCAGCCCCGGAGGTAGGAGAACTAGCAGAAGTTGAGGAAGGACATAACAAGAGGTCTCAGACCATTCAGCAGAATCAGGTTGCCTTCAGAACTTACTGGAAATTCCAGATATTCTCAGGAATAACCCTAAGAGTGTCAAATGGGTAGTATACAAGGATGTCACCTCTGGGAACACTTCCCGTTGGCCAAGAGTGAAATATTATCAAGGGATACCTGGGGTATTATGACCTTTTCTTCCTGGAGGGAAAAAAGAAAAGAATTCCAGTTCTTAGGCGTTCCCTTGCACCTGAGGGCATGTGGAGTGGATGGGGAGTCACCTGGGAGCCTTGACCTGATCTGAGAGCCATCTTAAGCATTCAGGCAATTCCTGGGGCAATATGATCTCTGGGCGGAAGATGATAGTGTTTGATCAATCTTATCAAGTTCGAAGCTGCCCGGTGTCTGACTGGCATACAGCTCTCGGACTTTTTGCAAGAGGGTCTCGGGACTTTGAGCACTAAAATTTGCATGTGGTTTTGATATTGTAAGTGCCTCTGGGACACAGTGAGAGCTCACAGTCAGTTTGCCTGGCACCCAGCTTCATAGACAAGTCCCCTGATGAACCAACCCGTGGGTCCTGTGCTGTTCTGTATTCTGCGCAATCTCTTTCCACTGAGACCTTGGAAATCACCTTCGGTGCCCCAATCAGATGGAGCCAACTGATTTTTATGTTTTGGTCATAAGTCTATATTGGGTTTTTCTGTAGGAAACTCAGTATCTAATCTGATAAGTTAAACTATGCTTCCTGGGGATGGAGGGGACGGATAGAAAGCCTTTTAAGTAGGATGGATACATCCTTGGAACATACTTTTGACGGCTCTAAATGCCGGCTAAAAGATTGTCATTTCTTAATACATAAGGGCAAAACACAAGCTTTTTATTAGATAAGGCAGGGGAGTGGAGTGGAGGGAATGGGAGATGAGTTTGTACCTCGCACATATTTTTTCTTAGAGGGGCATATCCTGACTTTATAGATGTGTGCAAACATTGGCAGCTGACAAAACCTTTTCGGAACCAAACCACTGACTCTCTCTTTGGATAACACAAGCTGTGCACTATAAATACTGAAATAATGGATCCTCTGCTTAGTTTTGACATGAGGTCCCCTCAAAGCCTGCCCCTGTCATCTCTGGAGGTTAAAAGCTGTGGGAGAGAGACAACAATCACAAAATGTCTCCTTGTCTTCGATCCTGCATTTTCCTGCGACCTTCCCCTCTCATCTGTTGGTCTTCAGGTAGTCAGGTTAATAGAGCTTTCAAGAGAGGGTTTTACAGTCGGTGGTGGAGAAGGTTAGCTGCCCTGAATCATGGCAGGTCGTTTTGTGAATCTGGAAAGGGGACAAAAGCAGTAATAAAGTGTCCATATAAATCCCCTGAAAAATAGCAAGAACTCAAAGGCTATTGTTTTTCAGCTATGATGACTTTGGACACTGTGGAATTTTTTTTTTTTTTTAAACAAAGAAACTGGACCTTGGTTTTGAACTATAAAACCCTGTGTCATCCCACAGAAAAACAGCCACATTATTATTTAACGTACGTTGCCCTCTAGCAGATGGCTGAGTATTGCAAGCGTTTTGCTCAGCACGTTTTTTTTCCTGACCATCTCTCTTAGCATTACAGAGCGAGTCTAGGAAGACAGGCAAGGGAAAGGCTGCTCCCTCCCCACCGCACTTGACCTGCCAGGGCCCCTCCGTGTTTGGTACAAAGGCTGGCGGGCGCTGGAACCGGTGCAGAATTGAAGAGCAGATGGTGCATACAGAAGGTGGGCCAAGTGAGATGAAGCAGCCTCAGTCTGCGGCACTCCCTGCCATGACCAAGAGAAGGGCTGGACAGCTTGCCAGAGGCGGGCTGGCTGGATACGGAGTGCAACCGGGATCTTAGGATGAGGCGCTCTGGCGTGATCATGAGTGCTTGTGTGTTTTGCTAAAAGTTGGGGAATTGTGGGAGGCCTGGCCATGACCAGGTAGGAGTGGTGAGTGTAAATGCTGCCGAGCATATCTCCTAGGGAAATTGTGAGTATGATTTGGTGATGTCTGTGGGAATGCTGCAGATTCCAAGCCGCAGCGGGACCACTGGGATGCCCTCCTCTTGCTTTGGGAATCGGTCCATTTTTGAAGCGACTGTCATGAAGACACGCAGCAAATGCACTGAACGGTCATTGAACTTGGGGCGGATGGATGGGTCATTGGATCTGCAGTGCAGCTGTTGCGCAGGGGCAAGGTTCGTTTTCAGCTACTGATAATAATGGTCTCTTTAATCTGCCTATTATGAAGACATCGCTTCAGGTTCAATGCTATGCCCTTCGTATTTTTAAATTCGCTTCCACGTTCACTTAACATAATTGCAAAAATAAATTTAAAACTAACTATTCTTGCACAGAATTCTACATCTCACAACTCAGCATCTGCAAATAAAGGAATCCATAGCTATTATGATAATAGTTCCTGATAGCGTGGGACTGTGACCTCATCGCAGTTTAAGCTGACACCATGATGGAGACAGGGACATTGCTATTACTTCAGGACCATTACCCTGTGGGGAAGAATAGGTTGCAGTTAAATTATGGTAGAAGGGACACCAGATTCCATCCATATCAAGAAAGAAGACAGAATGGTGTGGATATGGAAAACCACGTGGTGTACAATGGTTGAAAAAGATGGAGTCTTTAAGAAAGAAATAATTAAAAAAAAAAATTCTCCCTGACCATGTGTTTCACTGACATCCAGGCCGTTACTAGGGGCTGGTGAGAATGTTACCTGCACGACAACCCGCCCCCACGTTGCCTCTTGGTTTCTAATGCCTAAGGACAGCCACATCCGCTGCTTCTTCCTGCTTCCCTCGTGTCACTGTCCCTTCTCTTCTCTGCACCACCATCTGACCCATTTGACTAAAATGCAAATCTGACAGTGTCATTTCTCTGCTTGAGATCTTTCAGCGGCTCTTTGCCACCTGTCGTATAAATGGTTCTCATGTTGCCAAGCAAACCTATGAGGCCCTTGGAGATGCTGCTTCCCATGACCATGAACCATTTCCGCCCTCCCCTTTCTCCTACTGCCCAGACAGCCGGTGCCTGGCTGCCTTGCAGTTCCCTGGGCGTACTCTTCCTGACTCAGTCCCTCCCCTACCCGCAGTTGCATTTGCTCGTGTTCCCTCTCAGTAGAGAGGCAGTCGGGTCTCTTCCGGGCCAAGCCCCATCCCATAACGGTCTGCCCGTTCTTACCTGCCTGTTAAGACTCAGCTTGAACATCACCTCCTCTACCATGTCTTCCTTGATTCTCCCAGGAAGATCATCCCCTCCACCTTACGTGCCACACAGCATCTTTTTCACCAATGCAACTGTGTTTATCTCATTTTTATCCATTCTGATCGTCTGTTGTCTTCTTCACTAAACCGTGAGCTGTTCAAGAGAGCCACCGACCTCTATGTCCCATTTCTCACTAGGACCCTGATCTGTAATAGTCGGTCTCTATAGGATTGTTAAATTCTGTTTTTGAAAAAGAAAAATTTTGGTCTGAAGAAGAGAAGATAGAGGGGAGCTGGCAAGTGTCCTGAAGTATATGAAATGTGGTCATATGGAAAAGAGTCTGGACTTGTTCTGCCTCGCTGTGGGTGGGAAGTGTGATCAACGCATGGAGGGTATAGAGAGAGAGACAGAAATCATATAAAGAAGAATGTCCTAATTGTCAGCTGTGCAAAGGGAGAATCAGCTGTCTCTTGAAACAGGTAGTATCTGATCGCTGGGTTATGTAGGCTAAGCTGGAGATTTTATAGGAATTACTCAAGTATCACGTGGATGACCACACTGGTTGTCGTTCTGTGTTATGATATAATAATTAAAACATGGCATCGATGCCCTATCACCCTAGCTTTCTGTACTCAAAACAAAAAATAAAAAACAAACAAAAAAACCCACCCAAAAAACCTAAATAAAATTGTCAGGACCAGGGCACCAGGGTGGCTCAGTCAGTTAAGTTCTCTGCCTTCAGCTCAGGTCATGATCTCAGGGTCCTGGGATTGAGCCCCGTGTCAAGCCCATGTCAGTGGGGAGTCTGCTTCTCCCTCTCCCTCTGCTCTCCCCACCTCCACTCATGCTCTCTCTCTCTCTCTCTCAAAGAAATAAATAAAATCTTAAAAAAAATGGTCAGGACCTAGATTTCCTTGTATCACTATCCTCAGATGCTTGGTACTAATTACTGAATGTTAAAGATTATCGACACTTGATTTTACAAGGACAGTTACTGAATGTATGACGTCGTTCCAGGAAGGTTTGTAACATACTTCAACATTTAAGATTCTGATCCTGGCAAGTGATATTATTTTTACATGTTACTGGATATGTCCTCGTGATTCTTAAGGGTGGAATCGAAAAGAAGTTTCCACTTTCCTCCTTTCACCTGAAGGTGGCACCGAGATTGCTGTTATGGTTTTTATTTTCACTTATAGTCTGGATTCATCCCCAAGTTTGATTGGGCCTTTTTGTTTTTGCTAAGAGTTAGCTGCACATTTTGAGAAAAATAGAAATTCTTACAGTGACATTTTTAAAAAAAGATTTTATTTACTTGAGAGAGAGGGAGCATGTGTGCAAGAGTGGAAGGGAGGGGCAGAGGGAGAGGGAGAAGCAGGCTGCCTGCAGAGCAGGGAGCCCAATGCCGGAGGCCATCCCAGGACCCTGAGATCCTGACCCGAGCTGAAGGCAGACATTTAACCCACTGAGCCACCCAGGCACCCCTGCTGTGACATTTCTAAAGGCCCATCACCATTCAAGATTTCATAAATTACATGATTTTATGTATGGATTATACATATTTTTGTTTCATTGTTATTTTTCCTGCATCACTGTGGGAGAGATAAAATGGTGAGAGGATCTGAGATGCCGGGTCATTATGACGGCACAAAGCTAACTGATCATTTCCCCTCTCTTTATAAACTCCAGGTTTTACTGCAGTTGCCAATCCTTGCATGGCCCCAGATTAGGTGTATGTTACGCAGTCTCCTCAGTGTGATTTCTTGTTATCTAAATAAACCCCAGAGGAAACTGGACTCACGTCAGTGAGAAAGGATCCTCTTAAAGATGATAATGAAACGGGGGTGCCTGGGTGGCTCAGTGGGTTAAGCCTCTGCCTTCGGCTCAGGTCATGATCCCAGGGTCCTGGGATCGAGCCCTGCATCGGGCTCTCTGCTCGGCAGGGAGCCTGCTTCCTCCTCTCTCTCTCTGCCTGCCTCTCTGCCTACTTGTGATCTCTGTCTGTCAAATAAAAAAAAAAAAAAAAAAAAAAAAGATGAAACGTCGTGTGCGTAACCACTCATTTAGACTGCAGATCAGGCAAGACCCTTCAGACTGGGCTCAGGACAGAGAAACTGGCTTTCTGAGCCAAGTTCACGGCGCTACTGAACAGAACACTAACAGTGTTTTCCCATCTTTCTAGTCCGTCTAGAAAAGAGGCTGCCGCTGTATGGGAGAAACACATCTCAGGACACTGCCTCTGCTGGGTCCCCAGGCAAGGTACTCCATCAGGAGGTGGCATTTCATATTCTGTTCATACTTGTTGTCCCCTAGGAACATGCGGCCCCTTTGTGTCACCCCCTATCAGTGTGACCTCAGTCTGACCAGCTGGAGATGCCCACTTAGTGTTCAGAGAAATCACTCAACAGAAACTGCTATGGAAGGGTCAGTATGGAAAGGCTTATGTGTGGGAGCTGCTGGCAAGATGGGTTAGGACTGCTCTGATTTTAGGAGGTACTTGGAGTGGAGGTCCTTCCCCCTGGTGCCAAATTTCTGAATGGTTCTATGTGGTACTAGTTAACATACTCCTTCATGCAGTGATTTGTGGTGCTTAGTACTTCTTTCCTCATGATGCCATCATTAATAAATACTTATTAAATATAAATATTTGATTTATACATAGCAGAGTTCAGAGACTATTTTGGGCAGTATAACATGGGTGTGTCGGGGGTCTACTAACTAAACTAGTTGAAATCCAGATCTGAAGACTAGAAGCAGAGTATGTATATTTTAAAGATTTTTATTTATGTATTTCACAGAAAGAGAGAGAGAGAGATCACAAGTAGGCAGAGAGGCAGGCAGAGAGGGAGGGGGAAGCAGGCTCCCTGCTGAGCAGAGAGCCCGATGCGGGGCTCGATCCCAGGACCCTGAGATCATGACCTGAATGGAAGGCAGAGGTTTTAACCCACTGAGCCACCCAGGTGCCCCAGAAGTATGTATATTTTAAAGATTATTATCTCTCCCTCTCTCTAATCTAATCTATTATTTTATGTCCTCAAAATAATATCTTAGGCCTAAATCTGGAAGAAGAGTGTCCAACTGGAGCCTACTGGTTTCATTACCATGTTACTTACTTTCTTACTTACTTATTTATTTAGAGAGCACGTGTGCAGGAGCAGGGACGGGGAAAGGAGAGAGAGAGGCAGAATCCCAAGAAGGTTCCACACCTAGCATAGAGCCAGATGTGGGGCTCAAACTCACGAACCCGAGGTCATGACTAGAGCCAAAATCAAGAGTCAGATGCCCACATGACTGAACCACCCAGGCGCCCCTCATTACCATTTCTAAAAAATTACTATATCAGCAAAAGGGATAGAGTAAGCAGGAAGCTTTAAAAAAAAAAAAATGAATTGAGAATAGAGAAATCGAGAATTTCCTTTATTCAGCCCTGAGAAGATTCTCGAACCAGCTGGCTTACAGATGCAATTTACCCATGAAGTGGACAGGGATGCATCAAACTGGTCTAGTTTGACACCACCGGCCATGAAGGGGTTTCTAGTAACAGATCTTGATAATATGTCACATTCGCCAAGCAACTTGGAGGTTACACTTTGGCTTCCTCTAGAAACTTCCTCTGAAAGAGAGAAAAATCACTGACTCTCCCCTCCTTTCGAACTACCATTTCAAATATTAATTGCAGACCTACTTACTCTGTCCCAGTGTTCCAGGATTTGGAGTTCAACTCAAGATTTACATTCTGAATGTGGATATTGACCTCAGTATAAAAAATTGATTAAGGATGGGGGAGGATTGAGTCAGGATATCAGAAGAGTAGAACCACAGTCTAGATTAGAGACGGTAAGAGTCTGTGTGTGCAGAGGCAGAGGGGAAGACGGGTTGAGAATGGGGAGTATATTAAGAAGATGAAATTAGGGGGGTAGGAGAAGAGTAAATGAAACAAGATGGGATTGGGAGGGAGACAAACCATAAGTGACTCTTAATCTCACAAAACAAACTGAGGGTTGATGGGGGGAGGGGGTTGGGAGAGGGGGGTGGGGTTATGGATATTGGGGAGGGTATGTGCTATGGTGAGTGCTGTGAAGTGTGTAAACCTGGCGATTCGCAGACCTGTACCCCTGGGGATAAAATTATATGTTTATAAAGCTGTAAAAAAAAAAAAAAAAAGAAAGAAAGAAAAAAGAAAGGATGAATACCCAAGTTTTGTAGCAACATGGACGGGACTGGAAGAGATTATGCTGAGTGAAATAAGTCAAGCAGAGAGAGTCAATTATCATATGGTTTCACTTATTTGTGGAGCGTAACAAATAGCATGGAGGACAAGGGGAGATGGAGAGGAGAAGGGAGTTGAGGGCAATTGGAAGGGGAGGTGAACCATGAGAGACTATGGACTCTGAAAAACAATCTGAGAATTTTGAAGGGGTGGGGGGTGGGAGGTTGTGGGCACCAGGTGGTGGGTATTGTAGAGGGCACGGATTGCATGGAGCACTGGGTGTGGTGCAAAAATAATGAATACTGTTATGCTGAAAAAATAAAAAAATTTAATAAAAAAAATTAAAAAAAAGATGATATTTTGGGATAGGCATTGATTTAGAATATATTACCTGCCAATTTATAGGTGAATAAAATACTTGTGAAAATAAAAAAAAAAAAAATAAAGAAGATGAAATTAGGAGGGCCTGGTCACTATGGAAATATACATGCAGGGAGGTTTCAAGGAGGTTCTCCGATTCTTCTCTAAGTTTGGTATTAGCCTGACTTGGAGATATTGATAATGCTTGAATGAATTAGGGAAAAACAGTTCCTGAACTTTCAGAACTGAGGACCATTGTTAGCGACCTTTCTAAGGTCATTCTGTCCTGTTAGAGTGTATCTGAGTGCCAGGAAACCAGCGCCTTTCAGCCTAAATCACTATATAGGAATACAAATATGCTATCAACTTCTCACAGAAGTCTGATATGGTGAAGAGCACAAAAATGAAATTGCTTGTAATTTTCCACCTATCTCCTTCTTCCCCAGCCCCCATCTTCCCTGGAGAAATAACAAACTCAAGCTAAACAGGTTTGGTTAATGTTATGCGTATTTTATTAAACTGTAATTCTTTTTCTGAGACACTAGTTTTAGGAGCTACTAAGAATTTTCTCAGGCAGCTGAATCACCAAGGAGAATTTTGTGATGTTGCGGAAACACAGAAGGGAAATGTGTCAGTAGTTGAATGAATTTTCTTTTTCTTTTTTTCTTTTTTTTTTTTTTAAGATTTTATTTATTTATTTGACAGAAAGAGATCACAAGCAGGCAGAGAGGCAGACAGAGAGAGAGGGGGAAGCAGGCTCCCTGCTGAGCAAAGAGCCCGATGCGGGGCTCGATCCCAGGACCCTGAGATCATGACCCGAGCCGAAGGCAGCGGCTTAACCCACTGAGCCACCCAGGCGCCCCTGAATGAATTTTCAAAAGGGAAGAACAGCCAACTATCTAATAGTTAATTTTTCTATTGGATCTTCATTTTTTGCTTAGTGGAAATATTACAATTTTGAGGGAGGGACAAGAGAAACGCTATAATAACACTCCTCCTGGTAATGCTCATCTCTTAATTCGTCTGCCCCCGATTTCTATGTCATGGGGACTGATCTTCCCCTCTCCTTGTGGTTCTGGTGGGCCTGTCCATCAGTGGTGGAGCCAAGGGTCAATCAGAAAAGCTCATGTCCCCAGCAGAGTGATTGTTCCAGAGTGGCCCAATTGGTCCAGAGTGGCCAACGAGGGCCAATCAGAGTTCTTTTTGGGACTTGAAAGGTTGGTTCCCTGACAGTTTCCTTTTCAGAGACATGAGCTATATTCCCTTGGGGCTTTGGGTCTGTCAGAGCCCAGCTTCCCCTGTGCGGAGACAGAACCTACCAGAGAATGAAGACAACATTACTGAGAGACGAGGAGACCCAGCTAGCGTCTTAATCACATCAGTTGAGGGTCTGCATTCATTCTCCCCTATTACGATTCCTTGAGCCAAAAAATCTTCTTTTTATAAAGCTTAGATTTGAAAGGAAAGAATACTGACGAATTAGATATCCTGAGTTGAACTCAAAGCTAGGATATACAGATTATCTGACGGAAGGAAATATTTTAGTTGATCATCAATAGCACTTTCCATTTAAAGATCAGAAAGCATCTTTAAACATGAAGTTTTTGGAAGGGGAAAAAGTCAACCCCTGTGTAGTTTAACTATATGATAATGAGAGGTGAGAACACCGGAACACCGCGTTTATGTAGAATTTAAGTCAAATGTCAATTCCGCAATGCTTTGATGTCCCTCTTAAAATTCAATAGTCTATGGTTGAAAACCACTGAACATAAGGAGTAATATATTTTTAAATCAATCTGACTACGTGGTTAAAACCAGAGCTGTCAACAGGCCAACTCTCTGGGAATTATTTTACTTGGAACACGACTGACATTTCCACTCTTCTGTCTATCTTATATACAGACAATGACAGGCACAAAAAACCTGCCTTAACTAGTCTATTAAGTAAGGGAAAGGGAGAGAAAAGGGAAGCTTGCAAATTAATTTTATCTGTGTTGTAGAACTTAAAAAGACAGAAATGATATTAGCCGTTAATTATCCAACTTCTTTAAAATACTATGTGAGGGTATTATCACACATAGTTCCTGGGGAATTTAATTATTAAGAAGTTGCCAGGTAGGAACAGTCTAAACCCCTATTATCCGAATAAAATCTTCAATGTAAGTTAGGTACCTACAGACTTACCCTAATACTTTGAAGATGAAACAATATTAAGTCATATGTTTATCATATGAAATTGGCAAACTCCTTCCCACTCATCCAACATTCTGTCTTTGGACCGCTCTTCTCTGGGCAGGTAATTCCTATCTACCCTTATCATCACCTGCTTTGGATGTGCTCTAAGGCTCTCTCTCTCCAGAGCCTGGGTTAGTGACTTTTCTCCAGTACGTACCCATATGGGGTCACATGTCACATTAAACTGTCACTGTTCCTCCTTTAGACTGGGAGAAACTTGATGCAAAGATTGTGTCATGCTCATTTCTGGATCCCAGAAGAATACACAGTTCCTGGCACACAGATGATGTTCAATAAATGATGTAATAATTTATTATGTAAATTATTATGTGATAAATTCTTCATTTTATGAGTGCGGATTAGACACTGCGCTTTGGGAGGGAGACTCTAGAATCAGCATCGAAGATCTTACTTAAAAGATATCCAACACATTGGGATATTTAATTGGTTAAATAGAGTTTAAGGACAAGAACGTACACTCAAATAAAAATGTACTTCAGTGGTTCTTTATCACCAAACTTATGACCTACCAGAGTACAGGGACACGATTGTGCACACCTGTCAGGTCAGTAGCTCTCAGCCCTGGATGGTCCCCTAGAATCCTCTGGGGCAACTTTAGGACCATATAGATACCTCATTCCCGTTTAGATCGGGCTCTCTGAGGATGGGTACGAAACATCAGAGTTTTTCAAAGGTTCAGTAGGTGATGTCAACATTTAGCCAAGGATTGAGAACTACGGAATTAGCTAACAGGTAGGACTGCTTCCTACTATCCGGCTGGCTTTCCTATGAGTTTCCCATTATTTCTACAGAAGTGATTGGGATCAGGGCCTAACACATAGCCTATGTACAGGGACTCATTGTATGCCAGACATGGACATCTATCATCTCAACAAAACCCCAATTGTTCTGGTTCATACACAAGATTGAGGCTCCAGGGCTTAGGAAACAGCAGACCCTGGATTGGGAGCCACCTCTCTCAGTAGCCAGACTGTGTCCTTTCTAGGATCCTTGCACTGGGCTGGTTGGATGGGAGGCTGATTACGCTGGACTGAGACCTGGTCTGTGACCTCTGGGTATATAATTGGTTCGCTCTACAGATAATGAACTATTTATCCTTCCCCAGGTCACAGAGATGTCAGGAAATAAAGATGGAAAGGCGTAATGTCAAATGTGATTCTCATACCAGGGAAACTATTGTTGGGAGTAGTTTCCATAAAAGAAGCCAGTTAAACAGACAAACTAACAAACAACCCAAAGCAAAAATTAAAATTCAAATAGCTTCTATAGTTCATTTATGAATTCATATGCATGTTTTATTCATTCGACAAACATAAAAGAAATGTCTTCTCTGTTCCAGATTCTCTAGTATGTACTGGGATATGAGAAAGAATGGCTTGATTATCCCCTCAATCTTAAGATGGATGTAAGTATTCTGCTAAAGTGATAAACAAACTTCCCATGAAAAAAATATTTTTGAAGGTTAAAGATAGGATTTTATTTTAAGTTTTCAGAAAGTTACCCCCTTAAAAAGATGTTAAATTATAAAACATGTGGTACTATCAGGAAATAAGAAGGAACCAAAAATCCATAGATATTACAACTGGATTCTTGACCTATTTAGAACTGTTTAGGAATGTTAATAGGCCAAAATCTTTCTTAATTTACCCTGGGCTTTTCCCATATTTTAAAACTCAGTTGGTGGAAAAATATAACTATCGCCAGTGATTTAAAAACTATTTTATTTTATATGACTTCAAGGGTAGAGCCGTATTTCTTATCTTTAATAAAATAATTAAAATCCCATTTCACTTGTATTTCATAATAATTATGCACAGAGTTCTACCAGGGAAGGCCAAGAACTCCCCTGGGGCAAAGGAGAAGGAGCTGAGAATCAACCAGCAGGGAAGCTTGGAGAACGGTACTCGCTGTACTCATTCTTAAATAGCAAGGAAGAAACAGAATTAATGTGAAGTAGGACGGAGTCGAGTCCCCTTGCCCTTGTAAGGTAGTGAAATTTGTTTAAGTTTTCACTTAACCTCCGAGAGAGAGGTCACTTCTGGTCATGCTGACCCTCTGGTTGGTTCAATTGTAACAATGCTATCTAAGGGCAGTTCTGGCGGCCAGAACGTTTGCTTCTTGGCTGTGGGTTCATGGCCTGGCTCTTCTTTAACGACACCCTCCTTTATCAGGCAGTTGTGTCTGGCACTGTGTCAATGGCTTTCCTTATCCTGATTCATTTGATCCTCACAGCAACCCTTTAAGATAGCCCCATTTTACATAGAAGGAACCAAGGCACAGACTGATTCAGGCAATGACCAGGGCTGGGGGTTGAGTGCAGGTGCTCTCGTTCCAGAACCCACGTTCTTCAGGGTGGATGCCTGCTTCCCCTCATCCATAGCTCCTCGTCTCTCTTTGCCTCAAACCTGTAAGCTGAAAGAGCCACGGGGGGTCTGTTCAGGCCATGCAGAGCTTGCAGAGAAAAGCAGTCACGGGGAACCTGCTGGGTCCGGAAACATGGAGCTATGGTCCTCAGGAAGCCCAGAGTTCTCTCTGCCTGGGCTGCTCGTAGTGACCTGCTGGGATGGGTGACACGGGCTTCTGTGGCTCTAGTCAAAGTGTGGATTGCCCATCCTGTCTAGTGAGAAGCTGCATGTTCCTCAGGCCAGACCTGCCTTCTCAGGGAGAACTGACTGACTGAACTAGGGCCCAAAAGGAAGAAGCAGTGCTCTGGGCAGAGAAAATTAAGGTCTGAGTGCCTCAACCCAGGGAAGATGTGTGGAGAAGTAATTTGTAGAGAAATAAGAGAGAGATAAGGACATCTTGGACATTGGTTGATGGAGCTGAAACTGTGCTCGCCAGAGGGGATCTTTGGGAAGAGGTTACTGAATGGGACTGAATGGGAGCCCTGTCAGGTGACAGGAAGATTATTAAGAAACCTGCCATTACAGCAGGGTTTCTAACCTCAGCTTTGTTGACATTTTGGGCTGGGTAACGTCTGTTGTGTCTGGGGACTGCCCTGTGCATTATAGGGCCCTGGGCGCATTCTTGGCTTTTATCCCCTAAATGCCAGTGGCACCCCCCCCCCCGTTGGGATAACCAACACTGTCTCCAGGCATTGCCAAATGCCCCCCATCCCTGCCACTTTGTTGAAAGCCACTGTGTGTCAACAGGCACATTGGAGGTGAATTTCTGGAGACTTGAGTCTTTCTAAGGTCTAGATTATCTTTCCTGTCTTAGGTTGTGCAAAAAGGAGGTTGATACAAAAACTCCTGAAATTTCATTTTCATTTTTCCCCTCCCTCCATTCCTCCTTTTTTCCCCTTTGGATTCGTTTTTCTTTTCCTTCCTTCCTTTCTTCCCTTCCTTCCTTCATTCTTTACTTCTTTCCTGCCTTCTTAACATAATTGCCATCTTCTAGAGAGGATATAAGAGGAATCTCTTGTCCATAGGCCTCCTGAACTTCACTTTCCATCAAGGCCAAGGGCAGCTGTCCCTTTGAAGTTACCTATAATAATGTTTTCGGCACGGATATAGGCATACTATTGCAAAATGACTATTATAGGCAGAAAGCAGTATCCAAGATCCCATTCTTTAATTCAACCTGACTCGTTTTTTATTTCTTTGCTCATGAGGAAACTAAGGGAAGGAGAGCAAAGAGCAGGGGCCCCTGCTGCCCTGACCTTCTCTCCGGGGAGGGCCCACCCTAGGGGTGAAGGGGAGTCTCGTGCTCCCCTTCAAAGTGCACGCCATCCTGCCCATTGTGTTTATCAGCGTATCTCTTGAATTGCTCTTTGTAAAATAAGAGGAAAAAAAAAACAACTTAAAAATAAAATCAAAGGATAATATTTGTCTGAATAATAAAAGAAGCAGCCAAAAATGCTTAAATGTCAAGTAAAATGTCAAATTAAAATAAAACACACACACACACACACACACACACACACAGGAGTCAGGAATAATGAGTGGAGAGTAGATAAAGTAAAAATGAAACAAAGACTAATTCACAGTCAAGAGTCAAACTCCAGAGAGTGGACTTTAATAGAAAAGAATTGGTAAAATATTAAAATAAGAGATGAAGATACAAAAGTGCAAATAATTTAACTGACCAAGAAACTGAAAGCTTTCGGTGAAAACATGAGTGGGAGTAAAAGTAAGGCTAAAATAAAAATAAATCACTGGATGATATTATCAGCTTAGAAAAAAATTTATGAGGGAAAAGGAAGTAGTAAAAAATAATTAGTAGAAAGTAAAACAACGAAGTAAAAACAAAGAATGGGGAAGGGCTTAATACAAATAAAAAATGATCAAAATATTTCTTAAAAAAATAATTCAAGCAATTGAAGAGACTAATTAACTTTAAGAAGAAAAACCTGTGAGTTGACACAGTGAAGCAAGGCAGCGTCAGACCAGCGCCGGGGTGGCTGGTACGTCAGAGATAGGGTTTCCAGAGAAAAGAAAATATTTGCCAAATATCTGCTAAATCTGGCACCCAGGTCTTAAAGAGAATCGGTGGGCAGAGGTGGTCCCCTGGTCTGGTCTAGAAGGGGGCTGGACTGCATGTTCTGCGGGGAGGGCAATGCCACCAGGAAGCCCGTTTAAGTTCTCAGCTGGAGGGACACAAGGCCCCATCACAGGGCCTGGACCTCCCATCCCATCAATGGGCTGGTATGACACTGCAGAACAACACAGTTTCTTGACCAGTGGCGACATCACACACTTGCCTCCTGGGTTTTCAACTACTCTTTCTCCTCTGTAAAATCTGAATTGATCTGAACCCAGAACACCCTGTAGGGTTGGTCCCAAAACATTTCTTAGAGAATTTTTTTTCACATTTAAGCTATTCTTCATTCATCCAGAAGAGGGCGCAGGCAAACGCCTGTTGATCTGAGAACAAGGAAATGTTCGCGGCTCTCCTTCTACCAGGTACAGGTAGGGGAAGGGAGGGAAATCCGAAGGGGGAGAATTCAGAAAGGGAGATGAACCATGAGAGACTATGGACCCCAGGAAACGAACTGAGGGTCTCAGAAAGAAGGGGGTGGAGGGAGGGGTTAACAGGGCGATGGCTATTAAGGAGGGCACGTGTTGTAAAGAGCAATGGGTGTTATACATAACTAATGGATCATTGAATGCCACCTCAAAAACTAATGATGGGGGCGCCTGGGTGGCTCAGTGGGTTAAGCCGCTGCTTTCGGCTCAGGTCATGATCCCAGGGTCCTGGGATGGAGCCCCACATCCGGCTCTCTGCTCAGCAGGGAGCCTGTTTCCCTTCCTCTCTCTCTGCCTGCCTCTCTGCCTACCTGTGATCTCTCTCTGTCAAATAAGTAAATAAAATCTTTAAAAAAAAATGATGTACTACACAGTGGCTAACAGAACATAATTTTAAAAACTGCAAAATAAAAAACCGTGAATATCAGAATTTTAGGAACACTTGCAGGTATCTACATACAGATACACCTTCCATGTTAGTTTCATTCCCTTGGACAAATTACACTTGATCTAAGCCAAAGGGCCGAGGAGCGATTCCCTTGGACAAATTAAAAGAACCATACTAGTCGGACTATTTAAACAGTTTATGGCATGCAGATATGACTAAAGATCCCATTAACTAGGCTGACAGGTAAAGGGTTTGTTATCTTTCTTCTGGGGGTGATTTTATGACTTCAATGTCTTAAAATGATGGCTTCCATTCCTACTCCCCATACCATCCCTCTACTAGAAAAGTAAAATCATGCTGCATTTATTCATTTGATGTCTATTAATCACTTACTGTTTGCCAGGTAATTGGCAGATGTTGTGAGCACGTGATGAATAAGATTCAGACTCTGCCATTATGGAATTTACAATCTTCTTAGAGCAAGAAGATAACAGACAGATACATGGCCTGTTTCAGTGTGGTATAATGGATGATGGGTTAGAAGTACACACAGGTGCTCTGGGAGAAGACAAGAGGCCACCCTCGCAGCCTCGAGGGCTCCAGGAGGTTTTTCTGGGGAGGCAGTATGAGGATATGTAGATGATGATGAGGCAAAGCAGTGGGGTAGGCTGGGTGGGAGGTGTGATTCAAGCCCAGGGAGCAGCATATGCAAAGGGCTTGGGGTCAGACACAGTAAGGCAGGTACCCCAGTCCTGTGCTGGAGTGCTGTGCAGGGGAGCTGGCGGACATGGAAGGGTGGAAAGGTGAGAGGGGGAGGGCAGAGGGAACCTTACGGAGCCCATGCTGAGGCGGTGTATGCTGAAAGTGATGGGAGGTCTTGACAGCAGGGAAGGACTGCAGTATAGAGAGAGTTCTGGCTGGAGCGGGGATATTGGGTCAGTGTGCCTTGTCGGGGTGGGGGTGCTGAGGGGATCCCTGTGAGGGACAATGCAGGCTGCCTGAGTAAATCCACAGAAGCCACTCTTGGCTGAATGTTCGTGTCCCTTCTCTGATTGATCCCTGACCCAGACTCAGATGTTGAAAGCTAATCTTCAATTCAATGACATTTAGAGGTGAAAGTCTTTGGGAGGTGATCACCTCATGAGGGTGGGACCCTTGCGAATGGGATCCGTGCCCTTATAAAACAGATCCCAGAGAGCTTCCTCATCTCCTTTTGTCATGAGTGGCTGTAGTGTGGACCAGGAAGCAGGTTTTCACCAGACAGGAATCTGCCTGCACCTTGACCTTGGACTTGCCAGCCTTCAGAGTTCTGAGAGATACATTTCTGTTGTTTATAAGCTACACATATGGGTAATCTGTCCTAGCAGCCAGAAGGGACGGAGACAGTAGCCAAGATAGAAAGTGGTGATGTGTCTGAGACATTTAGGAAGTAGATTGGATGGATGTAGTGGCTCGGTCCTCCAGAGTGATGGCCAGGTTTCTGGTTTGGCACAGGGGCTCTGGGTATTGCCTCCTGGAGACACACAGAATATATGTGGCCTTTGTCATAGACGTGAGAACATGGAAGTTGCTGAGGGTGAGTGTTAGAGCTGAGCTCCGGACATGCTGCGATTGTGGGGTCCGTTGGGCATGTGGTTTCAGGGTTCAGGAGAATGATTAGGGGATCGGGGTGGGAGTAGTTTCGAGAGGTCACAGCTGGTATTTGGAAGCATGGAATTGGGTGGGTGCCATGGCAGAGAAGCTACAGAGAGTAGAGGGAAGGGGTGAGAGCAGGGCAGTGCCTAACCACAAGGTTTAGGGGAACCAAGGAGGCAAAAAAGGACCCAGGAATGGCCAGAGAAGTAGGGAAAAAATCCCAAGAGAATGAGGTGTCCTGAAGTCAAGGAAAATGGCGTGTCAAGGAGAGAGATACCTACAGAGCTAAACGCTACCCGAAAAGTCAAGTGAGGTAAAGACGGCAAAGTGCCCATTACATTTTGGAACAAACACATTTTTGTCTTTTTGGCTGGAGAGATTTCAGTGGAGTGATAGAGGCCGAAGCCAGAGAGAGGATATAAGTGTTAAGTGGGGAAATGGAGACTAACAGTGAGGTGACCTGTGTGTGTGTGTAAGCACACACGTTATATGTGTGTATGCATGCACATGTGTGTGTGTAAGCACACACGTTATATGTGTGTATGCATGCACATGTGTGTGTGTACACACGCACATGTATATGTGTGTGTTTGGGTGACAGCCCCTGGCAATCATAACAGGGTGTGGGATTGAAGGAGGCTTTATTTTCCTGCCTGGGAGGAACTGGGCACGTTTAATGCCAATGGACATATTCTGGCAGGAGAGGTTGTGAACTATTTCCCGTGTCCCTTATGTAACAAAGGGACACAGAAACCAAGGCTGATGATGATCCTTTTATTATCCATTTCAATCAGGTGTGCTTTCAGAAAGGTCTCCTAGAAGAAGAACGTATGTAATCATCTCGATTTGTGAACTCGTATTGGAAGCCAACGTTTCTACACCTGCAGCTGACCCAGTGAGCAGATGTAGACGGAATTCATCGTCACCGCAAACTGCTCTCAGGCAGGCACGCTGGGAACTTAAACCTCTACATCGAGAAGACTTCATAGAACTTTTGGTTCCTTCACTTTGAATTCTACCCTAACACATTGGGGAAAGACGCAAACCTGACCTTTCTCGTTCTCCAGGGATCCCCCCACCAAGCCAAGCCCTCCAAAAATTGCAGCCGCGATACTCAAAAGACGAGAAAGAACCACACGGATCACAACCAACTGCGCGGGAAGAGAAACATATAAGGAACTGTCACTTCACTGCACCTTTAAAAATGAGACGTTTTATTCCCCAAAGAAATATGGCTAAAGCTGTTTTTGGCACTAGAGAACGTTTTTCTGTTGTTTACTTTTATTTTTAACTAGAATCTCCTGGGTGAGCAGGGACTACATCCAATGCCCTGAGCTCCTTTCTGGCCCATGGGACTGTCTGGCATTTTGGTCCCATGTGAAGCATTTAATTGCACCTTGGGGGGTGGTGGGTTGTGGGGTAAGGGATCTGGGCATGCTCCGCGCAGACGGCATTGCTCAGACGTCTGGAACATGCGAAAGGAGAGCAAACAGTAATCAGGCTAAGGAATTCTCGAAGGAATATGATTCTCTGAGTCTGAAGAATCTGGGAGAAGCTCCTTCATCAATCTCCCAAATGGTGCTCAACCAATTACAAAGCATATATGTGGTTCCAAAGTCAATTTCCTCCACTGGGCAACTGGAGCCCGTTTTAATACCTGCGTCCGGTTATAAGGATAATGGCTGCTAATGGGTTTGCTGTATTAGAACAGAGAGACGTCGTCCTGGCTTTATGTGCACAAGGATCAGGGGTGCTCTAGTACAGTCATTACGGTATTGGCAAGTTGTCTACATAGATGGTCCCTCTGCTCGCATTACTTATGTTGTTAATTCCCAAAAATAGCCCTGAGGGGTTCCAATTAGCCTGAGGATGCAGAGCTTGCTGCCCGGTGTCTGAGCAGCTAGGATATTATGTTCATCCTGATCACACACACTCAAGAAGGGCTTCTTTACTGGGGCTGTTTCCCCTCTTGGGAGGATCTCCCTGACATGAAATCTGGGGGTAACTCCATAGAAAGTAGAGTTTCTCTATCCTGGCTGCACTTCGACTTACCCTGGAGTTCTGGAAAATAATGTGAGTGAGACCCCCCGGAGACCAGTTAAGTCATAATCTCTGGGGGGTGGGGACCCAGGGCATCCCTAGTTCTAAAATTTCCCCACGTGATGCTAACTTGCAGACAGACCTGAGGATCACAGATTACAGTTCTGAGGGAGAGGATGTCACATGGGTCTTGTTCTGATGTGTAAAATTTGCATAAACACGGCAATCTTCTATATCAGAGCTTGTGTTTTATCTGGCAAGAGGTCACTAACATTGCTGCGGCTGCCTTATAATCGCCAGGTTGACAGAGGGACCCCTCTACCATGACGCTAAACGGTAAAACTCATACAACTCCACTGTCTTCGCTTTTTGTAGTTTTGTTAATCATAAAGTAGAAAGAATCCTGATATCAGATGAGTAGGTGAGTGAAATAGAGGATATCGCCGAAGTGAAATTGTAGGCATAATTTAAAGCAATTATGCACATTGCTTATTCATATTCATTGAACAACTATTTCCATCTTTTAGGTTTATTTTTTCTTTTCCAAGTTTTTATTTAAATTCTAGTTAGTTAACATAGAGTGTTTCAAGCGTAGAATGTAGTGATTCATCACTGGGATAGGACACCCAGTGCTCAAGACAGCAAATGCCCTCTTTATTTTTTTTTTTAATTTTTTTATTTTTTTCAGCATAACAGTATTCATTATTTTTGCACCACACCCAGTGCTCCATGCAATCCGTGCCCTCTACAATACCCACCACCTGGTGCCCCCAACCTCCCACCCCCCACCCCTTCAAAATTTTCAGATCGTTTTTCAGAGTCCATAGTCTCTAATGGTTCACCTCCCCTTCCAATTTCCCTCAACTCCCTTCTCCTCTCCATCTCCCCTTGTCCTCCATGCTATTTGTTATGCTCCACAAATAAGTGAAACCATATGATAATTGACTCTCTCTGCTTGACTTATTTCACTCAGCATAATCTCTTCCAGTCCCGTCCATGTTGCTACAAAACTTGGGGATTCATCCTTTCTTTCTTTCTTTTTTTTTTACAGCTTTATAAACATATATTTTTAACCCCAGGGGGCAAATGCCCTCTTTAATGCCCATCACACATCCAACCCACCCCCTTCCATCAACCCTTAGTTTGTTCTCTACCATTAAGAGTCTCTTATGGGGGGGGCACCTGGGTGGCTCCGTGGGATAAAGTCTCTGCCTTTGGCTCAGGTCATTATCCCAGGGTCCTGGGATCGAGCCGCCTGCCTCTCTGCCTACTTGTGATCTCTGTCTTTCAAATAAATAAATAAAACCTTAAAAAAAAGTCTCTTATGACTTTCTCCCCCCTCTTTTTTTTCCTTTCCATATGTTCATCTGTTTTGTTTCTTAAATTCCACACGACTGAAATCATAGGGCATTTGTCTTTCTCTATTTCACTTAGCATAATACCCTCTAGCTCCATCCATATGGTTGCCAGTGAAAAGAATGCATTCTTTTTGATGGCCGAGTAATATTCCATTGACACATACGCCACATCATGATCCGTTCATTTATCAGGGGATACTTGGGTTGCTTCCATATCTTGGCTACTACAAATAATGCTGCAAGAAACATAGGGGGCTTTTATCTTTTTGAATTAGCATTCTTTCGGTAAATGCCTAGTAGTGCAATAGCTGGGTCGTGGGGTAGTTCTATCTTCAACTTTTTGAGGAACCTCCGTACTGCTCTCTAGAGTGGCTGCACCAGTTTGTGTCCCCCCACCAACAGTGTAAGAGGTATTTAACAACTACTTTCAGAGGATCCTTCAGGGTCTAGGCTCTAGGTTCTAGACTCCAGGACTCTAGCAGCGAACAAGGAAGAGGCTTTCAGATTTTTCTGAAAGGAAGTTTAAAAAAGAACATGCATATAATGATACCACTTTTGTGACATAGATGCATAAAAACATGGATGATATACATCAAAATAACATCAAAATAACTATCTCAATAGTTATCTCAGTGTGATGGAATTAAAGACGATTTTGGAGCAGCTGGGTGGCTCAGTGGGTTAAGCCTCTGCCTTCAGCTCGGGTCCTGATCTCAGGGTCCTGGGATCAAGCCCCTCATCGGGCTCTCTGTTCAGCAGGGAGCCTGCCTCCCCCTGCTCTCTCTGCCTGCCTCTCTGCCTACTTGTGATCTCTGTTTGTCAAATAAATAAATAAAATTAAAAAAAAAAAGACAATTTTAACTTTCACTTTTTGGATTTTTTTCCTACGCTGGGCACTTGTCATTCATGTAATTTTGTGTATATAAGATAGATATTCCATTCCGTTTCTCGGACGCCCCACAGCTCTCGAGTGACTTGTGAGAGAGCAGGACTTGTCTCCCTGTCATGGGGTGGGGGACAGCGCCGCTGGCGGCGACATCAGCTAGAAGCTGTGCAAGGTCAACAGCAAGCTGGCAAAGTAAACCTGACTGGTGAGGTTTAAAGCATATTCAGTCATAATTACAATAATACTCTTGGGCTTTCTTCCTCTTTATCAGCTTGATTTTCTATGCGAGGGCCTGAGACAGGGGCTCAAAAAGTACGTTGGTAAGCGACGGGCGTGATCACAAGGCGGGTTAACCTGCGGGGACTCACTCACATGCAATATTAAAAGGAGCCGCGAGATGGCGATAAAGTTTAAAAAGTGAAGGGGATTTCAAGAAACAAACCCGCAGGTCAGGAATGGAAGATGTGCTTCTGTGCAAATTGCCATTAAAGGGAGCTGAGGGCGCACGTATGTCCCACCTGCGGAGCCTCCCGTCCTTTGCCCCTGCTCCGCAGCCAGGGGGTCTAAAGGTTGGTTCCAAGTGACCGATATTTTCCCTGTGCAGCTGCAGAGGCCCAGGGCACATCGGGCCACCAGCGGGAGGGGCGGTGGTCCCGAAACGCAAGTTCTTAAAGTCATACATCTAACAATGAAAGGGTCACAGAGCTAGCACGCATGTACCTAGAACCTGTCCACGGATTAGCTAGCTCGTTTACGATGTATCTTGCTGCTTCACAAATTTTCCAGCTATTCTGTTGTTATTATTGCGGTAGCAATTCCTGTAGAGAATCTGGAGCGGTAGAGCGGGCAGGAGAATCTTAAGCAGCAATTGTCTCCTGCTGACGAATGAGTGTTTATTGAAAATTTGCTGCCTTCCTTGACTCTGATTTTGGATTTTTTTTTTTTTTTAAAGATTTTATTTATTTATTTGACAGAGAGAAATCACAAGTAGGCAGAGAGGCAGGCAGAGAGAGGGGGAAGCAGGCTCCCTGCTGAGCAGAGAGCCCGATGTGGGGCTTGAACCCAGGACCTGGGATCATGACCTGAGCCGAAGGCAGTGGCTTAACCCACTGAGCCACCCAGGTGCCCCTCTGATTTTGGATTTTAATTCATAGCATTGGGTGCAAAGAGTACAGGCGCTGGAGTCAGACAGCCCTGAGTTTGGCTCCAAATTTGCACAGGATTCTGTTCCCTTTTGAGCTCCTGACTTTGTCACCTGTCCAGTGGGGCTTACCGGAGGAGTTGGTGTTTATAAAGCGGTCAGCGTATAGGAGAGGCTGGAATAATGGGATTTCCCTTCCTTTCCAGTTCTATTTTTAGCCACATTACTGGCCTCTGAGTGTTGTTGCCTGGACACTCTATACTGTCAAGACTCAATACGTTTTCCTCTCCCTCTTAACCCTCTGGAAGCCTCTATCCTCCTTCTTTGGCTTAAGAAATCCTAGCATTGCCTCAAAGCCTGGTTCCAAAGCCTGTTTCTTCCTCACAGCCCATCACCCGTCCCTAAACAGCCTTCTAATGAAACCTACTCTCCTTCGCTGTTGTCATTCATTTGACTCACACAACTTGTCCTACTCAGTGCTGGTGGTCCTCCCCCCCCACCTTGTGGATTCCTTGAGGACACAGGTCATGATGATGTCTCAGCGCCTCATATCTGAACAAGCAGAAGGAAGAACTTTGATTAATCACACTACCCTGTCTCCGTGAAAAGGAAAAATATGTCTGAGACAGTGACGGCCATCGCTTCTGCTCTGCTTTACCATTAACTCAAGATACAGTCAAAGAAAATGAAACATTGTAAGAGACCGTATTATTTTGATCACCGAAGTGGGTTCCACATATGAGGATTTTGCAACCAAGTCCCCAAACCTCCCACATAACTATATGGGTGTGTATGTCTCGCTGCTTCCCTCTCACAGACCCAGAGCATTTCTCTCCTAATTCGATCCAGATTTGAAGAGCCACTATCCAGGCAACAGAAGTTATGCATGTGTAGTCTATTATTTGCATAAGGTGAAGCTCACATTAAATATATTAAATCATAAATGAGCTGGACACTGTCCCAGGCTTTTCAGTTTTTACCATGAGAACCATTTCCTCTAATGTGCTCCTTTGGCAAAGACCACTCACTTTGACAAGATGGTGCAAACTAAGCAAAACTTCGTGCCCGCTCCCATCCTTCGGGTGACAATGGAAGAGGAGTTCCATTTTCAGGACTTTGTCGGGACAGGTTGAGGGTTCCTGGGGAGCACTACAACATTCATATATTCAATATGAATTTTTAGCATACTCATTTAATAAGCTAGTAGTTTTATAGGAAAAATGTGTTTCTCATGCAGACACTGAACTCCACTTGGGCGTGATGGTGGAAGAGCTAACAGAAGCCCTGTGGGTATTATCTCATTCAATCCTCCCAACACCCTAAAAAGCAGGTCTATTGTTATGTCCTTTTTACAGATGACACTTAGGGAGTAAGTGGCCTGCTGAGGGTTACACAGCCAGCAGGTAGATGGAATTCACGCCCAGTTTGATTTCGGGGTTAACTATTATTTACATGCCAAATCCTGAAAGGCTTTTGGTAAAACCAGATTCTTTTTGTCTCAGTTTTATAATCCAATCAAGGATGGGTTGCATGTTTATACAGACTGAAAAAAATGTGATCGGGGGGCGGGACACAAATTCTGTAACAGGAGCACTGGGCCTTCAGGAAATTTGTGGGAGGAACAGGGAGACCAGGAAGGCTTTTCGAGAGCAGTGCTAGTTACAGGATGAAAGGCAGGAGTTATCTGGAGTTAGGTTTGTCCATCAGAAGGCTTTAACTTAGGTAGCACCCTGAAATTTCAGTTCTTTCTTTCTTCATGAAAATGCATCCATTTCTCAAGCCATGTAAGGACACCATATTTTTTGTAATAAAATCAAATTGTTAGGGTAGTCTCCATTGACTTTGGCATTCAGCTCACATTTGAGGAACCCAGCGGAAAGAGGGCACTTAAAAAGATTAGGGTTAAGGTATGGATTAAATGACAAGGAACATCATTGCCACCCTCTTGAGCTCAATAACATGATCCGTAAAATGGAAGGGGCAGTGCCTAGTTCTCCATACTGATCACCCAAGTGTCACAAGATGATATTGGAAATGCTGATTTTTGCTTTTTCCAGGGGAAATTGGTACCACTTTGGAAAGTGTTCTTTACTCAAACCTGAGGAATGAAGGCTTATACTTGCATATGTAAAGTGCAAAATGATTTTTAAAATAATTTTTTGTTTAAAAAGTAAAATGATGAAGGAAGTGAACCAGTGATCTACAAAAGTCTTTAGCATTCTATGGCAAGGAATGAAGATAGGTATTCACTTTGTCATTCAAGGACTTACTGAACGTTCACATTATTGTTGGTGGCTGCGATAGAACAGCGAACAGAAGAGACAAAGGCAGTTAGATTCATAAGCTTATGAAAGAGAGGGCAAGACAGCCATTGAACAGTAAACAGAATAGGCAAATTATTATGAAAGTTTAGTGGTGACAAAGTGCTATTTGTAAAAAGAACAAGGAGAGAGCAGGGTCAGAAGGACCCCAAGTGTTGGGGCCGTTTTCGTGGTCAAACATGGTGACCAGCCTCTGCCTCCCCGGGACGGTGATACTTGAGTAGGTGAGGGAACTGACCAAGCAGATGTCCAGGGGAAGAACATTTCAGGCAAAAGGAAGAGGATGCCTGGAGCAAAGGCCCTAAGATGGCAACGTATTTGGTTCCAGGGAAAAGGAAGGCAATGAAGCCAGAGCAGAGTGAGTGAAGAAGGAGGGAGAAGGAAATGGGGGTATCGGGGCTCAGACCAGGCAGGACCTTGTAAGTGATCGCAGGGGATTGCTCTGAATGAAAAGGGAGCCCCTGCAGCTTTGGGAAGAGGAGGTACACCTCCTGATGTCTGATTTCAAGGGCTCACTCAGGCTGCCTACTGAGAAAAGCAGGCAAGCACGGTGTAAGTGGGAGGGCGGTCCAGGGAGTGGGGCAGGATCCCAGGTGATCTGAGGGGTTTGGACGAGGTGGTAGCAGTGAAGGCAGAGAAACTGGCAAGAGGGACCTTCCTAGGTAAGATTCCCCCCGACAAAGCTCGTCTCTAATTAAGCTAGTCTGGGAATAGTTAAAAAAATTTTTTTTAAAAAAAGAGAAATTGTGCGGCATCTGGATGGCTCAGTGGGTTGAGCATCTGCCTTTGGCTCAGGTCATGATCTGAGGGTCCTGGGATCGAGCCCCGAGTCGGGCTCCCTGCTCAGCGGGAGCCTGCTTCCCCTCTGCCTCTCACCCCTTCTAGTGATCTCGTTCTCTTTCATGCTTGCTTTCAAATAAATAAAATCTTAAAAAAAAAAACCAGAAAGAAAAGAAATGGAACTACAAAAAAAAAGAGAAACCGAAACTCAAAAAAAGAGAGAGAGAGAGAGAAACTGAGTTACAAGAGTTTTGCTGTAATTATATTTCAAGTCTATCTTTCAGTTATCTGATTTATTAAAGGAATGAATCGGTGAAAAAAAGCACTTTAGATGCATCAAAATGGCACTGGGTAACACTGAAACGCTGGCTAAAGGAAGCCTGTTTGGCTCATCAGTAAATCTTACTCGCTACCATCTGCTCCCAGATGTCCCAGAAATTTGAGAGAAGGCTGACAAAACCACTTCGATTTCTTTCCAGGCCTCCAACGTACAAGGTGGAAGAGTTCTGGAACCCTGGTGTCAGATTAGCATTTATTCCCAAGTATCATAATTTCTTGACATTTGTAATTCTCCAAGCATACCCTGGCTGGTATGCATTTGATCATTAAATGTCATTGTGATAGATAGAGATAGAAATACAGATACAGCGAGTCACAGAGACTTTCTGAAGGTACTGGAATCCAGTAACTATCTGCTTTCCACACCCTTTGTCTGTGGGAAGTGGGGTGGGAAAGTATTCCCACCCCACTGACCTTGATGTGACCTGCTGTGGACAATGAAATATGATTGAGTACAGCATACATCTCATGAGGCCAAAGCTATAAGAGGCATTGTATGTCTCTCCCCCTCCCCCCGCTGTTTTCCTCTCATTAGACTGGGTTGCACCAGAGAGATCCCTCCAGCATGAGTTCTGAAATAGAGACACATGCAACAGAGCCATAGCTGAGGAGAGAGCCCACACATCACAAGAGTGAGAAACAAATGTTGCAAAGTATTGAAATGTTGGAGTTGTTACCACAGCAAACCTAATACAAAGTCATTCTGCATGGGTGCATTTTCTAATTAGCAGAAGGGTTTATTTTTTAGAGGGCAAATCTAATTAAAAACATACTTTTTTGGGTTCCTGGGTGGCTCAGTCATTAAGCATCTGCCTTCAGGCTCAGGTCATGATCCCAGGGTCCTGGGATCGAGCCCTTCTCCCTCTCCCTCTGCCGCTGCTCCCCACTCTTGCTCTCGTGCTCACTCTCTCTTGCTCCCAATGAATAAATAAAAGTGATCTTAAAATAAAAATAAAAACATACTTTACTTATCAAAACGATATTACTCAATGCATGGCCTTTAGAAAGAGTTAAGTAAGACTCCTTTTTAATGATCTTAGGTTTTTTTGACATTTATGATGAATTATAAAATGCTAGACTAGATATGGCTTATGAAAATTTGGACTTCTGTTCAAAACTTTTCTACTAAATGCCATGTTTCTTAAGATTGGGAATAGTGTTGTATCCATCTTTGCGTCCCCAGCTCCTAGAATGTCTGGCACACACTGGACTCCACTAGTTCTTGTTGATACGTGTAGCTATGTGAAGCCACTGGGGGATTACTGCTTCTGTGACTGAAAGGTGATATTCCATGGATGGGCGCTGGTGGACAGCAGGGGTCAGTGATGGATTGGAGGAGGAAGACTATGGGCTTTTAGCTTGGCTGACAGTCTCGTGCTGGCCAGGAAGATTCAGGGGGAAGGAAGAACAGAAGAGCTTGTGAGCTGCATGTCACAGTTCAGAGGACTCAGCAGAAAGTAGTGACCTATTATTTTTTTTTTTTACAAGAGGTATTCATTTGAGAAAGAGAGCGAGCGAGCAAGCAGGGGGAAGGCCAGGAGGAGAAAGAGAGAGAAGCAGACTCCCTACTGAGCACAGTTTGATGTGGGGCTTGATCTCATGACCCTGAGATCATGACCTGAGCTGAAATCAAGAGTCTGATGCTTAACCGACTGAGCCCCCCAGGCGCCCTGAAAGCAGTGATTTATTAATCTTCTAATACTGTTAGCCATCCTCCCTACTGTTTTCAGGCACCGCATGTTTTGGCACACAAGTCCCATCTATTCCCCTGTTGGTGCATGGTCAAAGGAGCCGAGAAGTCTAAGAGGAGGGGGACAGATGGTGTTGAGTTCAGCAGGCTCAGGAGAGGCCCTGACTCCCCAAACTCAGGAGGGCTGGCAAGCTAGAGGAAAAGGGGGCATCCTGATGCTGGCCGACTGAGTGGGACTGCATGAGTCTCCAGCTCATAAAAAGAGAAGGAGAATGTAAAGGTAAAGGTGAAAGAGAAGAAGCCATCTTATCCCATGGCACTGCACACTGCTCTGAAACCAACAGACTCCCTTCGGGACACCATGCTTGGAACCAAACTTTTTGGCCTCATGATCTACATTCCCTTATCCCTCCCACTACGGTTTTTTTGTTTGTTTGTTTTTGTTTTTAAGTGACAGCTAAAGCATTATTTGGCTCTGCCTTCCTTAAGTTCCCACCTGCCTCAGAATGGTGACTCACCCCAGCAGGGCAAGCACCAGATATGAATAATGACTGAGCAAGTGTCCGCTCACCCACCGCCCCGCCCCCTCCCTCTACACCAAGCACTGTCGGGAGCTGTTCCCCAGCTCTCTCTGTGGGTTCTCTGCTTGGGTCCATGTTGTTTGGAATTCATCCTGGAAACTGGAGCCCTATACTGTTATGACTTTTGGCCTCAATGACTCACTTAACTTTAAAGCTAGGATTTCAGTTCACTGAGGAAGCCTGGCTAGCCATCTTTTCTTCTTCTCCTTTGCTTCCCCAGCAAGGCCCTGTTGCGGAATCACAGATGTAGCCTTCGAGAGCTGAAGTTCTGCATGGCCTTGGGGAAGTTCCTTCCTTGGCCTACTTCTCTCAGTTATTCATCTGTGAAATGGGCAGAATAATACTACCTCCCAAGAGTTTTGGACATTTAACATGAAAAAAAAAAAGTATTTAAAGTGGTTAGTGCCAACAAGCATTCAATAAGGACGTTTATAATATTAGAAACTATTATTGAGATACTTGTCTTTAATATGGGAATTGCTAAGTATTAAGAGTGCCCTTTTTTTAAATAAAGATTTTATCACAAGTAGGCAGAGTAACAGGCAGAGAGAGGGGGAAGCAGGCTCCCTGCTGAGCCAAGAGCACAAGCGGGGCTCAATCCCAGGACCCTGAGATCATGACCTAAGCTGAAGGCAGAGGCTTAATCCACTGAGCCACCCAGATGCCCCTAAGAGTGCCCTTTTAACTTGCAAACATTTTTCTTCATTTTCAGGAATGTGTAAGTTTTTGCCACTTGAATGTGTTTTTTAGCAATAGGACATAAATTTTAATGTGAGGACTATACATTTCTGTGATTTGTTTCATCACAATGCAACAATGATCCAATGTTGTACATTCACAGTAGAATCGGAGAACTCATTTTCATTTCATTAAGCTTCCTTGGACAGGGTTTTAAATGGTCAGTTGTGTTCTTATACTCTATTTCCTGTGTCCCTGTCACCAGATGAGATCCTCACTCATTTTCCATGTCGTCGGAGTGTAGATAAAGAGCAGTATCTTCTCTCAGAATAAAGCCACAGAAGTGGCTGTGTCACAGTGAGGGACATGTTCAAATATCTTTCTGGTGAAATGATTCATAAAATGAACCCTTTGAAGGGAGTGGCACAGAGACAGAAAGAAAATGGAGCTCTGCCATTTCTAAAGCCAGACTACAATTTAAAACTTCAAGTGAAATAAACAGGCCAAGTCTCCAACATCCCCTGTCCCAGCTTACTAGAAAAGCAATTTTCCAGATAATGGGAATTCTCTGATCAAAGACATGCAGGCACTTCCCTTTAAAAGGGTCAAGTGATAAATGTCTACATGAAAATGACCGAGTTAATAAATCCCTCAGCATTCCGAGAGCCTGCAAGGGATTTGGACAGATGCTTGTGGGTAGCCCTCCCAACACAACCCTCTCGAAAGGCACCTGAGGAACATGGAGTCAGATATGAGTGTCTCTTCACTGTATTTCTGTCCGGTCCAGACTCAGGTGGATCCAAAAATGCTTCTTGCAGCCACAGGAAGGTGTGGTAACCTTACTTCAATCTCTAGATTTGAGCAAACCTTGGCCATGCCCTTGGATTTGCACTCTCTAGGTGAGTCCCAAGGGGATGATGTTAGAATCACTAGATCTCACGAGGGCTTTCCACAGTACAGAAGCTCCTATTCATCCTTCAGAACACTACTCCGCCATCCCTGGGTGGGTCATCCCGTTAAGTGACTGACTCTTGGTTTCAGCTCAGGTCGTGATTTATTTCTGGGTCATAAGATCGAGTCCCAAGTTGGGCTCTGCACTTAGCACCAAGTCTGCTTGAGATATTCTCTCTCTCTCTCCCCCCCCTGCTTCTGGCCCTCCCTACTGCTCTCTCTCTAAAATAAACAAATCTTAAAAAAAAAAAAATGTACTCTGATCACTGCTTGATTTCCAGGACAGCCCAGTGGTCCCTTTATCTGGCACTCTTATTAGAATATGTTAAGCCATCCAGTAATTATTTACGATTAGTATTTCTTTTATAAAACTGAGTCACTAGAGAGAAGGGATCTGTGTGTATGTGTGTGTACAGTGTGCATAGTACCTGGAAATGACAGGGCTTTAGTGGGGAATGAATGAATGAATGAATGGCATACTGGTGCCATGTTAAGGTGTAAGAAATCCTAAGAACTCAACAATCTAATGCTGTGGTTTTTCTGGAATAAGTCACGGTGCTCATCTCTGGGTATATATAATCTCTTTAATGAAAGGTTGTGCTAATTTACAAATGTACAAAAGGAAATGAAAATGGAAATAAAATCCATAAAGATTTACTGCGCAGAGCACTATGCCAAGTACTGGAAGATAAAAGGGTTTGGAGTAGGTCCTGCCCTTACGATCTGCTGTGGGAATGTGTGCCCATGGGCATGTGTGTGTGTGTGTGTGTGTGTGTGTGTGTGTGTGCAGAGATAAAAGCGTGTGTGTCCTGTATTCTTAACCGGACAGTACTTGATGAAACCAAAGGACAGTGCAAGCGAAAAGAGAATGGTGATATGCAGGAAGACAGAAAAAGGAAGAGAAATAGGAGTCCATCAGCCCCAGGCCCCAGCTTCACCAACCTGCCCCAGCTGTCACCTGGGATGGGACAAGGGCACAACAGGACCAGCCCATCTCCAGAGAGCATGAAACTCGGGGAATGCAACTCCCTCGGGGCCTGGAGTTTGGGGCATTTCTTCATTTCTTCTTCTCTGCTGTGTGATTTTTTTTTTTTTAATCTTATACTTTTTTTTTTTTTCAATTTAAAGCTTGATGTTCTTGTTTTGATATATTTAGGCTGCGTGCCATGGACCAGGCTCCCCCTTAGGCAGGGGCTGGGGTGGGGGTCCCCCTGCCAAGCGCCATCTCCGTAAATCTGATTTATCACTTGGGGAACCTGTGCGGACCCTGCTGTTGGCAGCGGCATCCCGCTAGAGTCATTAAGCCTCCTGCTGGTCCAACGCCTCCTCCAAACAGGTGCTTTCAAAGGCCTTTCCGTGAGGTTCCAGGAGACCCATTAATCACCTCTCAATGGGTGTGCACAAAGCTGTCTTGTTACATCTGGGATAATAAAATCACTTTCAAGCGTTACTATACCAGCTCAGATTCATTTATGACATACTTCTAAGTGCCCTCAGCACCTTCTTATTCTACTGAAAACCTCACCAGGAAGGCAAGAGACCGGAAGCACCCCATTTTCCCGGGTTGGCTGCTGGGGTAAGGGTCTTGCTTCATCCAGGGAGTTGGCCGACACAGCCACAAGAGCCCAAATACTTCTCTCTCCTTCTTCTATTTTCACTATTGTCATCTTTCTCTAATTTTCTCCATTTGCGTTAGATGCTCTATTTTGCACCTAAGTTGATTATAAGCAAATGTAAAGATCTTTCCCTGTGGCAAAGGCATTAGTATCTGTTTTCGTGTACTCTTCTATTTCTCTTCTTAGGTTTGAGGTTACGACCCTACGGTAATGTGGTCACAAGTCATCACAAAGTCATTCTGTGGATTCTGGTTTCCGGTGTCATGGACCTGCTCATCCGCTGGCCTCCCCTTGAGGACAGACATCCATCCTCTCCTTATTATGTCCCTTTTCTTGAGCATCTTGGGTCTTCTCCTCGTCATGCCTAATTCTCTCCTACAGAGGACCTACTTTCTCTTACATTCTTCTCCCCTTGAACTACCGTTTTACTTCTCAACCGCATTTCCCATTTCAAGATTGCCAGGGCTTGCAGGGAGTGGTACCTCCCTCCCTCCATCATCTTTCTCTCCGGCTGGAGCTCACAGGCCCAGAGGAGCCCCCACCCCCAGCAAATGCTTCCTTCTTAGATCTCAGTCTCCCTCCTGTCTCTGTAGCACTTGGCCATGTTGAATTTTTTCTCTTCCTTCCTCTCTTCCTTCTCTTCTTTCCTCCCTCCCTCCTTTCCTTCCTTCCTTCCTTCTTACTTCCCTCCCTCCCTACCTCCCTTCCTTCATCTTTCTCTCCCCCACCTTCTTTCTGATACACCGTCTGCCCTTGGACTTCAGGACACTTCTGCATCTTGCCTCATTTCCTATGTCTCTGATCTCATTTTTGCTCCTCATCTCCGTCCTGTTTCCTGCACCTTGGATGTTTCCAAGGGGCTGGATTGTAGCTTCTGTTCTTCTTCCTCATTCTCTGCCTAAATTCAACATTATAGTTTCATTTACTCAAATGCATTTATGTTTTTGCGTTTAACACTGCTTGAGACCATTTGCTAAAGCTACTGGTTCTGTAATGTCCCAGACCCTCTTCTGGGCTCTGGACCCAGCGGGGAAAAGGACCCATTCCCTGTAGCCCTGGGGAGGCAGACTGTGAACAAGTGAACAGACATTTCTCAAAACTGCAGACATTGGTGAGTGTTAGGAAGGAAGGAAAACAAAACGATGGGCTGGAGAGTGTGGGGGGGGCCACTGTCTTATCTTAGGGAGGTCAGGGATGGCTCCTCTTAGGGGGTGACGTTTGAGCTGAGCGCTGAGTGGTAAAGAAGCCATGGGCATCTCTGGGGAAGTAGTGTCTGGTGAGTGCAAAAGGGACGTACATGACATTTACACAGAGGACTCTGAACTCAGGGCCGCAGTTCAGGACTTGAAAGAGCTCCCATTCCCTCTCTTCGACTGCTTGCTGGCTGTTATTACTGTCACTGCGGTAACAGCTTGTCTACAACCAAACTTTGCGACCGTGCTCCCCACAAGGGCTGGCTCGCTCTCGTTTCTGCCTTCCCTACTTCCTAGGCTAGAAACTGACGCGTTACCTGGCACATATCATCGTCTTCTTCGCCGATGTTCAGTCCATCGGTGACAGTCCTAGTGTCCTTTCTGTCCCTAAAGGGTCTCCCGTCTCATGCAGCTCCTTGTTGTGACTCGCAGAGGGGACGAATATCTACCCTTTGGTGCAAATGCGCACTCTTGCAGGCACAGTGCTTGGCTCATGCTGCCTGCAAGGTGGCCCTAACAGTCCTGTTACACAGATGGTGAAACTGAGGCTCAGTGTTCCCCTGAGATCAAAGCCTTCACTCCGCCTTTTTCTTTCTTTTCTTCCTTTTTTAAGAAAAATATCTACAGGAAAAACACCTTATTTCCTAGCCTGATAAATGAGACTGTAAATTTCCTTTTGAGTCACAACTCACTCACCTTCTCCCTTCCCCAACATGAAATCTCTGACTCGGCTAATCGATAAATCAATGTTGCTTTTACCCTTCGCATATTCTCACCGTGACCTTCACTTTGACCTCCACATCTGCAATGCCTGGACCTTTTCTTTTTGCTTACTCAAATCTTGCTTAATCTCTGTTCCTCTTCTCAGGGGGAAGTTAGGCCATGAAAACACACATCATCTGTTACTTGGGGATCCATTCGGTTTTTTTGGGTCTTGATCATGCATACATTTCCTCAACTTAACCATGAGCCCACCTGTCTTCCTGCAGAGCATAGTAGCTAAAAGTGTGACCTCTAGATGACAGTCTCAGAGTTTGAACCCCATTTCTGTCCCTGAGTGGCCGTGTGAACTCGAGTTCTGTTTCCTCATCTATAAACCGGAGTTGATGATGACTACACCTACTCAAAGCTGTTGTTGTCAAGTTTAAATAACTGATTGCACATAAGTGTGTAGCAAGCCCAGTACATGGTACAAAATCAGTAAATGTTAGCTCTTTGCACCCTAGCTTAGTGAGGTATTTGGGAAATAATGTGGCCTCAATGAATATCCTTCCATTATTGACCCATTCAAATCAATAAATATGTACATGATAGTCTTCTGGCTCCAGTAAGGTTGGGGAAAAATACCCACGTAAGAACAGAAGAACTGCCACGGTGGGCTAGGTTCACCGCCTGTTTGTAAGAGAAGTGTGATACTGGGGTGAGGTCCAGGAGTCAGAATGGTTGCCTTCAAATCCTGACATGTTGCCTCTGCACTGTCTGGTATTAGCATCTGAAAAATGGGGTTGATAATATTATGGGCTTCAGAGAGTTCTTGTGAGGACCCAATAAAGATAATAAATGTAAAATATGTGGCACTTAGTAAATGTTGGCTCTTGATATTATTGTGTGATGTTGATTTAGCCCTGAGTAAGTCTGACTGGGGCACAAAGGTCCTGAGGGAAGGGTCACAGATTAGGTTTGAAGGAAACCAAGAGGAAGGGAATAATTAAAACATGAGCCTTTGGGGCACCTGAGTGGCTCAGTGGGTTAAGCCTCTGCTTTCAGCTCAGGTCATGGTCTCAGGGTCGTGGGACTGAGCCCCACATGGGGCTCTCTGCTCAGTGGGGAGCCTGCTTCCCCTCCTCTCTCTGACTGCCTCTCTGCCTACTTGTGATCTCTCTCTCTCTCTGTCAGATAAATAAATAAAATCTTTTTTAAAAAAAAAATGAACCTTGAAGCTTCTGGAGGATTCTGGAAAATTCCAGAGGATTCTGGGCACTTGGGAAAAGTGGGAGGAGGATGCAAACAGGAGCCCAAGAGTCTCTGAGAGCCTCCCGGTTGGCTGATTCTCAAGATTTTGCTGCAGGATGCTACAGCTGAATTGGCCGAGTGGCCTTGGACAATGACATTGTTCTCTACTTTATCTTTTTTCTCAATTTCCACATTCAGCTGAGCAAGACAGACCCTGGCTCTCTCCTCAGAGACCTTAACCCCTCCCAGGTCTCTCCTCTCTCCATCTGCCCACCCTCCCTCCACCCCCTCATCTCTGCTTTGTTTCAAACTCATAGTCCAAGTTTCTTGCTCGGATAATTGCTACAGCCTCCTAGAATTGTCACTGCATTCGGCCATGTCTCTGTAATCTGCTCTACATTTGAGCAATGTTAACCTGCTTGAAAAACATGACTGCAAGCAGGAACGTATTAAAATATTGAAACTGTGAGCCACCACAGTGCATCTCCAGACTATTAACAACCCCCTGCTGCTACACGTGTCATCTCAACGCCATTGATACAAGAAGAGGCAGAGGTGAAATTTTAAGTGGATGAAAGATTGATTGCATGGAGCCATAAATTCCAAATAAGTCCACTGAAAACAGTGCATCTGAATCTGTCTCATCCCCTTTTATTCACCTCCTCCTGTTTCAGATGTTTCCAAAGTATAATATATAACACTTTAAGGACCCAGGGAAGTTAAGAGGGGGATGGGACAACTTAATGAGGCTGAACAGCACACAGGTGCTCTAAATATTTCAGAAGTGATTCAATTCTCTGAGGCCAACTCAATAATCCCCAGGGCAACCCCATTAGCAGGCTGAACTCCAGCTGCACTTGGAGATGCTGGCTCACCACTCAGCCCTTGGGCATACACAGCATGGTATTTCTTTCCCACTTTTCCACGTGTGAGCTAGGCTTCCCTGCATGATGGCAAATCCCTCATGGCAGGCACCAGGGACTCAAGGGATTTACTTTCTTCTTCTGGCTCTACTACCATTGGTTCCGTGACCTTGGAAATACTTAATTTCCATTTCAATTTCCCTCTCTCTCTCCAATAGAGGGGTTGAATCATATGAGTGAGCCCCTGATGAGCAGCAGAGTTCTTCCCGAAGTTCATCATAACAAAGTTCATCCATCCATGCGTTGGGATCAATAAATCTATAGGAGCTTATTATTGTCTTAATCCACTGATATTTCAAGCATCTATGATTTTGTGGGGATCGTCAAATTTTGATTTATGGAGGAGGTCCTAATGCACATGGCAAAACATTAGATAAGGTCCTGAGATCCTCTGCTGCCTTCGTATTTACTCATCCTTTCATTTGATAAATATTCATTGAAGGCTCCTCCCTGGCCACTCTCCTAAGT